>NC_043703.1:134517236-134558297 GCF_006229205.1 Suricata suricatta | reverse complement strand
ATGGCCATATGTCATTCCCTCTCATTGCCATGTAGTACTCCATCATGAATATATACCACATCTTCTTGATCCATTCGTCAGGTGATGGACATTTAGGCTCCTTCCATGTTTTGGCTATTGTTGACATTGCTGCTATGAACATTGGGGTACATGTGCTCCTATGCATCAGCATTTCTGTCTCTCTTGGGTAAATCCCCAGTGGAATTATTTTTAATAATTTCAATCATATAGTGCCTCTCTCCCATCAAAACAGCAAGAAGTGGTTAGATATTAAAACTCTGTAAAATAATGTCACAGGAAACCAAATGAAACTCTGGATTTGTTTGTTTTCTCCTAGACATCCCATACTATCAAGAAGAAACTGGAGGCATTTCAAGGTTTTGAAGACTGGAATCCAGTAAAGGGTGCTCTTCTCCAACCAATTCCTTGATGGTAGACAGTAAGGCTACAGAGGGTACGTATAACACAGGAATGTTAGAAGTGGCTTTCCCCTCCAACTTCCCACTATTCTAGAATGAATGTCCTGAATGTCCCTGGCAAAGAGCAGAATCTACTGACTCCTGGGCACAACTGTGACAAATATACTCTTCAAAGGGAAGCTCAGAAAGAATAGTGATATTTGAGGTGCCTGGGTGGCTCAGTCAGTTGAGCATCCGACTCCTGATTTCTGCTCAGGTTGTGATCCCAGGGTCACAGGATCAAGCCCCACATCAGGCTCTGTGTTGAGTGTGGAGCCTGCTTGGGATTCTTTCTCTCCCTGTGCCCCTCTCCCCCACACATAAAAGGAAAAAAAAAAAAAAAGAACGGTTACATTTAAGAAAAGCATACTAGGCACAAATGGTTGGGTATAGAAATCATTTTGATGTAAGAGAAGAAAACAGTGCCACAGAATGACAGGTTTCCTGAAAACTACATTAATTAGTATCTATTAAGTATCACATATTTATACTTGATAAAAATACTTCCTTAAATAGAATCAGTATATCTCAGTTTTGTAAATATTAAGCATCACCAACGTGGCAAGAATGATAACGCTGTCAGATGATAAAGTCTTATCTACAAAATAAAGTGCTGTGATTTGTTGAACAACTTCACTCTTCTCAATCACAAAACCATTAAAGCTCTGGGATCTTGTAACCATAAACCAGATCTGCTATTTTCTTGGAGACTACCAATACAGGAAATAATAGGAGTTATCAGAATACCTGTCTTGGAGGTCTGACTTTACCTGTATGTATGCTCTTAAGAAATAAATTAAATTTCCCCAAATCTCAGGTTTCTCACCTGAAAATGGCAGTATCATTACCCATCTCCTTAGGATACTGTAATGATCAAATAAAATCATAGATCTCAAAGCACCTTAAAAAATACAATGTTAAATAATTATGAAGAGTCATTATTCATGTTACCACATGCAGTGAAGTACAAACTTTAACAGCTGAACATAAAAAACATAGATGAAGATTATATATACTTGAATTCATCATCAATCTGCTAATTTCTCTTTAAAAATATATACTAATGAAATCCAGTTTATCCCACTTTGCATTACACAATTCCAAGTATTAGTGATTCTTAACCTAAACTATGCATAACAATGATCTGAAAAGCCTTTTTATTATTATTTTTTTTTAACTTATCCCTGGAGACTGTGGTTCAGTATGCCTGGGGTGAAGAAGCCAAGGCACATGATTCTTTTTTTTTTTTAACTGTGGTATAATAAAGCTCACCATTTAACCATTTATAGGTGTACAATTTGACAATAAGTACATTCACATTGGGGTGCCTGGGTGGTTCAGTCGGTTAAGCTTCCGACTTCGGTTCAGGTCATGATCTCAAGGTTTGTGCGTTTGAGTCCCGCATCGGGCTCCGAGCTGACAGCTAGCTCAGAGCCTGGAGCCTGTCTTCAGATTCTGTGTCTCCCTCTTTTTCTGACCCTCCCTTGCACATGCTGTCTCTCTCTCAAAAATAAATAAAACATTAAAAAAAAAAAGTACATTCACATTGTTGGACTACCATTATCATTATCCATCTCCTGAACCTTTTCATCATTTTAGACAAAAACTCTGTAGCCCTTTAACAGTAACTCTCCATCCCTTCTTTTCCCCTGTCCCTGGTAACACTGTTCTATTTTCTGTCTCTATGAATTTGGCCACACTAGGTACCTCATATAAGTGGAATATAAGTGGAATCATACATTTGTCCTTCTGTGTCCGACTTCTTTCAGTCAGCAAAACGTTTTCAAGGTTCTTCTATGTTGCAGCATAGATCTGATTTCATTGCCTTTTCTTTTTTAACTGATAACACCTGATCTTTTCTACTTGTTTTTTTTAAGGGGCACAACTGAATGAGGGCAGAAAGAGAGGGGGGAGAGAGAGAGAGAGAGAGAGAATCCCATAAGGGGCAGAGAGAGAGAAGCAGGGCTCATATTCACCTGAATCGGGGCTCAAGCTCACCCAATATGGGACTCTAACTCACGAACTGAGAGATCATGACCAAAGCAAAAGTCAGTTAGTTGCTTAACTAACTGAGCCACCCAGGCACGCACACCTAATCTTTTTCTTAAAGATTCTTACAGCAGTTTTAGGTTCATGGCAAAATTAAGCAGAAGGTACAGAGATTACCCATATATCCCCTGCAGAGCCTCTGTGCATCAACATCCCCACCAGAGTGGTACATTTGCTATAACTGATGAATCTACACTGACACAGCACTATTACCCAATATCTTTCGTTTATATGAGAGTTCACTATTGGTGCTATATGGGTTTTGACAGATGTATAAGGATATGTACACATCATTGCAGTATCACAGGGAATAGTTGCAATGCCCTAAAAATTCTCTGTATTCTCTTCATTTTCCCCTCCCACCCAAACCCTGATCCTTTTGCTGTCTCCAGAGTTTTGGCTTTCTAATATATCATATAGTTTGGAGTAATATAGTAGGTAGCCTTTTGAGATTAGCTTCTTTCACTTAACAACATGTATTTTAGGCCCTCCATATCTTTTCATAGCTTGATAGCCCATTTCTTTTTAGCACTGAATAATATTCCATTGTCTGGATATACCACAGTTTATCCATTCCCCTACTGAAAGAAGTCTTGATTACTTCTAAGTTTTGCCAATTATGAATAAAACTGCTATAAAATACATGTGCAAAGTAAGTTTTCAATTACTTTGGGTAAATTCCAAGAAGTGTGATTGATGAATCACATGGTAAGAGTATATTGTTTGGTAAGAAATCACCAAACTAGTTTTTTAAATGGCTAAATGATTTTGCCATTTAGGGGAGTTTCCTGTTGCTCCACATCCTTGCCACCATTTAGTGTTCCAGATTTTGACCACTGTCTTTAAATTTTATTTATTTTGAGACAGAGGGAGAGAGGGAATCCCAAGGCTCTGTGCTATCAGTACAGAGCCCAAAGCAAGGCCCAATCTCACAAACTCTGGATTCATGATCTGAGGTGAAATCAAGAATTGGACACTTAACTGACTGGCAGCCCTGTCTTTCAAACAGTTTGTGAATATCCACAAAATAATCTGCTGGGATAATTCTGATTGATATTGCACTGAATCTATAGATCAAGTTGGGAAGAACTGGCACCCTGACAATATTGAGAGCTCTTGTCCATGAACATGGACTATCTCTCCATTTACTTAGTTCTTTAATTCCTTTCATCAGAGTTTTATACTTTTCCTCATATAGACATATGTATTTTGTTAGGTTTATATCTAAGTATTTCAGTTTTGGGGTGATGATGTAAATAGTATCTGTTTTTCTGTCTAGTTTAAGATGAGTTTATCAGTCCTACTCCTTTATTTTGGATCAGCCATTGTGGATCTAAAGCAGGAGTTTTCAGCCTCAGCACTACTGATATCTTAAGCTAAATAACTCTCTGTTGTAGGGGCTGCCCTGTGTACTTTAGGATATTTAGCAGCATACCTGGCCTCTAACCAGGTTTGATGTCAATAATTAGATGTCACTAGCAACCCTGTGCCAGCCAGTTGTGACAACCAAAAATGTCACCAAAAATTGCCAATTGTCCCCTGCAGATAGGAGTAAAATCACTACCAGCTGAGAACCAGTGGTTTAAAGCACATCTTTTCTCTGCTTCTTCATAGTCTACCATGTGCAAGTGGGATCACTTGCCCTACTATAAACTTTCTTGGATAAAAATTAAACCTCCAACACTTCATAATTCCCCAGAATGGCCTAGCAGACCTCTTCCTCACTACTGCTTATATATATTCTCTTAAATATTCCCTTCTTTGTGTTTTCACAGCATGCCTTCACATTCTATTTATATAACTTTTTAAAATAGCAAAGTCCATATATTTATATGTTATAAATCTGACAAATTATACCTTTTTGAGGCAAGAGAGGTAGGTGATATATTTAAAACTTGAATTTTTACCAAAAAAAATCAAAGTATGCCTCAAAAGAAAAGACTTAAGAAACTTTCAAATAAAATCTCTTTAAAATCAAGACAAATTTAAACCCACTTGGAAGCTCTTAATTAGTTGTAAAAATAGTCTCTTCAAACTAGGCATTCAAGGAAAACTGCATACCACTCAAATTCTCCAATTAAAGTTTAAAATGACTATGACAATTTACTTCTAAATATCAAAGTGCTATTATAACTTCAGAACTCTTTTGAAGCACTATTACTTACTTGGTAAAATTGAACTTTTAAAAAAAGTGGCTCTAAACATATACAAAGATCTCAAGAAAAATCACTCACTGCAGAAATACTTTCATTTGTAAAATAATTGCATTTTGAAAACTAATATTTAATTAAATTTGTTAGCTCTTACAGTAACAGGAAACTTCTTACACTTTTTCTCTAATTTTCTAACAACCTTGCAAGACAGGCAATATTTTCCCCACTACACAAACAATGAAGAGTATACAGGACATTCTTAGTATGTGTGAATATATTCTTAATTAATACCTGAATTAAAATCTTGATTCTTGGGGCACCCGGGTCAAGCAACCTATTTCAGCTCAGGCCATCATCTCATGGTTGTGGATTCGAGCCCGACACGGGATTTGTGCTGACAGCCTGGAGCCTGGAGCCTGTTTCAGATTCTGTGTCTCCCTCTTTCTCTCTAACCCTCCCCCACTCCTTCTCTCTCACAAAAATAAATAATAACACATTAAAAACATTTTTTTAATTTTTAAAACATTTTTATTTATTTTTGAGAGGCAGAGAGACAGTATGTGAGTGGGGGAGGGTCAGAGAGAGCAGGACGCAGACTCTGAAGCAGGCTCCAGGCTCTGAGCTGTCAGCACAGAACCCAATGTGGGGCTCGAACCCACGAATCGTGAGATTATGACCCGAGCCGAAGTCAGATGCTCAACCAAGTCACCCACATGCGCCACATAAAAAAAAAAAAATTTTTTTTTAAATCTTGATTCTTTTATTTAGTAGCTGTATGACTCTGGACAAGAGACTTCTTAGTTTTCCTACTCCATAAACTGAGGATAACACCACCATTACAACACAGATCATGTTACAACAAAGATTAAATAATAAATCCAAATATGTTCAAGGAATTATTATGTGTATAAATGTGCCCATAAAATTTTACGTGACTCCATTATCAGTGAAGTGGGAGCTGAAGTCCCTTTATTATATACATTGTATCACAAGACAGCAAGGTTTTCAGTAATATCACCTCAGTTAAGTGGTGACCTAAGAAAATTTCTTTCAGAAATTACACAACAGTTGAGATGTTTTTGTAATATTACACAAAAAGTGCTTTTAAACTATAATCTTCTGTTCTTTCAATGAGGCAGCAATCCAGTTTTAACTAACCTTTGGGTACCTTTTTTGGGTTTATAAAGCTATTTTACCCTTTACCTAAAATGTGGTGAATATCTGTCTTTCCTGGTTGCCTTCCTAATAGGGCTCTGACTTCCTTTTGAGGAATTACCTCTCCCCTCCTTACGATTTTGGTAAAAGAGTAATTTCTGGTGAGCACTTCCCACCAGAGGAGCCAACAGGCTAGCCCCTAACTCTTCCAGTTCCGGAGGGTGGGCACAGACGCTCTTCCCTCAAACACGAGCAGGTGATGCACGGAAGGAAAGATGGACTGGAAGTCGGTCAAGCGCAGAAGACATCTTTCCCACCTAGATGTCTGCAGCATGAGCCCTGAGGCCCTAGACAGAGCTCCCCGGGCTCCTCCCTTCATGAACTTATGAGCAGCACCTTCCAACACGTACCTTTTATGATCGAGACCTTTTATTTGAAACCAAGAACCCCAACTGATAACACTAAGCTAATGGCAAACAGAAAGGTCTGTCTTTGTCTTTGTCTTTGTCAAATCTGGAAATAAACTAGATAAGGAAGGTGGATGAATTTCTTTCTCATCCTGACATTTGGCCTATAGGGCTTTAAGTATACTATTAATTAAAAATTCTCATCAAGATATATCAATAATTATTTCCTGAAAATGGAAAATTTTAAAGTATGAAGTCATTACAGATATCCTGGGTACATAAAAGCATATAATTAAATATTTCTGTGTCTGCTTAACTCCTAACGCATAACAGAAAAAAAAATCCAAATGTTCATCTTTAACCCGCTAAATTGGAGACAGGCTTTTTCCTAAAACCTTAGTAAGAATTTGCCTTTGTTTAGTCGGGGCTCCTAATCATGCAATATAACACCATGAGAATTCTGTAACCTCCTCT
This sequence comes from Suricata suricatta, assembly GCF_006229205.1. NCBI lineage: Eukaryota > Metazoa > Chordata > Mammalia > Carnivora > Herpestidae > Suricata > Suricata suricatta. Next base: position 134,551,601 of record NC_043703.1, on the reverse strand, counting down.
GGGGTAGGAGATGCACCTTTTGTTTTGTTTTTAAGTTTGCTTATTTTGAGAGGTAGGGGGGAGGGGGCAAGGGTTGCGGAGAGGATGGTGGCAGAGAGAGAGAGGAGAGAGAGAGAGGGAGAATTCCAAGCAGGCCTCATGTTGTCAGGACTGAGCCAGATGCAGGGCTCGATCTCATGAACCATGGAATCATGACCTGAGCCGAAATCAAGAGTCAGACGCTTAAACAACTGAGTCACCCAGGTGCCCTAGGAAATGCATCTTTTTAATCCCTGTACCCTTGACCTGCCTCTCAATAATTTGGTGAATTCAGTTAAAACATCAAATATCATTGGAAAAATGTAAACTCCTGAAAATATACAGTTTATAATACCTTTAAAGTGAAGAATATGAAATACATCAATAAATAAATGAAATTCTTTTGGACAAACATGTTGAATGTTTCTGACTAGCAGCTTAATTGTTTCAATCACCTAGATTTAAATAAAATCCTAACATATAAGATAATGATTTTCTACTTCTACTATATTTTCCTGAAATAACTGATCACCTATGTGATAGGTCGTCATAAACTATAGTCGTAAAAACAATTTTTAGTGTTTTTTGCAATGGGGAAGCACATCTATGCACTTTACAGCAAAGTATCAGCAATCCAAATGACTCAGTGCCACTTTCATTTCCACCAACACAGGACAGGGTCAATGCTTCTGACTGCAAAATGCCAATGCCAATCAGGTATAAGCAATTCTACTCAGGCATTCCTATTTTCACATTCAAAATCAGACATGTACTGCTGGTAGGTTTTTACTTAATTGAGATCATTTGACACAATAGTGACTTTGCTAAGAAGTCAGAGGAAACAGCAAACACAAAAGCCCAACACAGGAGACTGCTTAGAGGAACAGGTGGCAAGAAGTTCGGTGTGACTAGAGCAGAATCAGCAGTTTGGAGAGGAGATGAGAGATAGGAGGCCAGATCACCCGAGAGTGCAATGAAACAGTAGTGATGGAAAGCCAGTGGTAAGGTCTATGGAGCCTTTTTACAAGGGCGCACTGCTACTTTTAATTCAGGGAACAAAAAGTTCATTGCTCTGGTTCAAGATTCCACCTTGCAATTAAGAAACTAACACTTGTGGGGTCTGATGTCAAAGAAAAATATTCATAGTGTTTGAAAAAAGCTGTTAAATATATTTTCTCTTTCCAATTATTATATGCACGAGGCTAGATTTTCTTCACAAAGCTCAACTAAAACGACACAGCACAACTGACTGACTGTAGAAGCAGATGTAAGAATCCAGTCCTGTTCTATTAAGCAACACATTAAAGAGATTTGGGAAAACGTTAAAATGTAACACAATGCCACTTGCTAAATTTTTATCTTGGAAAATATGAGAGCCTTAATAATTTTTTAAGAGTGTACAGGGGTCCTGAGATTAAGAACTTGAGAACTACTCGTCTACCAACCTAAGGCGTCCTGGAGTAGCCTTCCCCAAACGCCATTAACGATTTTGAAGGACTCCTTCTCAGATTAATTACAGAAAAATCTACTTACACATAACATAGTCAGCCACAAACATCTTCTCTATTCTCACTAAAACCCCCAACCATAAACCTGCTAGTACAGGAACCTTCAGAACGTTCAGAGGGGAGAAGGGAGCCCCAAAGAGACGGCTCCACTGAACCACAACATATAACACTACATATACATGAATAAGAGTGAAGCTACTCTCGTCAAAGTATCTTCTGCCTCCAGTTCCTCCATCTCCTTAGCTACCATGAAGACCCCCTAAGGTACTACCTAGAATTATACAGAATGCAGCTTTTAAATCTTTATTGTAAACCACTGTTTAAATCTGCTGCTTACTAAAGTTTCAGAAAAGGTTCTGCTATTGTTTCAACTTCATCCCCCAGCAGAAACCAGACGTAGAGTATCTGCATCTCTATAGACAACCACAAAATTGTTTAAACCTCACAGAGAGCTCTCAGACCCATGAGAATGTCTCCGGATTCTTAAGAAACTACTTGACGACTGGTAGAGGGGTGGAGTTAACATAAAAAAGCTTCCTGAAGGAGGACACTATGACTAGGCAAGCAGAAAAGGCTCTGCTCAGAGGAGAGGTTCAGTGAGGAAGGGCTAAGATGAGCCCTGGTTGACAGGCCATAGGAAGAACTAACTGCCAACCGGTCTGTGGCTCTAAAGGACCCAAGTTCTGCAGACTGCATTCAAAAGTCTGTCATTCAGAGAGTAAAATAACTCCCTATTCTTCAATCTGGGCCAGGGGAACTCTTCTTACTTTGCTAGGTTCCCTACTCTAGGTAAAATTTAAAAGGTGAAAACACACCAAGCCTGAAGTCTCAATAGGAATATCTTCTTCCAAGACAAAAATTATTTCAGTTCCACATAGGATAGGGCTGTGTCATTGTTCAAAGAAGACAGAATGGTTAGAAGAAGCTATTGGCTCTAGGAAAGTCTAGGCATGAGCTGACAAAGGGCAACTGGGAAATAATTTCATAAGTCAATCAGCAGTGTTTTCACAATTTTTAATGTTTAATATTATTTTCTGTGCATTTTATAGTTGGTTCCTGAGAAGCTAGATGTTTATGTGGAGCTCCCTATTTGGCTACCCAAACTCCTCTAAGAGAAACAATGCAGATCAACAAATTTATGGAAAAAAAAAAAAACAACCCCCCAAAAGTTGCTTAACAATTATAGTGAAGGGCTAAGTGAAATATGACATTTTAGTATTTCTGCTATAATTAAAACGAGTTATCTACCAGCCTATAACCTAGAAAGGTGAAAGCACGACTGTCCTTCCCAGTAAGCAGACTTAGGAATTTTTTTTTTAACATTTATTTATTTTTGAGAGACGGAGAGACAGGGCGTGAGCAAAGGAGGGCAGAGAGAGAGGGAGACACAGAATCCGAAGCAGGCTCCAGGCTGTCAGCACAGAGCCCGACGCAGGGCTCGAACTCACGAAGGTCACACTCAGATGATGACCTGAGCTGAAGATGGACGCTTAACCGAGTAAGCCACCCAGGCGCCCCTGAAGATTTTTTTTTTAAGGTCGGGGAGGAAGGGGAAGGGCGGCAGCTTTACACTTTTTCTGTTACTTCCTTTCCTCAAGCCACTCCCTTTGAATTTTCTAGTAAATGTACGATGTCTCTCAGAAACAATCTGCTCAACGTACTCCATTTTACAGGAGTTTATTTATGGAAATCTACCCCACATCTCACTATCACACTCTTTAACATCGATCTTCTTCCTTAAGTAACCTTTAAGGACAGAATGGAAAAGATGTCTTCAAGGGGAGACACCGGGCAAAGGACAGAAAGTTTTATTTACAGAGGATGAATATATTCTGGAGATCTAATGTTGACCTGGTTTTGTTTTTTTTTTTTTTTTTTTTTTTTTTTTTTTAGTTTTATTTACTTAAGTGATTTCTACACCCAACAGGGACTTGAACTCACGACCTTGAGATTAAGAGTCGCATGCTCCACTGAGTCAGCCAGGAGCCCCTCTGGAGATCTAATGTACAGCATGGTAACTATAGTTAATAATACTGTATTATACACTTAAAATTTTCACCAGAGTAGATCCAAAGTGTTCCCACAACACAAAAAACTGGCAGTGATGTGAAGTGATGGATATGTTAATGAGCTTAATTGTAGTAAACAAATCACAGTGCAAATGTGTACCAAAACATCACGTCTTACACCTTAAATATATACAGTTTTTTACAATCATACCTCATTAAAGCTGGAGGAGAAAAGAAAAAACAAAAACAAAACCAAAAAGATATCTATAAAATATACCTTTTAAAACCTAATTATCTATCAGGCTAAATTCATGAGGGTTTGTCTGATCTTGTTTTTTGTAATATACGGAAATAAAATATCATTTACATAAAAATATATGTATCAAGTATAAAAAGTCATTTAAAAATATTAAGATTTTTATTACCTAATGAACTTTGTTACCAAGGAGATCTATATTTGAAAACCATATTAGCTGAAATTTTTACTTCTCTTCAAACAATAAAGAATTATCAGAAATAAATTTACTAAGACCTACCTATACCTACCACTAATTAGCTATGTGATCTTGGATTAAGTAATTTATAATTGTTTTTAATGTTTCTTTATTTTGAGAGACAAAAAGACCATGAGCAGGGGAGGGTCAGAGAGAGAGGGAGACACAGAATCTGAAGCCGGCTCCAGGCTCTGAGCGGTCAGCACAGAGCCCCACACAGCGCTCAAGCCTACAAACTGCAAGATCATGACCTGAGCTGAAATCGGACGCTTCATTGACTGAACCACCAGGCACCTCTTGGATTAAGTGACTTAATTAATCTCTATGGGGGTGGGGGGGTTGGACTGGATGCTCTATAAATTTCCTTTAAGTTCTAAAATTCTTTAATTATTAAATATTTTCTTAAGTTCAAGGAAATTTGTGAGGATCTGAAGAGAGAGCTTTATGAAGAAAAGTATACTTTATATACGTAGAAGTCTTAAACCAAGTGAGTCACTAACAATGGCTAAATGTTACAAGAAACTATATATAAGCAAGTATATGCAAATTACATATGCAAATGTGGGTACAAATCTAAATTTTTAAATTTTTTACCAGGTACAAACTCCTCTGTTTATCAGCATTACTCTAATACTTTATGATGGCTCGTGTGGATCATTAATGCAGAGGTCCAGGGACCAACAGTACCCTCACCACTTAGAAATGTAAAATCCTGGGCCCCACCCAAGACCTTCTGAACATTGAGAACTCTAGGAGTAGGCCCCCATGAAGTAAATTTTTAACAGCCTCTCCAGGTGATTCAGATGCTTAATAAAGTTTGGGAACAACTGATCAAAGGCACAAGAGCTTAAGTCCATAATTAACCCAATGATGAGAAGAGTTTAAGTATTTTTCACGTACTGAAAATTAAATGTCTGGGGTGCCTGGGTGACTCAGTCAGTTAAGCGACTCTTGAATTCGGCTCAGATCACGATCTCATTATTTGTGGGATCAAGCCCCACGTTGAGCTCTGGAGCCTGCTTGAGATTCTCTCCCTCACCCCCTCTCTCTCTCTGCCCCTTCCCTGCTCATTCTCTCTCTCTCTCTCAAAGTATTAAAACAAAATTAAGTGTTTATGTAAGCTTCAAATTATTTTTTTCTTAATCACAATATTATGGTTTTTTAATTTAATGTTTTTAATGTTTTATTTATTTTTGAGACAGAGACAGACAGAGCATGAGTGGGAAGGGTAGAGAGAGAGGGAGACACAGAATCTGAAGCAGGCTCCAGGCTCTGAGCTGTCAGCACAGAGTCCGATGAGGGGCTCGAACCCACCAACATGAGATCATGACCTGAGCCGAAGTCAGAAGCTTAACTGACTGAGCCACCCAGGCCTCCTGTCAATATTATGTTTTTAAGAATGCTCTGGTTCACATAATGGAGAAAATATTTGCAAGTCATGCATCTGATAAGGAACCTGTATTCAGAATGTGTAAAGAACTCTCACACCTCAACAAGAGGACAAATAACCCAATTAATTAACAACTGAGAAAAGAATCTGAATAGATATTTCCCCAAGGGTGTAAAACATGGCCAATATGCATATAAAAAGATGTTCAACATCATTACTTATCACGGAAATGCAAACAAAAAATCACAATGAGGTTATCACTTCATACCCACCAGGATGGCTAGAACCTAAAAGGTAAGTGCTGGTGAGGACAGAAAGAAATTAAAACCTCACACCTGCTAATGGGAATATAAAACGATACAGCCACTTAGGAAAAGTCTGGTGCTCCTCAAACCCCAATAATTCCACTCCAAAAGAAACAGAAACATAATGTCCACACAAAAACTTGCATACAGATGTTTATAGCAACATTATATCAGTATACCAGCCAAAAGGTACAAACAACCGAAATGTCTATGGACTAAGGAATGGATAAATAAAATGCAGTATATCCATACAATAGACTATTATTTGGCATAAAAAGGAATGAAGTACTGATACATACTACAACGCAGATGAAACTTAAAAACACTTTTCTAAGTGAAAGACACCAGTCACACACACACACACATATTATATGATTCCATTATATGAAATGTCCAGAATAGAAAAATCTGTAGAGACAAAAAGTAGATTAATGGTTGCCCAGGGCTGGAGCCTAGGAGGTGACAGCTGAAGGGTACAGGATTTCTTTTTGAGGTGATGAAAATAATTGATAATTGACTGTACTGATGGTTGCACAACTCCATGAAGTAGCAAAAACCAAAGAAATGTGTACTTCAAATGGGTGGACTATACAATATATAAATTCTACACCAAGAAAACTATTGCCCAAAAGAAAGACAGAAGCAGAGGAGAAAGAAGAGCAAGAAAATATAAAGAAAAACATATATAATAGCTGCAAGGACAGTTTCAGTAGTATGCCTACACCAACTGTTGAATAATTAAATACTATAGAAAATAACACCATATGAATCCTGACAACATTCTGGGCGTCCATCCTAATTACACCTCGTTTGAGTTCTTTTATATTTATTGAGAAATTAATCAGCAAGATTTGTTCCAAATACTGAAACTTCTGACAGGGGAACATTTATATTTGGAATATAAAGGTATTTTAAAAAGACACTTAAGGGGTGCCTGGGTGGTTCTGTCGGTTGGGCGTCCAATTTCAGCTCAGGTCATGATCTCAAGATTCGTGGGTTCAAGCCCTGCGTCAGGCTCCAGGCTGCCAGGCTCCAGAGCCTGGAGCTCCGCCCCTCCCCTACTCATGATCTGTCTCTCTCTGTCTCTGAAAAATAAATAAATGTCAAAAAATTTAAAAAGAAATACACTTAAAAATTAGATGTATTCCTCTTTCATAAAATTCTCAACTAATTTCTTCTTGCTTTGAATGACCAGCAGCATACAGAGAGCATAAGTCTCCAAATCCTGAGCAAAGAACTGAGAACTTCCCCAGAGGTATGTGGAACCCCACCAGGTAAATGGAAGGAGGCTGCATAATTCTATTCACTGTCTCTGCAAGAAGATGAAAAAAGATACAACTTTTGTCATGATCTCTTAATAACCTGAGTTTTCATTTAAACTCTTGTCTATTCATTTTCTTAAGTGCTATCTCTATTTTTTAAACTGGAAAACAAGTTTATTGAAAGGAAAAACTAAGGATTTTGAAGTCCAAAAGCCTATACAGATTCTGAGGAGTGAAGCTGGTGAGATGAAGGAAGGAAATGAAGAGATTTTCATTTTCACCTTACGTGTATCTGTATTACTTATTTGAATATTGAATGCTTATTACTACTTTAAAAAGGAAAAATCCCTCAGTCACAAGTTAGGTCTGTTTTAACTTTTTTGTTTTTAAGATAGCTACAAAACCATTATAAAGATTCCCAGAGTTACCAATATAATGCCTTTTAAATGTTGGCCATTTGAAATTTTTATCATTAAAAAAAATTTTTTAATGTTTATTTATTTTTGAGGGACAGAGAGAGGCACAGTGCGAGCCGGGGAGGGGCAGAGAGAGAGGGAGACAGAATCTGAGGCAGGCTCCAGGCTCTGAGCTGTCAGCACAGAGCTCAACATGGGGCGTGAACTCATGACCCATGAGATCATGACCTGAGCTAAAGTCGGATGCTTAACCAACTGAGCCACCCAAGTGCCCCTGGAAGTTTTATTTTTTAATATAGACATAAACTTGTATTTTTGCTATAATCGAAGTATCTAGACTAAAACATTTTTTTAAATTTAAATTTAAGTTAACATACAGTGCAATATTGGTTTCAGGAGGAGAATTCAGTGATTTATGACTTACATACAACACCCAGTGCTCATCCCAACAACTGCTCTCCTTAGTACCCATCACCCATGGAGCCCATCCCTCACCCACCTCCCTCCATCTACAGTTTGTTCTCTTGTCATTAACAATGTCTTGTGGTTTGTTTCTCTATTTTCTTTCCCTCTGCCTTCCCATGTGCTCATCTGTTTTGTTTCTTAAATTTCACATGTGAGTGAAATCATATGGTATTTGTCTATGATTGACTTATTTTGTTTAGTATAATTCATTCTAGCTCCATCCACATCACTGTAAATGTCAAGATTTCATTCTTTTCGATGGCTGAGTAATATCCCAATATATACCTATATCTGTATCTATATCTATCACATCTTCTTTATCCATTCATCAATCAATGAACATTTGAGTTCTCTCCATTCTTTGGTTATTATTGATAATGCTGCTATAAACACTGGGGTGAATGTATCCTTTTGAATCTATATATTTTTTTAATTTTTTAATGTTTTATTTATTTTTGATACAGAGAGAGACAGAGCATGAGAGGAGGAGGGGCAGAGAGAGAGGGAGACACAGAACCAGAAGCAGGCTCCAGGCTCTGAGCTAGGTGTCAGCACAGAGCCTAACGCAGGGCTTGAACCCACGAACGTGAGGTCTGACCTGAGCTGAAGCCGGAGGCTTAACCGACTGAGCCACCCAGGTGCCCCAAATCTGTATTTTTTATCCATTGGGTAAACACCTAGAAGTGCAATTCCTGGATCATAGAGTCGTTCTATTTTCAGTTTTTTGAGGAATATCCATATTATTCTCCAGAATGGTTGTACCAGTTTGCAAAAGAGTTCCCCTTTCTCCACATCCTTGCCAACACCTGTTATTTCTTGTGTTGTTAAGTTTAGCCATCCTGAAGGTGTGACACTTGTCAGGATATCTGTTAGCCATCTGGGTGCCTTCTTTGAAAAAGTGTCTATTCATGTCTTCTGCCCATTTCTTAACTGGGTTATTGCTTTTTGGGTGTTGAGTTTGATAAGTTCTTTACAGATATTGGACACTAACCCTTTATCATATAGGCCATTTGCAAATATCTTCTCCCATTATGCAGGCTGCCTTTTAGTTTTGTTGATTGTTTCCTTCACTGTGCAGAATTTTTTATTTTGATTATGTACCAATAGTTCATGTTTTCTTTTGTTTCCGTTGTCTTCAGCAATATCTAGTCAGAAGTTGCTACAGCTGAGGTCAGAGGGTTGCTGCCTGTGTTCTCCTGTAGGATTTGATCATTTCCTATCTCACATTTAGGCCTTCCATCCATTTTGAATATATTTTTGTGTATGGTGTAAGAAAATGGTCCAGTATCATTCTTCAGCAGGTCACTGTCCAGTTTTCCCAATACCATTTGTTGAAGATATTTTTTTCCATTGGATATTCTTTCCTGCTTCATTGAGGATTAGTTGACCATACAGTGTGGGTCCATTTCTGGGTTTTCCTACTCTGTTGCATTTATCTCTCTGTTTTTGTGCCAGTTATCATACAGCTTGACATTGGGAATCATGATGCCTCCAGCTTTGTTTTTCTTTTTCAGGACTGCTTTGTCTATTCAGGGTCTTTTGTGGTCCATACATATTTTAGGACTGTTTGTTCTATCTCTGTGAAAAATGCTGGTCGTATTTTGATAGGGATTGCATTAAATGTGTAAACTACTTTGGGTAGTAAAGACATTTTAACAATGTTCTTCCAATCCATGAACATGGAATACTTTTCCATTTCTCTGTGTCCTCAATTTGTTTCATAGGTGTTCTATAATTTTCGAAGTATAGATCTTTTATCTCTTTAGTTAGAGTTATTCCTGGGGATCTTTTTGGTTTTGGTACAATTGCAAATGGGATCAATTCCTTGATTTCTCTTTCTGCTGCTTTATTATTGGTGTATAGAAATGCAACAGATTTCTGCAGGTTGATGTTATATCCTGTGACTTTGCAGAATACATGTACTGGTTCTAGCAATTTTTTGGTGGAGACTTTGGGGTTTTCTATTTAGAGGATATGTCATCTGCAATTAGTAAAAGTTTGCCTTCTTCCTTGCTTATATGGGTGCCTTTTATTTCTTTTTGTTGTCTAAGTGCTGAGGCTAAGATTTTCAGTACTGTATTAAACAGCAATGCTGAGAGTAGACATCTTTGTCTTCTCCTGACTTAAGAGGAAGGGCTCTCAGTTTTTCCCCATTGAGGATGATATTAGCTGTGTCTTTCATGTGACCTTTGTGATATTGAGGTATGTTCCATCTATCCCTACTTTGTTGAGGTTTTTATAATTTTTAAATCAAGACTGGATGCTGTATTTTGTCAAATGCTTTTTCTGCATTTACTCATGGGATCATATGGCTGTTATCCTTTATTAATGTGGTGCATCATGCTGATTGATCTGTGAATATTGAACCAGGCTGAAGCCAGGAATAATTCCTACTTGATTATGGTGCATACTTCTTTTAACGTACTGTTGAATTTGATTTGTTAATATTGAGAATTTTTACATCCATGTTCATCAGGCAGATGGGCCTGTAATTCTCCATTTTTGTGGGGTCTTTCTCTGATTTTGGAATCAAGGTGATGCTGGCTTCACAGAATGAGTTAGAAAGTTTTCCTTCTATTTTTATTTGTTAGGACAGTTTGAGAAGAACAAGCATTAACTCTTCTCTGATGTCTGGTAGAATTCCCCTGGGAAACCATCTGGCCCAGGACTCTTTTTTGTTGGGAGATTTTTGATTATGGATTCAATTTCTTTTCTGGTTATGGGTCTGTTCAAATTTGCTATTTCTTCCTGTTTTAGTTTTGGCAGTTTTTGAGTTTCTAGAAATTTGTCCATTTCTTCCAGATTGCCCATTTGTTGGCATATAATTTTTCATAGTATTCTCTTATAATTGTTTGTACTTAAGTGATGTTGGTTGTGATCTCTCCTTTTTCATTTGTAATTTTATCTATTTGGTTCCTTTCTATTTCCTTTTTGAATAAGTCTGGCTAGGGGTTTATCAATTTTGTTAGTTCTTTGAAAGAACTAGCCCTTAATTTCACTGATCCATTCTTTTTGTTGTTGTTGTTGGTTTCTATATCATTTTATTTCTGCTCTTATCTTTATTATTTCACCTCTTCTGCTGGCTTTAGGCTTTATGTGCTGTTCCTTTTTAGCTCCTTTATGTGTAAGGTTAGGTTGTATATTTGGGAACATTCTTGCTTCTTGAGATAGATGTATATTGCAACATACTTCCACCTTAGGACTGCCTTTGCTGTACCCCAAAGGTTTTGAACTGTTGTATTTTCATTTTCATCTGCTTCCTTGTATTTTTTAATTTCTTCTTTAATTTTCTGGTTAACCTACTCATTCTTTAGTGGAATTTTCTTCAACCTCCATGTATTTGAGGGCTTCCCAAATTTTTTTCTTGTGGTTGACTTCAAATTTCATAGCTCTGTGATCTGAAAGTGTGCATGGTATGATCTCAATCTTTTTATACTTTTGAGGGCTGATTTGTGACCCTGTATGTGATCTATTCTGGAGAATGTTCCATGTACACTTGAAAAGAATGGGTTCATTCTGCTTTTGGATGAAATGTTCTCAATATATCTGTTAAGTCCATCTGGTCCAGTGTGTCATTCAAAGCCATTGTTTCCTTGTTAATTTTCTTGATCTCTCCATTTCTGTAAGTGGGGTGTTAAAGTCCCCTATTATGGTATTAGCATCAATGAGTTTATGTTACTGATTTATATATGTGGGTGCTTCCAAATTGAGGGCATATTTACAATTGTTAGATCTTCTTGATGGATAGACCCCTAAATTATGATGTAATGCCCTTCTTCATCTCTTGTTACAGTCTTTGGCTTAAAACCTAGTTTGTCTGATACAAGTATGGCTAGTCTGGCTTTCTACTGATGCCCATTAGCATGACAGATGTTCTCCATTCCCTCATTTTCAATCTGCAGGGGTCTTTAGGTCTAAAATTAGTCTCATGTAGGTAATATAGATGGATCTTGTTTGTATTTTTTTATCCATTCTGATACCCTATGTCTTCTGATTAGAGCATTTAGTCCATTTACATTCACAGTGATTACTGAAAGATATTAGTGCCATTGTGTTTCATGTAGGACTGGTTTAGTGGTCACAAATTCCTTTAGTTTTTAATATTTGTCTAGGAGACTCTTTCTCCTTCTATTTTGACTGACTTATTGTGTAGCATATTCTCGGCTGCGTACTTTTCCTATTCAGCATGTTGGATTATTTTGCCACTCCCTTTTGGCCTGCCAAGTTTCTGTGGACAGATCTGCTGTGAACCTGTTCTGCCTTCTCTTGCAGGTTAAGGACTATTTTTTCCCTTCCTGCTTTCAGGATTCTTTCCTTGTCTGTGTATTTTGTGAATTTGACTATGATGTATCTTGACACTGGCCAGCTTTTATTGAATTTAATGGGACTTCCCTGTGCTTCTTGGATTTTTATGTCCTTTTCCCGGATTAGGAAAGTTTTCAGCTATAATTTGCTCACATATACCCGTCCCTTTTTCTCTCTCTTCACCTTCTGGGCCTCCAATGATACAAATGCTACTGAGTTCTAATAAATCTCTGAGTTCCCTAAGTCTGCCTTCATGATCCCTGACCTTGATATTCTACATCGTTAATTTGCTTCTCTGCCTCATCCATCATTATTTTTGTGGTCTCCATTAGGTTTGCACCTCAGTTATAGCATTTTTAATGTTGGCCTAACTACATTTTAGTATTTTTATCACTGCAGAAAGGGATTCTTTGGTGTCTTCTATGTTTTGAAGCTCAGCTAGTATCCTGACAGTCAGTGTTTTAAATTTTAGTTCAAACATCTTATATTTGAATTGATTGAATCCCTAGCCATTGTTCCCTCCTGTTCTTTCTTTCGAGGCTAATTCCTCCATCTTGTAATTTTGGAGGAAGAAACAATTGATAATAAAAATAGAATTAAATAAAAACTGAAAAAAATGAGAAAAAAATCAAACAAAGGAAGCTAGCTCCTAGGTGTGTTTTGGTCTGCTTGTTCAGAGAAGCTTGATAGAAAAAAGATACAAGAAGAAGAAAAAAAAAGAAAATGTTTTAAAAATTAAAAACCATAAAATAAAATAAAACTAAAGCTTGCTCTTTCTGTGTCCAAGAAACAAAAGAAAAACAAAACACAGGAAAACAACAACAATGAACAAACAAAAAAACCTAGGGGCACCTAGGTGGCTTAGATGGTTAAGCATTCAACTCTTGACTTTGGCTCAGGTTATGATCTCACAGTTTGTGAGTTTGAGTCCCAAGTCAGGCTCCAGACTGACAGCACAGAACCCGCTAGGGATTCTTTCCCTCTCTCTGCCCCTCCCCTCCTTGATGATCTCTCAAAATAAGCAAAACATTAAAAAACAAAACAAATGAAACGAGATCTAGTTTCCTCTAGAGCTGAAACTTTGCAGTCTATTCTTAACAGACTATGTTTATGGAAGTGATTTGTGCTGCATTCTGGGGAAGGGGCCTGCTGCTCTGATTCTCAGGTGGACTTGGCCTAGTGGAGATGTGCTTGGAAGGGAAAGGGAGCAGGCGTTGGTGTAATGACTCCATTCTCTACTGGGAGCTGTTTAGCTCTCTGAGGTCAATCTGTGTGGGTGCGCTAGTGGTGAAAATGGCTTCAACCCACTCTCTAGTCTCTGGAGAGGGAAGTATGCACTCTCAGAGATGTGTAATTAACCACCCCTCCTGTGCCCCCCATTTCCATCAGCTCCCTGCACCCCCCCTCGCCCGTGTCAGAGCTATCTGTTTCCCAGGTGGTGCCTCCCTCCAGAGTTTTATCTCATGTGTAGCTGTGTTTCAAAACTCCACACATCAGAGATGCCCACGGTTTGGGCCTGCAGTGATATTCTGGGGGTGAGTCTTGCCCCCCCCCCATGGCCAACCTGCCCGAGGAAATGGGTTGCACCACTGCACAGTGGCAGTAGCTCAGAGTTTATAGTAAATCACAACGCAGAGCCAACCTCAGGGTTTATTGCCCTTAGCCAGTGTCTTTGTTCCTTTGTGGGTGAACATGATTGCTTAATGGAGCCCCCCACCTGGGTCTTTTGTCTGTGTAGTCCCCACATCACCTCTACCAAATGCACTCTAGCAGGGGAACCACTTCTCGCTGTGTGACCTGGGGTGTCTTCAGCCTGTGATGCCCACCGCTTCCTTACCAGATAACTGCCAGGCACTGAGCTCTGAAACTTCAGACTCCGGTCTCTATTTATAAGAAACTAGCAGTATTGAAAACCTTCTCCTTTTTCTCCAGTCAATGGCTGGAGAAAACTGGGGAACAGTTTTCTTGTGCAGTTCCCTGTGCACATTTTTCACTCTCTCTAGCTGCTTTCAGGGGGCGTGCTTTCTTGAGTAAACCCGATGCACTGCTTTCTCCCGTTCCATCTTTCTCTTCTCTGTGAAAATGGCTGCCTCCCCTCTGCAGCTCTTCTCTCCCACAATTCACCTCTCTACACCATGCACCAGCCACATTCTCTCCTGCAAATTATGCAGATTTTTCTGTTAATCTTCAGATCAATTTCCATGTTCAGGTTTAATGTTGATCTGTCTGAGTTCAAGGAAGAAGACAAGCCTAGGGTCTCCTTACAACTCACCATCTTAAACTCCTCCACCAAATGCCAGCTGAAAGATTACTTTTATAACAGAATTTGAAATGACCTATCTGAGAATGGGGGAATGAGGAAGGGTAATAGATAATTTTAATATATAAATATAATCTTTTCCTTCACTGGAAACTTTCTTTTCAAGGGTTAGTTTACATAGCTTTAGCTATTAATAATGCAGTATAACACTGCCATCTAAAAAGTAGTGGTTTCATTATGAAATAATTTTACTAAAATTTTCTGGTTATTTTTTAATTTCAAGACCAACACAATACAATTTCAGTTGGGGAAAAAATATTTTCATACACCAAAAACTCATATGCAAATACAAGGCAGAATCTGTAAATAGATTGGCATGAATACTGCCAGAGAAAAACTACACCTTGCCTAAATTAGAAAAATAATTAGAATGACAACAGATTTCTCAGCAAAAGCCATGGAGGTCAAAAAGATGTGGCATAATATTTTTTAGATGTAAAACAAAAAGAGTTATTAATCCAGAATCCTATACCCAGTAAAAATACATTCTGGAATGAAGAAGAAATTAAGACAATTGAAGCAAAATTAAGAAAATGTGTTGCTGGCAGACCTACCCTAAAAGAATGGCTAAAGGAAATTGTCTAAAAGAAGGAAAACAATAAAAGGAAGGAGCTTCAGAATATTAGGGAGAAGAACATGAGAAAATATATGGGTAAATACAATAGGCTAATTATGTTTGATGGTTAAAGCAAAATTGTAATGCTGTCTCATGTGATTCTAAATGTACGCTGAAGAAATATTAAGACAACCATTAAGAGAAGTGAGTAAAGGGAAGGAAGGTTTCTCTATACTTAATCAAACTGATAAAGTGACATCGACACACTGAAGTAAGTTGTGCATATATGATGTGTTACCTAGAACAGAAAACAGTAACTAAAATAGCAGGCTCAAGCCGTAATATAGCAATAATTACACTGCATAAAAATGGTCTAAACACACCAATTAAAAGCAAATGTTGCAAAGAGAATTAAAAGACATGACCCAATGATGTGCTATCTACATGATACTCACTTCAAATATAGTAAGTTGGGGCACCTGGGTGGCTCGTTGGTTAAGCGTCAGACTTCAGCTCAGGTCATGATCTCACCGCTCGTGGGTTCGAGCCCCACATCGGGCTCTGGGCTGACAGCTCAGAGCCTGAAGCCTGCTTCAGATTCTGTGTCTCCCTCTCTCTCTGCCCCTCCCACACTCACTCTCTCTCTCTCAAAAATGAATGTTAAAAATAATAATAGTAATAAAAATAAATGTAATAAGTTGGCTGACATAAAAACATACATAACACAAGCATTAATAAAAAAAAAGGAGTGACAACACTAATATTTGATAAAGTAAACTTCAAACCAAGGAAATTTATCAAAGACAGAGAGGGGCATTACACAGCTATTGAAAGGTCAATCCAAGAAGCTACAGCAATCCCAAATGTGTATCCACCAGGCAGAATACCAAGGTTTTTTTTCTTATGTTTTTTATTTATTTTTGAGAGCAGACACAGCATGAACAGGGGAGGGTCAGAGAGAAAGACAGATAACAGAATCTGAAGCAGGCTCCAGGCACTGAGCTAGCTGTCAGCACAGAGCCTGATGCAGGGCTCGAACCCACAAACTGTGAGATCATGACCTGAGCCGAAGCTGGACTCTTAACCAACTGAGCCACCCAGGCGCCCCCAGAATACCAAGTTTTGTGAAGCAAAAACTGAGAGAACTGAAGGCATATGAAGACAAATCCAATGTTATAGTTGGATAATCCAACACCCTTTCCTGAACAATAAAACTAGAGAGAAAATCACCAAGAATTTAAAAGAACACAACAATACCATCAATCAACAAGAACTAATCAACATTTAAAAAACACTCCATATGAGAAGAGTGGAATACACATTCTTTTCAAGTGTGTAAGGAATATTAAAAAGGATACAACATATCTAGGACTACAAAGCAAACTTTAGCAAATTTAAAAGTATTGAAATCATATAGAATATATTCTCTGATCACAATTAAAATAACACTAGAAATTAATAATAGAAAGATAGCAGAAAAATCTCCAAACACTTGTAAACTAAACTTTTATCTAAATAATCTATGGATCAAAGGGGTCAACAGTAAGTCTCAAGGAATTTACAGCCCCCCAACACACACCCTATTTTTACATACACATACATATGAAAGAAAATAAAAACAATGTATCAAAATGTATAGGGCATAGATAAAACAGTGCTGGGAAAGAAATCTATCACACATTAGAAAAAAAGAGAAAGCCTCAAATCAATCATCTAAGTTCTTACACCTCAAGACCCCAGAAAAGAGCAAACTAAAAGCAAACCAAGAAGGAAGGAAACAATAAAGACCAGAAACCAGTGAAATTGGAAACAGGGGTATGGGCACCTGTGTGGCTCAGTCGATTGCGCAGCCAACTTCGGCTCAGGTCATGATCTCTTGGTCTGTGAGTTCGAGCCCCGTGTTGGGCTCTGTGCTGACAGCTCAGACCCTGAAGCCTGCTTTGGATCTGTGAGTCCCTCTCTCTCTGCCCCTCCCCTGCTTATGCTCTGGCTCTCTGTTTCTCAAAAATAAACATTTAAAAAAAGTTTTTAAAAAACAACAGGGAAAATAGAGAAAAATCAATGAAACTGCTATTCTTTTAAGAAATAAGAAATTGGCAAACATCTAGAAAGACTGACAAAGGAAAAAGAAAACAAAAATCACCAATATTAGGACCAAATCAGGAATGAAGCATGGCTAGCACTAGAGACCACAACCTTAAAGGATAATAAGAGAAAACTATGAATAACTCTTCAGACATAAATTGACAATTTAGAAGAAATGGACCAATTTCTCAAAGAACAACAAAACCCTACCATAACTTAACCATTACGAAATAATTTGGATAGTCCTATACCTATTAAATAAATTGAATCTGTAATTTCAAAACACCCTAAAAACTCTCCAAACCCAAGTGGTTTCATTGAAATTTATAGCAAACTTAAAAAAAATTAACACCAATTCCCCAGAATCTTGTCTGGAAAACAGAATTGAGGGAAACACTTTCAAATTCATTCTATAGGCTAGTAATACCCTGATAGCAAAACCAGACAAAAACAGTTCAAAAAAGGAAACCTACAGACTAATATGCTTCAGAATAATAGATTCTTAAAATACCAGCAGCAAGTGAAATTCGGCAATTTACACACAAAATAATTATTACACTCCATGACCAAGCAGGGTTTATTACAGGGATGCAGGTCTGCATCAATATTCTAAAGCTAATCAATGCAATCCATCACATTAAAAAGCTAAAGAAAAAAGTCCACATGATCATATCCACTGAAGCAGAGAAAGCATCTGACAAAATTCAACCCCATTCATGGAAAAAGACAAAAAAACAAACAAACAAAAAAAACAGGAATAGAAGGAAACTACCTCAACTTGATAAATAGCATCTATAAAAAACCTAGAGTTAACATATGCTTGACAGTGAAAGACTGAATGTTTTTCCCCCAAAACTAGGTGGTGAGACAAGAATATCCACTGTCAACATATTGAACATTGTGCCGTAAGTTCTTTCCCGTGCAATAAGACAAGAAAAGGAAATAAAATATATACAAATTTGAAAAGGAAAAATACAGTTGACCCTAATTGCCAATAACATAATTATCTAAGTAGAAAATTCCAAAGCATCTACAAAAGAAATCCTGCAAAACCCTAAAAAAAAAACAGAAAAAAAAGGGAACTCTTAGAATAAGTGAGTTCACTAAGGACACAAGATACAAGATAAACCTACAAAAATCAATTGTATCAATTTTGCAGTAGTGTAATGAACACATGCATACTAAACATTAATTAAATTAAAAATAATCCGCACAACCAAAATACTTCAGGGCAAATCTAAGAAAACAAGTACAGGATTTGTATGCTGGAAACAACACAATGTTGATTAAAGAAATCAAAGCTCTAAATAAATGGAGAGACATCCTATGTTCATGGAATGGGGGACTCAACTGAGCTGACAGCTCAGTACCTAGAGCCTGCTTCAGCTTCTGTATCTCTCTCTCTGCCCCTCCCACACTCATGCTCTGTCTCTCTCGAAAATAAACATTAAAAAATGATTTTAAAAAAGACAAAAAATGAATGTTACATAATGATAAAGATGTCAATCCAACAAGAGATATAACATTGTAAATATCTGTGCACTCAACATAGGACCACATAAATATATAAGGCAAATATTAACAGACCTAAAGAAAGAAATAGACAGCAATACGACAATAGTACGGGGTTTTAATATGCTAGTTACATCAATGGGTAGATCATCCAGACAGAAAATATTTAAGAAAACATCAGCCTTCAATGACATGTTAAACCAATGGGCTTAACAGGCACATACAGAACACTCCATCCAAAAGCAATAGAATATACATTCTTCTCAAGTGTACATGGAACATTTTCCAGGGCAGATCACATGTTAGGTGACAAAAAAAAAGTCTTAATAAATATTAGAGGACTGACATCATTTCAAGCATCTTTTCCAACTACAATGATCTGAAACTGGAAATTAATTCCATGAAGAAAACTGGAAAATTCACAAAAATGTAGAGATCAAACACCATGCTACTGAATTACCAATGTGACAAAGAAGAAATCAAAAGAGAAATCCAAAAATATCTTGAGGCAATCAAAACTAAAAATAAAACAAAAATTTTGTGAGACGCAGCAAAAGCAGTTTTGAGACAGACATTCATAGCCATTTAAAAAAAAAAGAATGAAATCTTGCCATCTGCTACAACATGGATGGACCTCAGGGGCATTATGCTAAGTGTAAATGTACACCTAACTCACACCACAAACAAAATTTAAACCCTAAATAGATCAATGACCTAAATACAAGCGCTAAAACCATAAAATCCCTAGAATAAAACTTAGGGTAAATTTTCATGATGTTGGATTTGGCAAAAGATTCTTAGATATGCCATAAAGAACATGAACAATGAAAAAAAAAAAGATAAACTGAACTCTACCAAAATTAACTTTTTTGCAAAGGACATTATCAAGAAACTGAGGAAGACATTTGGTTGGGTTTGAATGAGTCGAATATCAAGAACATATAATGATTTACAAAAACTTCACAAAAATACAAACAACCTAATTTTTAAAATGGGCAATAGACTTGAATAGGCATTTTCTATAAAGAGTATATAGAGGGGCATCTGGGTGGCTCGGTCAGTTGAGCGTCCAACTTCAGCTCAGGTCACGATCTCGCGGTTTGTGGGTTTGAGCCCCGCGTAGGGCTCTGTGCTGGCAGCTCAGAGCCTGGAGCCTGCTTCAGAATCTGTGTCTCCCTCACTCTCTGCCCCTCCCCTGCTCACGCTTCGCCTCTGTCGCTCAAAAATAAATAAACATTTAAGAAAAAAATAGAAATGGCCAATAAGTGCATGAGAAAATGCTCAAAATCATTAGTCACTAGGGAAATACAAACCAAAAGCACAATGAGATAACATGTCACACCAACGAGGATGGCAACTTTTTATTTATTTTAAATGTATTTATTTAAATTCAAATTCGTTAACATACAATGTATGTAGTACTGGTTTCAGGAGTGGAAGGCAGTAATTAGTCACTTATATATAACATTCTGTGCTCATCTCAAAAAGTTAGGCTGGCAATTTTAGAAGAAAAAAACAAAAGATAAGAAACATCGGTAAGGAAGTGGTAAAATCAGAACCTTTGTGTGTTACTAGGGGGAATGTAAAATGGCTGTGGTGGGAAACAGTATGGTAGTTCCTCAAAAAGATAAACACAGCATTCCCAAATGACCCAGCAACTCTGTGTCCAGGTATATACCCAAAATAACTGAGAACATGGACTCAGATATCTGTACACTAAAGTTTACTCGAGCATTGTTCACAATAACAAAAAGGTAGAAACAACCCAAGTGTCCATCAACAGATGAATGGATAAACAATCTGTGGTATATACATACACTGGACTATTATTTAGCCTTAAGAAGGAATGAAATTCTGATGCATGCTACAATATAAATGAGCCTTGATGACATTATACTAAGTGAAATAAGTCAGACACAAAAGGACAAATATTTTATGATTCCACTTACATGAAATACCTAAAATAGGCAAATCCACAGAAACAAAAAGTAGATTAGAGGTTACTAGGGGCTGAAGGAGGGGGAAGTGGAGAGCTATTGCTTAATTTGTACAGAGTTTCTGTTTGAGGTGATGAAAAGTTTTGGAAATATAGTGGTAATGGTTGCACAATACTGTGACTGTATTTATTGGCACTGAATTATACACTTAAAAACAGCTAAGTGGCTAATTTTATGTTATATATATTTGAAATCAAGAGAAAAAAGTTATTAAATGTATGTACAGAAATAGATTCCTACCAAAGTCCTTAAACAAAACAGGCATGAGTGTAATTATCAGTAAGTGCATTCCATTATAATTTTCTTCTAACATTTATTCATTTTTGAGAGACAGAGACAGAGCGTGAGTGGAGGAGGGCAGAGAGAGAGGGAGACACAGAATCTGAAGAGGCTCCAGGCTCTGAGCTGTTAACACAGAACCTGATGTGAGGCTTGAACCCACAAACTGTGGGATCATGACCTGAGCTGAAGTCAGACGCTTAACCAACTGAGCCACCCAGGCGCCCCAAGTGCATTCCATTATAAATTATTTGGCCATATACAGAAATCAAATTTACCTGCAAATGGTTTAGATGATAGAAAATGAGTCTCTTCTGTATAAAAAAAGGAAAAGTTCATCTCAGACATGATAAAATAACTGGAATTATTAGCTTATTACAGAAAGTCCCTGTTAATGAAAAACTCAATTTTTCTTTTTATCTCAAGACCTATTTATTATTGATTTATTTTGAACCCTGAACCAAACTCCTTTCTAGATACTAAGAGCAATCCCATTTGCAATTGGGATACTTTAAAAGATAAAAGCAGATTATAGACATTTTTATCACCAGACACAAGTTTTATAAAAACAATTGTTTTATTTTTAATTCCATATCCATAATGCTTACCATATAATAAGTACTTTAAAAATTAGGTGAATAAAACCAAACCAGTCAACATCAGCATGAAAGCAACATTAAAGAAACTTTTTTGAAATCATATTCTTGCTATACTTTTTTAAAGTTTATTTATTTTGAAATTCTTAAAATACTTTTATAAAATTTATTTTTGAGAGACAGACAGCATGAGCAGGGGAGGGTCAGAGACAGAGGGAGACACAGAATCTGAAGACAGGCTCCAGGCTCTGAGCTGTCAGCACAGAGCCCGATGCGGGGCCTTAACCCACGAACCGTGAGATCATGACCTGAGCCGAAGTCGGACGCTTAACCACTGAGCCACCCAGGTGCCCCTAAAGTATATTTATTTTGAGAGTGAGCAAGCACGTGCAGGGAAGGGGCAGAAAGAGAGAGAGGGAGAAAAGGAGAGAAAGAATAACAAGCAGGCTCCACTCTATCAGCACAGAGCACAAAGCAGGGCTCGATCTCACGAACTGGGAGATCACGACCTGAGCCAAAACCAAGAATCAGACG
Source organism: Suricata suricatta (assembly GCF_006229205.1). NCBI lineage: Eukaryota > Metazoa > Chordata > Mammalia > Carnivora > Herpestidae > Suricata > Suricata suricatta. The sequence continues at coordinate 134,529,550 of NC_043703.1, read as the reverse complement.
TTAACTGACTAACCCACCCAGGTGCCCATTACACTTTTAAAAATATCTATTTTAAAAATAATATCTACGTGATTCAGGATCCATAAAACCAAAACTTCAAGTTACTTTTCACCTATGTATACTCCTATCTCCAGCTCCAATGGGATGGTCCCAGAATTTATGGGACCAGAAATGAAGTTACCAGACTTCACGAGGAATTTCTTTACTGATCTGTGTTTGCCTGCCTCCAAGGTAGCCCAGCCTAGAAAGGAAAATCAACAAGCAGTCATCTTCATGGCTGGAGAGCGGGACTACTCAAGGTGGTGACCAAGGGCTCCTGGTTCACTAGTTCATGTGGTAATAATATGGGTATCCTTTGCATTGTTTTCTTTTGCCTTTACTGCTTTGTTTGTGCTTTTGTACATCAAAGGGTTAATTATGACATAAACTTGAATAAGAAATGCAAACTTGATTTGGTACCTGCCAAACTTCACTTTTAATATCAACAATAATGAACTTCTGACTTCCAGAACTCACCTTATCTTCTTTTGAAAGCGAAGGATTTGGGGGAACAAATTATCCACTTTCAGGGGAGGAAGTCTGTAACCGAATTAACCTGCCTCGGGCAACAGAGAACCTCAGAGGTGCCCCTGGGGCGGGGGGGGGGGTCTGAGAACAGGTCCCTCAGGTCTCTGACTACAGAACAGGATGACTGACTGCGGGCTCCAGCTGCGGCAGGACCACATCTGTCACGGTGCCTGTGCTGAGGCTCCCTGCTCACTGGGGGGACCCGCTGAGGACGGAGCATGGCATGCCCAGCCTATTCCTGGGAGACGAGGAATTCCTGTGACCCGCCACTTTCACTCAAGAACTTCCTGAGACCCGGGTGAACTTTCCTTGGAACTGCACTGCAGTGTAAGACACTTTCACCCCAAGTTCCTTCCTCCGTTATCTCTCTCCTTCACTTGGGAGTCAGACTTGCATCACAGTCTGAAGACTCTCCCTGACTCCTTCCCCATTTTCTCACAAGCACTTCTAATACATTTCTTGTATACCCAACCCCACTGCGGCACCTGCTTCTCCCTCGCATTACACACTTTTAAAAAAATCTAGCCATTTAAGGGGCGCCTGGGTGGCTCAGTCAGTTGAGTGCCTGGCTCTTGATTTCGTCTCAGGTCATGATCTCACGGTTTGTGAGTTTGGGCCCCACAAGGGATTCTGTGTTGTCAGTATGTGAAGCTTGCTTAGGATTCTGTCTCCTCTCTCTCTGCCCCTCTCCTGCTTGGGCATATGTACTCTCTCTCTCGCACTCTCAAAAATAAACCTTAAAAAAAATCTAGCCATTTAAAATGGATTGTTTTTAAAATATAGTATCTTCTTAGCTATTTGCTAAAGTGGAATACAGTGAACATGGCAATTCCAATGCCTTTTGAAGTTGAAGATCAGCTAACATGCAACTAGTTCATTAGTAGTAGTATATTCTTGAGGGGACAGACTCAGAACTACATGCAATCCAGCAAAAGGTCCTGAGCACCTGCTGTATGTGAGAAGTATGCTAAGCAATATAGGGAATATAAAGGTGACTAGGACCCTATTCTTGCCTTCAAGGATCTCCCATTATAGGGAAACAGAGAAGCCACAGATCCAAATTTTGAAGGGTAGACTATCATCAAGTACTAAAATTCAGGTATGAAGCACTAAGTAAATTAAGAGATACATTCTACTTAGGGGATGGAGTTGTAATAGAAAGCCTCTGTGGAGAAAACGGCATTTGAAATGTACGCTGAAAGACATGACCAGAGTCTTCATTCCTGAGAACAGTCCAACAAAGACACTCTCCATGCTTGCCATACTTGGCTCTCCCCCCTTCCCAAAGTGTAAATCTCTCCTATCATAATTCTCTCACACTCTCTCATTCCCAGAGAACTGGAGGCTCCTTCATTCTCCTCCTAACATGCTCCTCTCCCAGTACTTTCTCTTTCATCCCACTACCACTTAGACCCCTGAGCCAGAAACAGAGGAATCAGTTTTGACTTCTCTCTCACTATTCTATCACTCAATCATCAATCTACCTTTACATCTAAAAACCCACTCACTTTTCTGTATGCTCACAGCTGTTGCCCTAGTCAAAACCACCATTATCCCACCTTAACTGGCCTTCCTGCCTACAGGTCTTCGGCCATTTAATCTATGCTCCCCGAGCGGCCAGGGATCCTTCTAACTCCATATCTAATTGTCAATACCCTGCTTGAAATAGTTCAGTGGTTCCCCACTGCTCACAAGATCTGGCCCCATGCTTCAGACTCCAGCTACTCAGAAGTCTTAAAACGCTGAGCTCCTCATGGACTCCAAGCCACCGCAGATCCTTGAACATACCTTCTCCTCATCCTCACCTCGTTAACTCCCACTTCCGCTTCTGTCACTCCTGAACAGAAACACGCAGGACAGTCTCCATGCTACATAATGCCACCAAGACACTTCTCAGCCCATTCCTCTATGGTCTATACTCGTTTTCCATTAACAAGTGCCTTTATAAAAGTCTGTTTTATGCAGCAGAACCATTTTTTCAAATGTGGTTTTATACAGAACCCTAATACATAAAAAAAACCTGCACTTCTCAGCTTAAAGCAAGGGTTTCGAAGCTTCATTCAACCTCCTTTATCTTAAAGTACTTCTTCCCTAACATCTAAGGTGTAAGACAATGAGACACTACTATACTATATTATACTGCCTATTCAAACGAAGCCATACGGTATTTATAGTACAAAGAGTAGTCTTTGAAGCCAGACAGATTCAGGTTCAAATCCTGAGTCTATCCTTATTAGTTATAAGACCTTGAGCAGTCTGCCTCTCTAAGGATCCATTTCCTCAGCTGTAAAACTCAGCCATAGACATAGATGAGCACTCTCACTACCTTCATTTAACATTTAGTGAAGGATCTATCCAGTAAAATAAGGCAAGAAAAATAAATATTGGATTGTCTGTAGTCACAGATGACATAATTATGCAGAAAATTCTGTGGAATCTATAACTACCAGCAAAATCAAAGGATACAAGTTAAATATTTAAAAAGCAGCTTATGTTTGCACACTTGTGACAAAAAAATTAGAAAATAAAATTCTAAAACCATTTACAATAAAATTAAAAAACAAAGTATTTAGGATTAAACTGAACCAAAGACATGTAAGACTTATACACTGAAAACTACAAAGTATTGCTGACAGAAATCAATCTAAATAAATGGAGAGATATACCATATTCATGGGCCCAAAGATTTAATATTGTTAAGATGTAAATTCTCCATCGTGATCTATAGACTCAATGCAATCACAATCAAAATCTCCGCAAGAATTTTTGGTAGAAATTGACCAGCTAGTTCAAAATTTATAGTGAAATCCAAATCTGGAAACACGAAAACAAGATTTTAAAAGAAAAACAAAAATTGGAGGACTTATACTACCTAACTTCAAGACTCAGTATAAATCTACAGTAATCCATAGTGTGGCACCGGGGCAAACAGATCAATGTGATGCTTGAATATATATTTACATAAATATGTATAATATTTATTCATTTAATTTCCATAAAAACATCACAGTCAACAGGGAAAGAAAAGTCTCTTCAACACATAATTCCTTTTTTTTTAATGTTTATTTTTGAGAGAGACAGAGCATGAGTTGAGAAGAGTAGAGAGAGATACGGAGACATAATCTGAAACAAGCTCCAGGCTTCAAGCTGTCAGCACAGAGCCCAATACAGGGCTTGAACTCATGAACTTCAAGATCATGACCTGAGCCAAAGTCGGACACTCAACTCACTGAGCCACCAAGGTATCCCACTTCAACATATAGTTCTGAAATAACTAGGTATCAGTGTAAAAAATGAATCTCAATCCCCACTTTATATTACACACAATAATTAATCTGAAATGGACCACAGATTATGTAAAAACTTTCGTATAAAGTTTTTATAACACAGCATTAGGAGAGTATCTTCATGACTTGGTGGCAGGCAAGCGGTCTTAAATACAGAGAGCAATAACCTTTAAAAAAAAAAAAAACCTAAGAAATTTGACTCCATCAATATTAAAAACTCCTGTTCATCAAAAAACACCATTAGGAGAATGAATAAACAAGCCACAGGCTAGAAGAAAATACTCATAAAACATTTTTCTGATAAAGAACAGTTACCCACGATATATAAAGAACTCTTACAATACAATACTACAAAGAACTCAAAATTTAAAATGGGCAACAGATTTACACAGACACTGCCAAAGAAAGATATAAAATGCCCAATAAGAATATGAGAAAGTGTTCAATATCATTAGTCACCAGGATAATGCACATTGAAACCACAATGAGATACCACTACACACCCACCACAGTGACTAAAATTAAAGACTAATAACAACGAATACTGGCAAAGATGTGGAGAAACTGAAACTCTCATACATTGTTGGTAAGAATATAAAAGGTACAGCCAATTTGAGAAAAGGTCTGGCAGTTTCTTGTAAGACTAAACAGACACTCTATGAGCCATTTCTCCTAGTATTTACCCGAGAGAAATAAAAACATAAGCCTACAAAAAGACTCCAATAATAAGAACATTCATGGAAGCTTTATCCATAATAGCCCCAAACTGGAAACCTCCTAGGTATCCAAACACTTGATGAACAAACTCTGACATAGCCCTATGATGGAAAATAGGACTAACTTCCTGAGAAACACAATCTCAAAGCCTTACAAAAATATATATACTGCATGATTCTATTAATATGACGATCTAGAAGAGGTAAGGTTGATAATCTATGGTAGGATGATAAAAAAGATCAGAACAATGGTTACACATATTGACTGAGAAGACATAGGAGGTAACGTTCAGGAGTGATAGCAAAGTTCAATATCTTGATAGAGGCTTGAGTTGTATTTCTTTGTCAAAACTCATTAAAAGGTACAATTAACATATGCATATTCCATTGTACATAATTTTACCAAAAAAACAAAAAGAACTGTAAACAAATACTGAACTCTAGTCAATGACATGTATGTTGCAATGTCTGGAGGTCAAGTGTACTGATGTCTGCCACTTACTTTGAAATGCATCAAAACAGAAGATGGATTGGTGGATGGAGGGAGGGAGGGAGGGATGGATAGGCATGTGATAAAGCAAACATAGCAAATGTAAATTACAGAATCTGGGTGATGGGTACATAGGTGTTTTAATGAATAATTCTTTCAACTTTTTTTTGCATATTTGAAACTTCTCATAATAAAACATTGGGTAAAAAAACTTAATCCCAAGACAAAAATATTCTAAAATGAAGTGCAGCATTTTTTCCTATTCTACCCACAGCTGGGATACAAAACACATCATGAGGAACAGGGAGTAGTTGCCACTTTTATTATTTGGTTGAAGCATCCTCACGGCTGTGATTTCTGAATCTCACTGCCATTGCTGGATAAGAGTCTTCCTTTCCCCTAGGACACGTGCCATAATCCTTGTAGACTTCATCACCGCCCATATACATAATACATTAATCCATCATTCAATACACCAGCTTTGGAACTCCCAATTGTCTTATTTCTTTCATTTCTGGGATCTTAAAACCCTAAGTAATTGTTATGATCTCCAATAAAAACCCCATCTATTCTTGCTACCTTCCTCCTCCAACTCATCAAAGATTCCCAATCCATGGAGCCTTCATCTGTACCTCCATGGCCAGTCTTCCAGCTTTACCTATCGCCTGAAATACTGCTATCCTCTTAGTCTCTACTGCAGCCACCTGCAATCAACTCTCCTGTGTCCATTCACCTGAGCCGATGAGTGCTGGAGGAGGTCTCACAACCACCAGACCAATGAGTGCGCCTCCAAATTTATGGTCTCCCCACTCTGCCCTGCTCAGCAAGTTCTTTCTATTTCACTGGTTGGCTGCCTCTCCATGCTCCGCAACAGCAGTTTCAAAACTTCACCATGCTTCCTAAACTCCTTACTAATTTCTCTTTCCTCGCTCTATGTAAAGAATCTTGCCATTCATTTCATCATGAAAACAGAGGCTACCTGACATGAACTCTCTGCCGCCCAACCTACAAATCCTTATTATCTCTTTCTGTCCCATCTCAGAAAAAAGGATGCCATTAACCCTGCTAGAGATAACAGTGTAGTATTTAAAAGTGCAGGCTCTCTAACCAAATTACTCTTTCTAAACTTCAGCTTTCTCTCTTGTAAAAAGGAGGCAATAACAGTATCCAATGAAAACTAGAAAAGACATTTGTCTTGAACTTCAAGACAAATTCCGTTACTTGTGTCCCTGAGCTACCTTATCTCCTCATTGTTCCGTATCTTCACCAGCATTCTCTACCAGCTCCTGCCCCAAAGACTCCTAACATACAAAAGTTTCCATCACCTTCAAGTAAAATCCTCCCGCAACCTTGAATCCTCTTCTTGCCACAGCAGTATCTCTTTTCATTTCCAAGCTTCTAAAATAAACCTAATAATATGGGGGGCAGGGGCAGAAGTCACCGTCCTTGCTATGCTCTTTCATCTTCTATCCGCACTGAAACTGCTCGGACAGAAGTGACCCTTTAGCTGTCAGAGCTAACATTTTCAGGCACTTTTCCGTAGCCTGACAGTTAATGACTCTTGTAACTCCTTACTTTCTCGGCTTTTCAGACACTAGGGTCTCATACTTTTTACCTGACTACTTCCTTCTTTTTATTTTTCCCCCCTTAAAATCCAATCGTTTATTTCCTATACCCTAGTTATAAAGTTCAGAGCAGAGTTTCAGCATTAAATAATGACACACATAGAGTTGCAGATGTCAGTTAATTAGTATAAACAGCAACAAAATATACCAACATGCTTTTGTGCATTTACAAGGGAAATATTTCCTGGATAAGTGGAAAATCGTGTGCATGGCTTCTTGAAGACCTTCACTCTAAGCAGGTTTATAGTGAAATATTTAATAAATTAAGATTTTAAATTTAGATTTAAGATTTTATTTTTAAGTAATCTCTATACCCACATGGGAATCGAGCTCACAACCCTGAGGTCAAAGTCACATAATACTGACTGAACCAGCCAGGAGCCCCATGAAACATTTCTGAGTAGAACCTGTATGGATCATTGGGACCCAGTTTGTTCAGGGCTCTGGTTTATACTTCTTACCTCTCTCTTTTTTAATGTCTTTATGTTATTTTGAGAGAGAGAGGCAGAGAGCCAGCAGGGGATGGGCAGAGAGAGAGGAAGACACAGAACCCGAAGCAGGCTCCAGGCTCTGAGCTGTGAGCACAGAGCCTGATGTGGGGCTCGAACCCACGGACTGTGAGATCATGACCTGAGCCGAAGTCGGACGCCCAACCAACCGAGCCACCCAGGTGCCCCTATACTTCCTATCTCAACTGACACCTGAAATGAATAATGCCAGGTGCCAGATATACAATAAACACGAAGAGGGGGGTCAAGGTCTGATGTCTCTTGGCCTGACCAAGGATCTGGCAGAGAAATAATTTTGGCAGAAGCCTCAGGTCCAGAAGAGAAAAAGGAATCCACAAGGCCTGCGGCTGAGGAGTCTCTAAGCCAACTCCTTCCTTCTTTTTTTTTTTTCTTAAACATAGGTGGTTTTTTTGTTTGTTCCTTTTAAAGTGTTTGTTTATTTAGAGAGAGAGAGAGGAATAGAGAGCAAGCAGGTGAGGGGCATAGAGAGAGGGACAAGATCGTATGCACAGAGCCTGATGTGGGGCTCCATCCCACGAACTGTGAGATAATGACCTGAGTTGAAACCAAAAGTCTGAGACTTAATGAACTGAGCCACCAGCCATGTGCCCCTCCAATTCCTTCCTTCTTCATCCCCTTTAACCACTCCTTCCCCTTGCTCTTCTCCTACACACTTCCCCCCACCAAGTCTGATGCCAGCCCGACTTCAGTCTTACCTCTCATTTTCAGTAGGTGGCTTCATCTACTTTTTTTTTTAACACCTTCACTCATGTACAATTGACATTCAACAAATTGCACATATCTGAGTTGTAAATCTGTTGAATTTTAACCCATGTATATACCCCTGAAATTATCAGCACAGTCAACAAATGAAAATAGAAGCCTCCCCCTAAAACAACCACTGACCTGCTCTTTGCCATTATAGATACATTTGCAATTTCTAGAATTTTACATAATAGAATTATATAGTATATACTCTTTGTTGATCTGGCTTCTTTCATTTACCTTAATTATTTTTGAGATTCAGTCATATTGTGATATGTATCAATAATTCATTCTTTTTTATTACCCAGTAGTATTCCAACATATGGCTATCTCACAATTTGTTTATTCATCACCTGTTAATGGACATTTGGATTGTTTCTTCTTTTTTCACTGACCAGAATGTCATGAACATTCTCATATAAGTCTCTGTATGGATAAAGCCTTCATGGGTTCTTTTTTTTTAATGTTTACTTATTCTTTAAGAGAAAAAGAGAGACAGGGAGAGAGAGCATGAGCAGGGGAGGAGCAGAGAGAGGAAGACATAGATTCTGAAGCAGGTTCCAGGCTATGAGCTGTTCAGCATAGGGCCTGACGCGGGGCTCAAACTCAAAAACTGCGAGATCATGAAGGACCTGAACCGAAGTCACTCACCCGACTGAGCCACCCAGGCAACCCCAAGGCTTCATCTATTCTTAAGGCTCTACTTCCACCCCTGGGAGTCCCAAATTTGGGTTGGCAGATACCAATAACCAGCTGCCAGCTTGACAAGTCCACCTTGTGGATAAGCTGAGAGGACTTCTAAATCAACACACCTAAAGCTCATCTCTTCATGCCACTCTCTCCACCCCAACAGCCTCTCTCCTCCTCCATTCTCCATCCTGACTAAATGCGCACAAACCAGAAACTCAGGACTCTTCCCGCTCTCTTACCACTTGTCCTACTCACTCACTGAGTGACCGGGTCCTATCAATTCTACCTTTAGAAAACCCATCTCTACATTTTTATCCTAGTTCAAATGCACCCTTAATTCAAATGCACATCATCTGGTGGCTAGTCTATTAAACTAGCCTTCTAACTTTTCTCTTTACCTCAGGTCTCATTCTTCTCCAATCCATTTTCTATTCGATGGCCAAAGTGAATTTTCTAAAATGCCAGTCTGATGTGACTCCCCTATTCCTCAGTGACTTTCATCCCATCAAGATAAAATTCAAACTCCTTACCTTAACATTTAAAAAATTCTCTATAAACAGGTTTCCTATCCAAACTCATCATCTGCCACTTCCCACTGTGCTCTAACTTAGTCGTGTCTGGATGATGTCATTTGCCTTTTTATTCTGAGTGGCGAGGGCAATACTTGGTCAGTAGTAAGGATGATATATTTGTGCAAGAAGCAAGAAACAAGATAGGACTTCGACTGAGAGAGGTAGGGGGACATTCTGAGCATATTCAGGAAAAGTAGTAGTCCAGTCTGGCTGAAGCATGAAGACTATGAAAGATTACGGTAGGCAGTCCGGTCAGGAACGCAGGATGAAACCAGAGTGTCGATCACCTTCAATTCCACGCTAATGACTGTGCCCTTCATCCTATGCCCTCAAAAGACATCAGTAGTTCTGAACAAGAATGCAACATATTCAGAAGTGTACTATAACTTCTGAAATTTGAAAAAAAAAAGATACAGGAAAGGTGAGGGGCAGTGAACTAGATAAGAGGCTATCACAGTAGTCTGGGAAATTGAACTTAAGAGTAGGAGGGAACAGATTAGAACGCACATCAAAGGGGAATGAACCTACAGGCTATGCCTGCTTTGGGGCAGTAATGTAACAGAGAGAAGCCAGGGATGACTCCAAAGTGTTTAACCAAATAACATAATAAAGCCACTAATCAAGAGGAATTCTTTTTTAACGTCAGCGAAGGAGGAGACAGGATGGTTTCCGTTCGGGTATCCCGTCACCCATTCATTCAAACAGAAGTTCCTCCGAGGTGTCAGGCACTGTATGCATGAAGGATAAGATGAGGGTAAAATATCACTCCTGTTCTCAAGGACCATCTAATCTAGTTGTGGGATGGGGCAGACAAGTAAATAACTTACAACTCATTATTAAGAGCGAGGCTTTCACGGTAAAAGAAAATGAAGACTATCCAACTCAGCCCTGAGGATCTGAGAAAACCTCTGGGGTCAAGTGAGTCCGGAGGAAGAGTAGTGTTAGGCCAGGCAAAGGGCAGTGCTGAGGAAGAGAATAACATGACAACAGAGCCTCAGACAAAATAGCTCAAGTTGGGCACATCTGCAAATAGTATAGTAAGTCTAAAGGAAGAGTTCAAGATAAGGAGATAGCCACGTGAAATGTCCAGCAGGCTGGTGAAAATGCAGGTTCTGAGCTCCCAAGAGTACATCCAGATATGAAATATATTTTCAACCTCATCTTAGGCGGGGTCGACTCATCATCAGCGGCTATCTTAAACAAGAATTAGAAGAACCTGCCTATCAGCTAGATTGTGTTCGCCTCCACCTCCTCCCGCTTTGGTCATTCAAGGGGATCTCCGCTTACAGTTAAACCTGGGTTTTGTAAATAAGCAAAGAGGGTTGTGGGCACCTTGCAAACAGGAGATATATGCCCATTCTAAAGAGGGAAGCCCTTTACTCAGCTCCAGCAGCCCACTGCCTTGCTCAATGCGGAGAGACCTTCCTGTTCAAGAAAAGCTGAAAATGCGGAGTTTATTTAACATCACCCCACTTTTAAATAGTGGCACCTAATTACATTAAAACTGTTGTTTTACACAGGGTGCCGACCAGACAAAATGCTTCTGTGGACAGATTTCAGCAAGGGCCACCCGTGTGGCAGTTAGACCTGGTCTGCCAACTCTCAGATGCTCTTTCCACTACTTCACGGCGCCCTCAACTGAGAGTATCTTGATGGTTGCCTGGAACAGGAATTGTTTGCTCTTAAGCAAAACAGCCCCAAACGGATGGTGTCTGGGGTTCTGTATGTTCTCCACAATTGTTCTGTCTCCTCCCCACTCCACCCCACCTCTGTCAGGACCAGGCTTTGAACATGACTGAGACCTCTACTCCCCTATCATAAGCTAAGACACCAAGCTTGCAGGTAAAGCGGAGTAAAAAGAGAGCCCTGATGGGATTTCTAATGAATTCGGTATGTAAGGAAGATGGCATCTCTTTGGTTTTCTTAGAAAACAGTATCACAGAGATGTTTGTCGTCACTTAAGGAAAAAAGTCAGTAACTTATATCTGAAAAAATGAGCAAATTCTGCTAACAAACTAGTTTCCACTGTAAGTCTACAAGGAGGGGGAGGAGGGCAAAAGGGAAAGTAAAAGTTGCTGGCCTTTGGGAAACATTAGGCACCTTTTAAGACACAGATTGTTTGTGTTTTTTTAAGTATACATGTTCAGAACAAAAGGTACACCATGATCTCAACTCTCAGTAGGAGCAAAAATATATTTTAACTAATAACATAAAACGTTCTTTGAGCAGCAACGAATTGGGATTCACAAACACTACGAGTCTAAAGCAAGGTCTATAGGAAAGGTAATAAAACAGCAAGCAAAAAAAAAAAATACGGATTGTTTTCATGTTCATTCAAACACACAGTTTCTGATGCTTCAATGTATTTACTAGGTCACAATGTTGCTTTAGAAGCTTTTAAAATGTAGCAACATTTCCTAATACTACTAAAACATTTAAACCCAAAGATCCTGGAGTATACAACTTTCGATAACACGGTGGCAAACTTGAATAAACACAGAAAGGTTAAAAATTCGAATCAACAAACCGAAAGATAGTAGTACCAAGAGTCTTAAAAAAAAAAAGTGGCATGGGCATCCGCCCGTTTAATCGGAGGAGCGGGGGAATTCAGGGGAATGAAGAGCGATTACAGAGGGCGGGCAAAGCAGGCCGTGTTCCCGCTGGCAGGCGAGCTCTGCAATTATTTAGAGCAGGCATTATGGCTAGAGCATTCTTGAGCCCACTGAAACCAGCAGACTGGACACCTAAAACCGGAGGCTGACAGCAGCTCCAGGGTAAGACCCAGAAGGCGGAAAAGTGGCCTGCGTTGACCTCCACTGAAAACTGAGCCTCCTCCAACTCTCGTCTCGGAATCAGGGAAAGGACATTAACCTCTCGGGAGGCTGGATTATTCGGACGAACTCTGCCTGGCTCGCGGCGGCCTTCCCACACACCGGGTGAATGTCAACACGGAGCCAGCGAGTGTGGGGGAACCTCTCGGCGTGCGCGGTCCTTTCTGGGAGGCGGCGAGCCCGGGAAGAAAGACGGCCTCGCGCGCGCCCCGCCTCCCCAGCCCTTCCACGGCCGCGGCCCCGCGCCCCGGCGGGGGCTGCG
>NC_043703.1:134503192-134517136 GCF_006229205.1 Suricata suricatta | reverse complement strand
AGGGCGTGTGGAAGGACGTTCCGGCCGCGGCGCCCGCTCCGCGCAGCGGGGACCCCGAAACGCGAGCGGCCCGGGGCGGAGCGGGGCCGGGGTGTAGCGGGGGAGGGGATAGGCCCGAGGTCGTCGCCGGAGGATCTGGCTGCCCGGAGGTGCCGCCGCGGCCGCCGCCGACGCCGGTGTAGCGCTGGAGCTTCCTACTAGCGAACTGAACCTGCTGGCTACTGAGCATGCGCTGCCGAGCAGGGCCGGTTCGCTCCGGGTTTTCCTGCTCCCCAGCGAAGGAGGAGGGAAGCGCGAGAGAGGGAGGGCGCCCCGGAGGACTGCAGGGGAGGAGCGAAAGGGCCCCAAGAAGTCGAACCCCGGCCTTCTGTGTGGGGTGCGACCTACGGTGAAGCGGCCCCTATTGTGTAGTTGGGCCGCGAGGGATCCCACCTCTCTCCCGAGTCCCTGGGCCTTTAGTTTCCGAAAGGGGCGTGTACGTGTGTACTTTGTTCCTGGACACGAAGATAAGAACAGCCCGAAGCATGCAATGTATAGTAAACAGACTGGACAAAAGATAGGTGCCTTTCTAACGAAACCTACTGCTCAATATTTGTCGGGTAATAGAAAGGATTGCGGTATTTCCGATTCGTCTTTCCACATCACCAAGAATAAAATGCGTACCGGCAGTATAGATTTTGTGTGTGCGTTTCAAATTCAATATGTTCATCTTTCAAGCCCACTTAAATTTGAACTCCAATAATCACTTACTTCAGGGGAAATTGAGACATCTTCTGCAGCTCCCAGATTCCTGAACGCCTTACTATGTTCCTCTCAAGGTATTTAGTTTATCTGTTTTGTGATCTCTCCAGGCTCTTTCAAATAAATAGCAAACTCCTGGAAGGCAGATCTTTCTCACAGAATAGGCACTTAGTGAATGTTTGAGGAGTGCTAAAAGAGCATTATCTACAAGTTGTTCATCTCAGAGATGCAAGTGGCTTGGACGGTTTACCATTAAGCACTTTTTCACCATATTCTCATTTAATAGTCATAGAATCCTATTGTTTTCATTTCACAGATGTAGAGACAGCTTAGAGAACTAGCCTTGGTTGAAGCTGATATTTTACCCTATTTCAGAGAACAATTAACCAGGATCACGCAGATGAAAAATACAGTGGTTCTTAATCTCTACACGATCTCTTTGCAAATCTCTTATAATAAAAATCTTAGGTCCTTCCCTTTTAAAATGTACACACATGATTTACATTTTAATATCCTTCGCACTTTCAGAGTATTTAGAATGACATTTTGAAAATCATCCATACACTCTCTGGGTAAGATAAGGTAGGGAAACCATAGGTAGATTGGGGTAGGAGAATGGGGTCTCAGAAGAAAGGGGCTCTCATGTCAGCCATCTTCAATTTCTGATATCAAAGGATTGATATAGAAAAATCATAGGATATGTAGGGGCGCCTGGGTGGCTCAGTTAGTTAAACGTCTGACACTTAATCTAGACTCAGGTCCTGATCTCACAACTGGTGAGACCCACAAAGCCTGCATCTGGCTGTTTACATTCTCAACCTTTTGTTACCGTTCTCAACCTTGGCTCACCACACTCCAGTCACACTGGCCTTCTGTCTATTCCTAGAAAACCTCTTTCCCGTGCAGGTGCTTTGCTCTTCCCTGAGCCTGAAACTCACTCTGCTCCTAACTGTTGACTTGGCTGGTTAGAAACATCACCACCTCCAAAAGGCCTTCTCTGATCACGCTAAGTTCCCACCTGTATGTTTCTACCATAAACATTGGTTATTTCCTTGCTAGCATCATCACGGTTACTAGAATGTACTCCAAGAGATCAACCTATTTCATCAATACATCCCCAGGACCTACATTAGTTGGTACACAGTAGGTGCTCAAGACAATCTCATCACAATTGTCCCAGAAAACGGGGGTGTGCAGATTAAAACGGTACTTTCATTCACTTGGGACGGCGGGGCTAATAGGCTGGACTTGATGACTTCCGAGGTCCCTTACAGCTTGGGAGTCTGATTTGACTACAGAGGTAAATAAGCCCTGGAAACATGTATTGGAGCTCTTCATGGTCATGTTTAGCAGCCGGGGCAGGTTTTCACTAGTTTGGACGTTTGGGCCGCAAACGGAGAGCAAGCAGCTGGAGGAAAATTGCAATGGAGCGGCTCGACGCTTTTCAGCTGAGAGACTTGAGCTCGGCACCGCTAAGGTCTGGGAGCAATCGAGCCCCTCCGCGCCATTTGCTTGTATCTCTTGGCACAAACCACCTAGGGGCGTGCAGCCGTTACAGACTACCGGGGCGGACTCTGAAACACGCTAGAGGAGACGTGAAAACTCCTGGGGCCCTCAACCTTAACCGCCAACAGTTGCCCGCGGCGGCGCAGGCGCAAAGGCTCCTTTCGCGCCCCTCCTCGGCCCTAACAGGCCTAGGGCCAAAGCGGACGTGACGCACGGGGGCGCGTCCAGACAAACCAGCCGAGGCCCGAGTGGAACGCGTCCAGGCGTGCTAGCCGAGTTCCGAGGGTTTCGCGACGGGACCGAACCCCGGGGAAGCGGGCGGGGAGGGTGTTGGGGCGGGGAGGGTGTTGGGTCGGGCGGCGCGCCCCCTGCAGGCGGCAGTGCTCTTTTCCCTGCACTGCCTCGGGATGCAGCCACAGGCTTCCCTGCCTCGCAGTGGCCACAATTATCTTCCCCAAGCAAATTTCAGGTCCGGTTAGTCTCCCGTTCTAGAGCCTTCACTGCCATCCCAGGATAAAGTCCAAAGTTCTTAGCTCTGTATTCAGGACTTGCCCAATCGGGCTATTACTTATCGTTTCAGCTCTATCTCACTTAACGTGAACTACTGTTGCCTCCTATTAACCCATCATTTTCTCAGTTTTCTGCCTATGCTGCTCCGTCCGCCTGGTATGCCCATAACTGTTTTGCTTTTCAATCCCGCCTGCCACAGCTTCACCCCATCTCCCATATACGCACTCACCCAGGAACTCTTTTCGACTCTGTTGTTCCAGCTTAAAGGCCACCTTCTCTGTGAAGTCTTTCTTAGCCCCCATTCAGGACTCTTCCCCTTAAACTTTGAGCCCAAGAAACAGCAGTTTCATCAGCAGATCCTCCCTTTATGCTCAACTCACTCTTTCTTTCCAGCTCCTACTTTATATCCCACCGTTTCTATCATCTTTAGTTACAACTTTTATTTCCTCCTTCTGTTCCATCTCTCTTTCTCTCACCTCTCTCTCTCTCTCTCTCTCTCTCTCACACACACACACACACACACACACACACACACACACACACACACACAAAGACGGTGGGGAGCAAAGTAGGTAGTTAGAAGAAACGATCATAAGCTCTCTAGGATATATGGGACTGTTTCCGGCACGTTTTTTAAGATTCCCCACAGAGTCCAATGTGTGTGTGTGTGTGTGTGTGTGTGTGTGTGTGTGTGTGTGTGTTTTGCCTTTTTTTTTTTTTACAGAAGTCTCCTTTCAGTTGATTCAAGTTGTACTGGCACCTCAAACTGATTGTATCCCAATCCCATGCAACTTTAATTAAATTCCCAACAGAGTTTGCCATGAAACGTGATTAACTGATTCTAAATGTATATGGAATAGCAAAAAATAAAAATAAAAAACAAAAACCCTAGTTCTTCTATCAAAGAACAGGTGGGAAAACATACCAGATATGAAGACTTATTACATAACTAGAGTAATTAAAACTATGTGGAATCAGCACAGAACAAACAGCAAACCAATGGATCAATAAAGGGCCAAATATATATAGAAACTTAATTTATGACGCAGCAGGCATGGCAGATGATTGGGAAAGGGATGCACTGTTCAATAAATGAAATATGGGCAATTGACAAATCCATATAGAAAAAATGAAATTCTACCCCCAACTCACACACTGCACAAAACACTCCCACATAGATGAAACTCTTAAATGTAAAAAACAAAATTATAAAATTGTGAAAAGAAAATATGGAATACCTTTATGAGCTCAATGTAGGAAAAGATTTCTTAAATAAGACACAAAAACCACAAACCATAAATTTTAGGTTTGATAAATTTGACTTTATTAAAATTCAGAACTTCTGTAAATCAAGACATAACATTAAAAAGTGAAAGGACAAGGAGGTGCCTGACTGGCTCAGTTGGTAGAGAATATGACTCTTGATCTCTGAGTCAGGTCATGAGTTTGAGCCTCATATTGGGTGTAGAGTTTGCTTTTTTTGAAAAAACGAAAGGACCAGCCATTAAGTAGGAGAGAGTAGTTGTAACTCACATAACCAAAAAAAAATTAGTATTCAGAACATGTAGTTTCCTTTAAAAGAACTAACAATGCTCACCTCATTTCTAATCAGGAAATGTCAGGTTAAAACCACAGCAAAATACTGTGTCATATCCATTGAATTGGCAAAAATTTAGAAGTTGAAGACTTAGTACTAAGCTTTGGCAAGGATATAAAGCAATTGAAATTGTCACCCATGACTATGTGAAAATAAATGGTTTTTGGGTTGCCTTTTAATTTTTAATGTTTAATTGTTTTTTAGACAGAGAGAGACAAAGCACAAGCAGAGGAAGCAGAGGAGACAGAGAGAGGGAGACATAGAATCCCAAGGGGGCTCCAGGCTCTGAGCTGTCAGCACAGAGTCCAAGGTGGGGCTTGACCTCACAAACTGTGAGATCATAACCTGAGCTGAAGTCAGACACTTAACCCACTGAGCCACCCAGGTGCCCCTGAAAATAAGTGTATACACGACTTGAGATAACTATCTCTTAAACATGAGCATGTCCTACATAAACCGGTATAGGTATATTCTCATAGCATATATATTCCAGAGAAACTTCCTCACTTAATTATGAGAGTGAAAACAGTAGAATGGGCAAATTGTGGAATACTAGTCGTCAGTGAAAATGAATGAACACACATTCCTATAGGCTGAATGTTTATGTTTGCTTCAAAGTTTGTATGTTGAATCTTAATCTCCATAGGGATGGTATTTGGAGGTGGAAATTGGGGGGGGGGGGGGATTAGATTATGAGAGTGGAACCTTCATGCACAGGATGAGTGCTAGAATAAAAGAGACCCCAGAAAGATCCCTCACCCCTTCCACCATGTGAGAACAAGACAGAAGACAGTTATCTATGAACCCGGAAACAAGCTCTCACCTGTAGGCACCTTGATGTTGGACTTCCCAGCCTCTAGAACTGTGAGAAATAAACTTCTGTTGTTTGAAAGCCACCCAGCATGGTATTTTGTTATAACAGTCCCAACGAACTAAGGCACGCATCAACATAGATGAATCTTTAAAAAAAAAGGACACTGATAATACAAAAATGTGCCTCGTGAACCTCCAAAGGGGGAAAACACTGAGAAAGGCACAGAAAACTACCCACTCTATGATTCATTATATAAAATGCAAAAAAAAAAAAAAAAAAAGAGTAGAACTGAGTTGTGTGTTATTTTTTGTGATACCCAATCTTCATGATGGCCCAATGCGCTTATTACCTCCTGCTATTTCTGCCCTGGTGTAGACATCACCCCCATACTGAATAGACAGTCTTATTCAATACTCAGTCTACAAAATAGGACTTAGAAGAAATTGTATGTGCAACTTCTGAGGCTAAGTCTTAAAACACATTGTGACTTCAGTCTGTTTCTCTCTTTCTTGAATTTCTCATTCTGGAAGGAGCCATGTTGTGGAAGCAAAATCAAGCAACTCTATGGAGGAGCCCACACTGCAAGGAACTGTGGCCTCCAGCCACCAGCACTTAAATGAACCATCTTAGAAACTGATCCCTCATCCCAGTCAGGCCTTCAGATAACTAAAAGCTGTTTAATATTTTGCCTGCAACTTTTCAGAGGTTCTGAGCCAGAACCACTCAGATAATCCATTTCTAAATCCTTGATTCTCAAAAACTGTGAGATAATAAATATGTGTTGTTTGAAGCCACTAAGTTTTGAGGTAATATGTTAAGCGACACTAGAAAACTAATATTTTTATGGATACATAGACAAGTGGTAAAATTATAACAAAATATTAAATTAATGCTAAATTCATAAAGGTGGTTATGAGAGATACATGAGCAGGGGAGGGGCACAGAGAGAGGGAGACAGAGAGTCGGAAGCAGGCTCCAGGCTCTGAGCTGTCAGCACAGAGCCCGACACGAGGCTCGAACCCACGAACCCTGAGATCATAACCTGAGCCAAAGTCAGATGCCTAACTGACTGAGCCACCCAGAAGCCCCATGTAATGTTCTATTTCTAACCTGAGTAGTATATATACAAAGATATTTGTCTTATTATTTAAGCTTTTAAACTTTTAAACATATGTTCCTTTTTTGTATGTATGTTATACATACATGCTACACACAAAGGAGGTGTGGTGGCTACAATGGACCAATATATAGAGAATAAAGTAAATTTATAGACAATTCTGAACAGGATGGTGACAGTCTCAGAAATGCACTTAAGAAATAAAAACTGCCTGCTCATAATTATAGATGAGAGTTGGAAGAGGCTAGAAGTAAGCACAAGTAGACGGCAGTTTAGAGACCATCCAGGGGCACCTGGGTGCCTCTGTCAGTTAAGCATCTGACTTTTGACTTCAGCCCAGGTCATGATCTCACGGTTTGTGAGATCGAGCCCTGCATTGGGCTCTGTGCTGACAGTGAGGAGCCTGCCTGAGATTCTCTTTCTGCCTCTTCCCAGCTTGTGCTTGCTCTCTAAATTAATTAATTAATTAATAAAAACCCATTATGCAGCATCTGTGCTGACTGCCAGTTTTTGTTTTCTGCTCTCCCCAACACAAAAGGCTAATGTTTCCAAAGCTTCTTTCTCAGTCTCAGGTAATAATGGTTAGAGAAGCAATGGAAGAGAGATAAGAGCTACTTAGGTTAAACAACTCAGTCCTTTATTGCTCTTTGTTGCCTTAAGCAAATTACTTAATATCTATGATAACAACTTGTATAATTTACATCCAGAGGAACCCCATCAGCCAACCACCCGCTGTATAGGGAGTTCAGTATCTGAATATGATGAACCATGATAAGGAATTGAAAGATACTCAGAGGTTAATTTTTGAAGTCATTTGGCTTTTTAAGTTGCAAATAAGTAACATAGTCACATGATTCAAAAAGTGTCTTTTTCACCCTGCCCACCAGCTACAGTGCTTCTACCCTGTTCCCTAACAAGTAACAATTTTATTAATATCTTATTTATCCTACCAGAGATTCTCCATCCAAACACAAGAAAGCACAAATAAAGGTTTGTCAACCAAAAGTTTCCAAATAGATTCAGAAACTTTCTTCTGCAGAAAAAGTTTTTTCAAAAACCATTCACAGAAAAGTTTCAAAAACAGTGCAAGGATTCCCACATAGATTTCCTGTAGATTCGCCAATTTTTAAAATATTGCCACGTTTGCCAAATCATTCTCTGTCCCTGTCTTTACTGTCTCTGTCCTTATCTCTGTATACATACATACATACATACATACATACATACATATGTGTGTGTATAATATTTCTTCAGAATTACCTGAGTGCAGTTTGCATACATCATCCCGTTTACCCCAAACATTTCAGTGAGTCCAAGTGTGCATTTCTGAAGAACAAGATTTTCACTTACATAGCCAGAGTAAAATTATTAAATTCAGAAAGGCAACATTGAGACAATACTACTCTCTAACCTCCAGACCTTTTTCAAACTTCATCACTGGTCCCAACAATGTTTTCTACAGAGACTACTTTTCCTGGTCAGGATCATAGGTACTGCATTTAGATTTCATGTCTCCTTCGTCTCCTTTCATATCCGGAACAGTTCCTCAGTCTTTCTTTGTCTTTCATGGTGCCGATGTTAAGGGGACAGACATTTCGTTTCATAAGGTTCCTCGGTGTAGGTTTGCTGGCAGTTCTCCCGTGATCGGATTTAGGTTTTGTCTTTTTGGCAGGAAGAGTACACAAGTGGTGTGTCCTTCCGAGTGTGTCACATCAGGGGGCATAACATGGCAGCTTCTTCCATCATTGGTGATGTTAACTTTGGTTACTTGGTAAAGGTGGAGTCAGCCATGTTTCTCCTATGTATAGTTATTTTTAGCCCTTGTACTTAATTACTAACTTGTACAAATATATTTCATTTTAAAAAACAGCTTTATATTTTTAGTTTTAAAAATATTTATTTATTTTGAGAGAGAAATTGAGCACGAATGGGGGAGGGGCAGAGAGAGAGGGAGAGAGAGAATCCCAAGCAGGCTCCGTGCTGTCAGCTCAGAGCCCGATTCCTGGCTCATCTCACGAACCCTGAGAGCATGACCTGACCGAAATCAAGAGTCAGACATTTAATCAACTGAGACACCCAGGCACCTCTAACAAGCAGCTTTATTGAACAATGTAATTCACATCCTGTACAATTCAAAGTGTTCAAATCAATGGTTCTTAGTATTTTTACAGAGTTGTGCCACCATCACCACAATCAATTTTGGAATATTTTCATCACTTCCCCCCAAACTTCTTGTCCATTAGAGTCATTCTTAATTTCTTCCCAATCTCCCCCTGCTTCAGGCAACCACTAACATACCTTCAGTCTTCATAGATTCACCTATTCCAGAGAGATAAATGGAACACACAATATGTGTGACTTGTGACTGGCTTCTTTTACTTAGCAAAAAGTCTTCAAGGTTTCTTTATGTGATGGCATGTGTTTCATTAATTTTTATTATCAAATAATTTATATTATGTGGATATACCACATTTTGTTTATCCATTCATCCGTTGGTGAAAATTTGGGTTATTTCCACTTTTGGGGTAGTGCATAATGCTGCTATGAACATTTATGTACAAGTTTTTATGTGGACATATGTTTTCATTTCTCCTGGGTATGTAAGTAGGAGTGGCATTGCTGTGGTATATGGTAACCCTCTGTTTAATCTTCTAAGAACTGCCACAACTTTTTCCAAAGTAGTTGCATCATTTTACATTTCAACCAGCAAAGTCTGAGGGTCATAATTTCTCCAGATACGTACCAACACTTTTTATTGTCTGTCTTTTTTATTATAGCCATCCTAGGTAGGTATGAAGCGGTATGTCGTTGTGGTTTTGATTTTCCTGATGCCTAATGATACTGAATGTCTTTTCATGTTCTTAATGACCATGTGTGTATCTTCTCTGGAGAAATGTCTATGCAGATCGTCTGCTCATTCTTTAATTGGGCTATTTGTCTTTTTATTATTGAATTGTACGTGTTCTCCGTAAATTCTGGATATAAGTCCATTACCAGATACATGATTTGCAAGTATTTTCTCTGATTCTTTGGGTTGTCTCTTTATTTTGCTATTGGTCCTTTGAAGAACAAAAGGTGTTCATTTAAGTCTAACTTAGCTGTTCTTGTGGTTACTGTTTGTGTGTTTGGTGTCATTTCAAGAAGGATGTGCTTAACCTATCATCATCGAGCGTCATCTCCATGTTTTCACCTCAGAGTTTTGTGACTTCAGCTTTTACATTTAGGTCTACAATCCATTTGGGGTTAATTTTTGTGTACAGTGTGAAGAAGGGGTCCAATTTCATTCTTTTGTAACGGATATGCAGTTGCCCCAACAATATTGGAAAAACTATTCTTTTCTCATTGAATTGTCTTGAGATCACTATTTAAAAAATTTTTTCTTAATGTTTATTTAAATCCAAGTTAGTTAATACATAGTATAATAATGGTTTCAGGAGTAGAATTTAATGATTTAACACTTACATATAACACCCAGTGCTCATCCCAATTAGTGCTCTCCCTAATGCCCATCCCCCATTTAGCCCCTCAACTCCCGGACCCCACACCCCTCCAACAACCTTCAGTTTGTTCTCTGTACTTAAGAGTCTCCTATAGTTTGTCTCCCTCTCTGTTTTTATCTTATTTTTCCTTGCCTTCCCCTATGTTTGTCTGTTTGGTTCTTAAATTCCACATATGAGTGAAATCATATGATATTTATCTTTTTTTGCCTGACTTATTTCACTTAACATAATACATTTTAGTTCATCCACATTGTTACAAATGGCAAAATTTCATTCTTTTTTTATCACTGAGTAATATTCCATTATAAACACACACACACCTCACGCCTTCTTTATCCATTCCTCAGTTGATGTACATTTGATCTATTTCCATAATTCGGATATTGTTAATATAAGCACTGGAGTGAATATGCCCCTTTGAATCAGCATTTTTGTATTCTTTGGATAAATACCTATAGTGCAATTCCTAGGTCATAGGGTAGCTCTATTTTTACTTTTTTGAGGAAGAGATCATTATTGAAAATTAACTGGCCATAAATGTCAGTGTTTATTTATGGACTCTGAATTCTATTCATTGATCCATGTGTTTCATCTTATGTCAACTCTACAGTGTCTTTTTTTTTTGTTTTTATTTTATTTTGAGAAAGAGGCAGAGAGTGAGCAGGGGAGGGGCAAAGAGAGAGGGAGACACAGAATCTGAAGCAGGCTCCAGGCTCTGAGCTGTCAGCACAGAGCCTGACATGAGGCTTGAACCTATGGACTGTGAGATCATGACCTGAGCTGAAGTCAGACCCTCAACCAACTGAGCCACCCTGGTGCCACGGTTCTACAGTGTCTTGATTACTGTATTTTGTAGTAAATTTTGAAGTAAGGAAATGTGAGTCCTTAACTTTGTTATTCTTTTCCAAGATTGTTTTGGCTATTCTTGGTTCCTTGCAATTCTATATGCATTTTATGATCAGCTTGCCAATCTCTACAAAAAAAGGAAACTTGGATTTTGATTGGATTGCACTGAATATTGCCGTCTTAAACAATATTAACTTTTCTGATTCATGAACTTGAATGGAAAATGTCTTTCCACTTGTATAAATCTTTAATTTCTTTCAATCATGGTTTGTAGCTTTCACAACATAAGTTTTGCACTTCTTTTGTTAATGTATTTCTAATTTCTATTTTATTCTGTTTGATCCTATTGTAAATAGTTGTTTTCTTAATATCATTATCAGTTGTGTATTGGTAGTACATAGAAATGCATTTTTATATATTTATATTTTACCTTGCAACATTCTAAACTCATTTATCAAGTCTAAAAATATTTATTCTTACATTCTTATTTTGTTATCAAATTGTAACAAACACTGTTTGAAATCTTTTTTCTACCCTTAATAGTTTATCTTAAAAATGCTTCCAAATTCATACATAGAGAGCATTCTCATGTTTACTTAGTTACATAGAATTCTATTACATAGATGTACAATAATTTATTTTATTAGTCCCCTTTGGAGAGACATTCGGTTTTTTCCCTAATCATTGATTACAAACAGTGCTGCAATGAATAAAATTATTTTGCTTATATTCAAGTATATCTGAGGATAAACTTCCTGAAGGGATTTCTGGGTCAATGGAAACATTTGCAATTTTAATAAATATTGACTAAAACTGTTCATAACGTATTTTAGTGTGCACATTAGGAGTGGTGCAGTGATAACAAGCCAAAACATATAGTTACCTAACAGTGACTATTCCTATTATATTAGTACTTACAAGGACTTTATTTTTTTTAATGTTTTATTTTTTATTTTTGATACAGAGAGAGACAGAGCATGAGGGGGGGAGGGGCAGAGAGAGAAGGAGACACAGAACCGGAAGCAGGCTCCAGGCTCTGAGCTAGCTGTCAGCACAGAGCCTGACGCGGGGCTCGAACCCACGAACGTGAGATCTGACCTGAGCCGAAGCCGGAGGCTTAAACGACTGAGCCACCCAGGTGCCCCTTTACAAGGACTTTAAAAACAGTATTTTTAGTTTCTTTGAAGTCATACCTCATACCTTGAAGTGGTAATACCTTCTGAACTATATAGAATACATGATTATTTTTATACTTATTCTGTGTCTTATTCTGTGTTCATTCTGTAAAGCATGTAGCTTAATTACAGCAGATAAATTTATTCCACAATAAATCTGCTGTCAGTTCTTTATTTTTATGTTTTATGCTTTACTTATTTTGAGAGAGAAAGAGAAAGCACAAGTGGGGGAGGAACAGAGAGAGAGAGAGGAAGAGAGAGAAAATCCCAAGCAGGTTCTATCCTGTCAGTGCACAGACTGATGTGGGGCTCGATCCCCAAAACCATGAGATCATGACCTGAACCGAGACCAATAGTCAGAAGCTTAACCAACTGAGCCACCCAGCTGCCCCAATTCTTTTTTTTTTTTTAAAGTAAATTCTACCCCCAACCCATGGCTCGAATTCACAACCCCAAGATCAAGAGTTGCATGTTTTTCAGACTGAGCCAGTCAGGAGCCCCTGCTGTCAATTCTATGGATATCAAGGCTGTTCTCCCATTTAGAGCTAAGATGATCTGCCAGACTAGTGGAGTTACACTGGCTGAATTAGCTAAATACACATGTCCTACCAAATAGCTGTTTTTTTTACAAGTATATAAATAAATGATAGAACTTGTCAGGCCAACCAGTCAGTTGTCATTTCTTAGAATAACTGATGTTTATAAATTTTACAGCCTCATCATTTTTTTAAAAATAAGAAATTGTAAAGAAGCGGCACATAATCTGTTTTGTATGTAACACTGATACTAACTTGTGGCAAACATGGAGATGCTTTGTAGCCCAGAGGTCCCTTTAAGAAAAGACTCGTCACCCAACTGCAAGGATTGTGCAGTTAGCTGATGGCCTCCACCTGTTAACTCCTTCAGCTTTTGAGTCAAAGTCATGCTCATCTTGAGGTGGCCCCCATCAATGACTCAGCAAGGTGGTGGAATGAAAGCCTGGCCATGTTCATCAGATGCAGGACTCCTGTACTTGACAATCTTTGCTCTGGAACTCCCCGCTGGGATGGCGGGGGGGGGGGGGGGGGGGGGGGGGGGGGGGGGGGGGGGGCAGATCTGCACTGTGGTCTGCTGGGTCCCCTGCCCAGTCCGTTTCCTCCCTTCCCCTTTCACAGATAATCCTTCTCAGAACGCCTGTTGCACTCCTCACTTCATCTCAGCCAGGGTCTTCGCAGCTCACCCAGCTCATATGTTTGGTATAAATATTGTTTTACAGGGTATCAACTACTATTTTGAATCATGATGCATTTATATAAATACTCAAATTCATTGATTGTAGAAATACATATGCAATTTTTTACACTGATTTTTTTTTCACATGATATACACAGAAATTGATGTAGCTCTAAATCTCTCGGTAAAGAGATTGCAGTTTACCCTAATTTAGATTATGTTCCTTAAACAGATTTTAATGATGATAAATACAGCTAAAGCATTCCAATTTTATTAGATCTATTCTTCTTCTTCTTTGCTTCTGACAGAAACTATCTCTGCATATTTTTGGCCAATAAACTATTTTAAAAAAGAGAGAGAGAGGGAAAGAGAGAGAAAGAAAACAAATCCCGTCATGCCCTGTGCAACAGCTAATTTCCCCAAATCTTTGAAAATTACTTATACATGCATGGTTTATGAAGAGAATGCCAGAAACACAGAGTCATAAGGATTATATTAAAAGTTTCTCTCCCTGAGGCAGAAGTATTGCTGCTTCAGAATCGATTTCCTCTTAACCTCCTCTGCCTAAAAATGATAAAAATTTGCCTTGATTTATGGGGTGGATAGTTTTGCTTTCTTAACTCTAACGTACAAGTTCAAACACAAACAACAAAACCTTGGGATGGAAACCAACACCAACAGCTAAAGACGAACTGAATTTCAGTTTGCTCGGTTGGTCAGGCAAGAACAGATTTTCTTATTACTGAGACCAGTGGGACCAGTTCTCATGAAATATTTTGTCGTAATATTCCTTTCAGTTGTTTTCTGATTCTAGTTAGGAGACTATAAGACATAGGCTGTAGGTGAAACAGAAGGAGAAGGGTTTGAGATGGAGTCTGTGTGCCTGCTAGGTCTAACACATCTCTTCTAAGTTCATTCCTGGTTCT
>NC_043703.1:134453167-134503092 GCF_006229205.1 Suricata suricatta | reverse complement strand
GTTAAGCCTCCGACTTCGGCTCAGGTCAGATCTCACGTTAGTGGGTTCGAGCCCCGCGTCGGGCTCTGTGCTGAGCGCTAACTCAGAGCCTGGAGCCTGCTTCCGGTTCTGTGTCTCCTTCTCTCTCTGACCCTCCCCCTCTCATGCTCTGTCTAGCTCTGCATCAAAATAAATAAAATATTAAAAAAAAATTACACGGCCACCTGATCATGGTTAGGCCAAAAAAAAAGCACTGCTTTTTCCATACAGTTGTGTTAAATCTGGCCACGTTATTAAGATGTGTGTTCATTCCAATAGTTTTCTTTTAAAAATACAGTGTCTTTGATTCTCTATGTTTACAATCCTTTTCTATGCAAACCTTGACAATTTTTGCCTTCAGCCTTTCCATAAATGTGGGAGGAGCTCCTGGTACCCGCTCTCCACTCTGCCGTGACCACAGTTGGGAAGGCTCCCACCACCGATGCTGAAAGCTGCTGAATCAAGAAGTCATCTGCCAAATTAATGAGCTGCCGCCCCGGCGGCTGGCTCCACAGCCGCACCACCTCTGCCCGGGCTACACCAACAGCGCAGATGCTCCACGCACCGCCTCTCCACAGATGACTCGGTTCCAAATCAAAGTCTCACACGCGTGCTTCTGTTTGGTGGGGTCCAAAGCGCATCTTGAGCCTCTGCCATAAAGGAGTCTGGGAGTTTTTCAGCTCCCATCTGTGCATTCATTCTAGAGAGCATGCCAATTTGCTGTATTGGCCATGGTATTCGTTAGCATGTTTCCTTCTTTTTCTTTGCTTTTTAAAAAAATTGTCATTAAATACATGTAACAGGGACACTTGGGTGACTAAGTTGGTTAAGTGTCCGACTCTTGATTTCAGCTCAGGTCATGATCTCACAGTTTGTGAGCCTGCTTGAGATTTTCTCTCTCCCTCTTCCTCTCTGCCCCTCCCTCAATCCCACTCTCTCGTTAAAAATAAATAAACATGTAAAAAACACACATAACAGAAAACTTACCATTTACCATTTGTAAGTGTACAGTTCAACACTGTTAAGTACATTCACGTTATTGTGCAACAAATCTCCAAAAACTCTTCATCTTGCAAAACTGAAACTAAGTTCTGTTAAACAACTCCCTGTTTCCCCCTCCCCCCGCCCCTGGCAACCACCGTTCTGCTTTCTGTTTCTATGAATCTGACTTCTCCAGATACTTCATATACGTGGAATCATACAGTATTTGTCTTTTTGTGACTCGTTTCACTTAGCACAATGTCCTTAAGTGTCATCCCCATGTTGTAGTGTATGTCGGAATTTCCTTTCTTTTACAGCTAAATTTTCCATTCTATGTATATCCCACACTTACTCATTCAATGGACACTTGGGTTCATTCCACCCTTTGGATGTTGTGAGTAATACCCATAAGAGCACGGTTATACACATCTCTCTGAGGCCCTGTTTTTAATGCATACCCATTTCCTTTTTCTTAGAGCTTTAAAAAGGCAAGGGCTGCTGAATTTCATCAAACAATTTTTTAGTATCCATAGCAGATGGTACTTTTTAGGATGCTGCAGCATCATGACCCATAGCACATACTTGACATGTTTTTCATTGAGCGGTGGGGTTTATACCCTCTCTCCTTGAACCTGGGAATATCTTGGTCACTGCCTGGACACAGTATGGCAGAAGTGATAGTATGTTACTTCCAAGGCTGGATCATAAAAATGCCATGCATTTCTAGTTTCTGCTCTTGGGATGCTAACGTTGGGACCCCATCAGCTATGCTTATGAGAAAGCTCAGACTGACCCTTGGAGAAAGCACCTGGAGAGGCCATGTATAAATTTTCCACCTGTTAGCCCAGCATCAACTGCAAAACAAGCAGGTGATAACACCACCAGATGATTCTGTCTCTTGGTCATCAAGGCACCCCAGGCCTTGAGTCTCCCCAGTGGGGCTCTGGACATTGTGGAGCAGAGACAGATGGCCCCCCGCTGTGCTCTGTTAGATTACTCACCATCAGAATTTATGAGTGCAATAAAACAGTTGTTTTATGCCCCCAAGCTTTGAAGGTGGCTTGTCCCACAGCACTAGATAACTGATACTGTATCTAAAGTTGTGAGCATTGAGTTATTCTTCTTTCATCTTTTGACGTAATATTTACGTACTCCTGTGTTCGCAGAATAAACTGTCCTTGCTTCTGTATTAAACTTCTGGATTTAGTTTGCTGGGGTGATAGAGGTAAGGAATTATTATTCCAAAACAAAATTGGTCTTTACTGCTTCTGCCTTCTGCAGGGGAAGGTAACATGAATTATACTGGAGGTAGAATAAATATCCATGCTACTCTCTTCCGCTCTCAGGACAGTCACTTACTGTCCTTTCTTCCCTCCTGACTTAAATTCTACGTTTAGCACTATGATCCCATCCTTGGAAATATTTTCCATGTCCCTGCCTCTCTCCCTTCACCATACTTGCCTTGCAAAAAGTCCAGCCTCCAGTAAGCCCGTCCATCCACTAGTTGTGCGCGTGCACCAGGGACTTGGGCCACGCTAGAGAACCATGCAGTTGCTCAGCTGGCGTCACCGTAATTTCATAATCGCGCACCTCAAAAGGGCTCTCGTAAATGCAGTCAATCTTCAGAACACCTAATTTACACCTTTTCCTCTTATTTCTCCCATCCACTTCCTCCTCCTTTTTGCTCCTGATCCTGGCTTTTATTTCATTAATAAAATCAAAACCCTTAACCTGGAGTTCTCCCATCCTGCCATATCCTTCTCCTTCATTTTTAATGCAAGGACCATGTGCGTCACCCCAGGGGGCTGCTCTCAAATAATTGGTTTGCCTATGAGCAAAGGAAACTAACCTTTTTTGAGCATTTCTAACATCCCAGGTACCTTACTTACATTTTTAGTTTATGAAGTAGTGTTTAATATTCCCATTTTCCTGAGAGGAAAACTGAGGCTCAGGTAGCTTAAGCACTGTGCCCTACTTCCCCCATTGCAATGCTTTTGGCTGACTCTAAAGTCAGTGCTAACTCACCTGACTTCATCTGCAGACAGTCTCTGTGCCAAGGATTCTATGTATATTGCTGTGTCAGATTTATCTTTCTGGAAAACGGGACTGTTTAAGAGAGGGAAGTTCCAACAGTTTCAGGTCCAGCTGGGGTTGACAGCAGGCTGTGACTTGAAGCGTTCACCCTGCTCAATCCCATTCTTGTTCCTTAGTGTTTCGTTTTTAGGAGGTAAATAGAATCCTGAATCACAATGCAACTCCTACCTTTAAAACTTAGTCCTTGAAAAATGGATCCTTGTGGAGAACCTGGGTGGCTCAGTCGGTTAAGTATCCGACTTCGCCTCAGGTGGGTTCGTGGGTTCAAGCCCCATGTCAGGCTCTGTGCTGACAGCTCGGAGCCTGGAGCCTGCTTTGGATTCTGGGTCTCCCACTCTCTCTGGCCCTATCCATGCTCATGCTCTGTCTCTCTCTCTCTCTCTCTCAAAAATAAATACACATTAAAAAATTTAAAAAAAAAAGAAAAATGGATCTTTGGCCTAAGTTCGTGGCACCAAAATGCATGTTTATGTTGCAATATATATATGCAATATATATATCCCTTCTACTACCTTTATAGTATGTGTATTTTTATAGTACATAGAGCCCTATGTGTACACTTTGTATAGAGCCCTATATTTTCGATATAAAGTGAGGCCATCACTGAGTGTCCCAACAATGAGACCCAGGCTAAGATAATTTAGCATGATATGACACCACCAGAAGGGGGGAAAAAGCTTCTTACCAAAAAAGGTTTTCTACCATTCTACAAATCTGTTAAAATTTGAAATATTAGGACATTTTCTTAAAGCCAAATAAATACGTGTGCTTAAGTGCACATTGGAATGTCTTTAATCATGTGTTTCTGTTGTATATAATTATCAGGGAATGTAGGTGAGCCAAAGACTGGACATGATTTTCCCCCTGGGTTGTCAGTCTGGCACAACTGACCTTGGCGTTCACTCCAGGGCACTTAGAGATTAGAGCTAAGTAGGCAGAGAGGGTGGGCACCGCCCTATAGCGCTTGCTTTGCCCTGCTCTCTGGGCTCCACAACCCATTGCTCGGACGGAAAGCAAGAGACACAAAGGGGTCTGGCTGGGCTGGAAGAGTATGAAGTGAAGGGAGGAAAAGGCTGTGCTCATTGGGGCCTGGGATAAAAATATATGAAATTGCTGAGCCCAGAACTGCAGAATTCCAGTCTTCTAGCTCTGCTGAAAGTGACACTTACAATCTACTTGCAACCTAGGAAAACATGAAAGCCAGCTCAGTTTCTCTGGGTCATCGTCTTCTTCCCCAGCTGACAGACAGGTTTCACCTTCAAGGTGCCCAGAGCTTAGCTCCACCCATACCACCCACCTGGCTGCCTCTCACTCCATCTCCCCGTTCCTTACCCAGGCCTCGCTTCCCAAGCTCCTCACTGGCCCAGCTCCAATCTACTATGTCCTCAGAGATTCTGAATTCACAGAACCAAACCCTGACATATAACCGTATTTTTGCCTGTTCAGTTCCCCCTTCTGCCAGTAAGAGCTTGCTTTGGAAAACCCCTTTCCCCCCACTACATGCCCGTCAATATGATCTGCCCTTTCCCGGCCAAGAGGCTCTTGATTGATGAAACTCATGTAAAAAGGCCGGAACTAGAGAAGAGGTCCTTGAGGTCTACCCTTTCCAATTATGCCCATTGAAGATCCAGCTCCATTCATTCCTCA
The DNA here is from genome assembly GCF_006229205.1 of Suricata suricatta. NCBI lineage: Eukaryota > Metazoa > Chordata > Mammalia > Carnivora > Herpestidae > Suricata > Suricata suricatta. Next base: position 134,498,352 of record NC_043703.1, on the reverse strand, counting down.
GAATGGCTTCGAGACTGGATGGAGAGCCAGTAAAGAAGAGAAGTCTGGGGCCTGTCTAGAATGCATTGAGTATTAACTCGCTGTCTTTTACAGATGGTCAGTAGCAAAGAAACATATATTTTCTGATATAGTCTCTCTTAATCTACCTCATTATCACACAAAATTTCATGAGAGCGGTTTATGGCTTTCTATCTAGCAAGAAAGTCGTACTGGTTCCAAAGAACTGAGCTAATGTATTTCTGCAGAGTAAAGTGATTCCTAGCTCGCCTTCCCCCTCCCCTGCTATATAAAGCAGAGTGGCTGCAGCAACATTGATTTTTTTAAACTTGTCTTACAACATTTCTCTTTCACATTCTTTTAAAATCTATATTGCTAAGATGCTAAGACAAGCAACTTTCTTAGAAAAAGAAATCCCTGATGCAATGTTATAAAAATAATTTTCACTAGAGATGGGTGTCTCTGTATTGCCATTTTCTGATTTCAAAGCCACAAAATGCAGGAATTTCTCTGAGCCTAATTTCTTCAGGCACGGTAACTCTCTGCCATTAGGCTTATGGAAAACATTTAGTTTAAGATCCGAATTTTATGAGTAAAGGGATAGAGCCTAAAGAAAAACCAAGTACTTGCTTGAGGTCAAACCAGTCTGTTAAGAGCAAAAGCAAAATTAGATCCCCTTGGTCCGAAAATGCTCATTAGGTTTCAATGTGATCTTGCTTGGTATTTCAGGGAAGGTCTGCCCTCTTCAGATCCTGTGATTCTAGGACCAGATAACAACAGGAGCAGTATTTGGAATTAGCCAGAAAAGGTGTTGGTCCTCTTTGATTCTCTCTCTCTCTCTCTCTCTCTCTCTCTCTCTCTTTCTCTCTCTCTCTCTCTCTCCTCTCTCTCTCTCTCTTTTTTCCTTTTAAATGTTTATCTTACATAATCCTTGCTTGTGTGGAAATCCTGCTCCTTAACAGTTGATCACCCAGTGGTTCTAAAACCAGTGGTTCTCCAAGTGTGATCCTGGAATCAGCATCAGATTCGAGCCTGATAGAAAAGCAAATTCCTAGGCCCCACCCTAGACCTGCTAAGCTCTGGGGGTGGCATCCAGTAATTTGTGTTTTAACAAGCCTCTAATTGATTCTGAAGCACATTGACATTTGAGAACCACTGATTTAGACAAGCCTTGCTGGTATTAATTGAAGCACTGAAGTCGCAATATCTGAATCTCCATCATCCATTAAACATTTCTTAGCAGGTATTTTTCCTCTTTTTTACTGAGATAGGATTGACATACACATTGTATAAGGTACACACGGTGTTCATTCGGTATGCTTACATATTGCAATATGATTACCGTCATGGTGTTAGCCAACATCGCTTTCAGGCCACATAATTATTCTTTTTTGTGGTGAGAATATTTAAGATCTAGTGTCTTAGCAACTCTGAAGTATATTACACAGTATTGTTAATCACAAGGCTTTGCAGCAGATCATCAGGACTTATTTGTCTTCTAACTACAGGTTTGTACCTTCTGACCAACGTTTTCTCATTTCCTCCAGCCCCCAGCCCCTGATAACCTCCATTTTACTGTTTCTATGAGCTCAACTTTTTTAGATTCCACATATAAATGATATCATATAGTATTGGTCTTTCTGTGTCTGACTTGTCTCACTTAGCATAATACTTTCAAGGTCCACCCACAAATGGCAAGATTTCCTTCTTTCTCAAGGCTGAAGAATATTTCATTACATTCATCACTGATGGACACTTAGTTTATTTCCATATCTTGGCTATTGTGAATAATACTGCAATACACATGGTAGTGAAGATGTCCTTTCAATATCCCATTTCTATTTCCTCTGGGCTATGCATCGTCCAGAAATGGGATTGCTGGATCAGCAATCTGGCAGTTCTATTTTTTAATTTTTTGAGAAGCTCCATACTATTTTCCATAGCGGCTGCCCCAATACATATTCCCCACAACAGTGTGCAAATGTTCCCTTTGCTCCACATCTTCACCAACACTTGTTTCCAGTTTTTTTGACAAGAGCCATTCTAACAGATGTGAGGTGAGATCTCATTATAGTTTTGATTTGCATTTCCCTGATGATGAGTGATGCTGAGCATCTTTTCATATATTAGTATGTCTTCTCTGGAAAACCGTCTAGTCAGTTGCTCTACCCATTTTGATCGGATTTTTTTTTGCTATTGAGTTATATGAATTTTTAATATATTTTGGATATTGATCCTTTGATATGTGGTTTACAAATGTTTTCTTCCCTTCTGTGGGCTGATTTTTTTCATTTTGTTGGTTGATTAGCTGGAATCTTTCTATATGGAAAAACTTTGCTTTGCTTTGCCCTACTTTTCTCTCTGTTTTCTTCTCTTCCCCCATCACCATGGATTCATAGACTTTGGAAATTCAGTGTGCAAAATCTGTTACAGCTACCCTTCTTTTGAATATCCAAATAGTCCCTTATTTACCTGATGCAATCTTCTTCAGGCTGTTCCTATGTTGTTTACACCATGCTCCAGGAGATGTTGAGAGCCATCTTGCCACCTGACATGGAAAGACTCAGTGATTCTTGCATGTGTATTTACCTGTTTTTACATGAATCTTGAGGGCAGGAAAAAAGTCTGCTAATTAACATTAACCAGAAGGGACCTGATATCTACATACTGTTCTCCACCAGAAGTATATTTGAGCAAGGTGAGTCTGACCATTATTTTGGAAAAGGCAAAGCCTGTTCAAGGTTGTATCGAAGTCTCTATGATTCTTAGACTAGGGTGATTCAGAATAGGTGTAAATTACACTGTTTTGTTATGGCTTTAGTTTAATTGACTCTGACATCTGATCCTTTATCAGATAGAAGAGATACATACTCATAATTGGCAAGAGCATGCCAGAAATAGTAAAATGAGATGTGGTTTCAGTCTTTAATTTGTATGGTTTTTTAGAATCTATGTAAGATGCCATATAAAAAGCTACTTAAAATATCTCAGTGCCTATCAGAGCAACCTACACATAAAATTAATTTGCAAATTTAATACAGCTATTTAAAATAAATATTTCAATGAATACCAGAGTAACTAAACAAATTAATTTGCAAAGAGAATAGTACCTTACACTTATTAAATAACTACTGTGAGTCAGGCACTGCACAAGGTGTTTAATACGTATTAACTCATTTATTGCTTTCAAAACCTTTACGAGGTAGGTGCTTTTATTATCTCTGTTCTACGGTTGAGTAAACTGAGGCAGAGAAGATTTCATATCTTACCCCAAGTTACACAGCTAAGTAGTGGTAAGCAGTCCATGCTCTTAACTGCCACATTATAATGCCTTCCTAAATTTGTACTAGTAACTATAATTAACTAAAGAGCTTGCTCTATGGTTAACTTATTATTTAGTTTCATAATATTTTCAGGAAGAAAACAGAAGCAGTGGAGTACTGTGGCAACAGCCCAGGAGTTTTGAATGTCAGAACCTGCTTGTGGGTTCCAACTAAAACTCACGTACCAACTTAGGCAAAACTCTTCTAAGCCTTAGTTCCTTCATCTGTAAAGTAAATCTAGTAATAAGCTCTCTCCCTGCCTCACAGTCATGAGTACTAGATAGGATAATGGGTGTGAAAATGTTTTGTAAATTGGGTTAGACATAGAATCTTAACAGTATAAAACATACCTTATGTTTTTCTATTTATAAAGCAAGTTCACACATTTCAGTTTAAAATATTTTAAAAACTTAAACTATGTCTCTTACATTTTTATTTATGACTGAATTTTCCAAACTGGTAATTTCCTCCCCCCACCCCATAATTATTTGACTTCCCATCTAGGACTTACTAAATTTTTTATAAAATCATTATGCAAATAAAGCATCTTTTACATGCTTCTCCCAGTGGCAAATTTTAACATCTTGTCATGTTTCAATTTTATCTGCCCCATACAGGCCACATAACCCGCTGGTCTGGTGGCTCATGCATTTGTGCTTTGCATATTTCATATAAGAAAGTGGAGAAAAGAGAGAAGTCGGCCAGATGGGATTCTCTTTCCAGGCAGAAAAGAACAAAAAAAAAAAAAAAAAAAAAAAAAAAAAAAAAAAAAAAAAAAAAAAAACTTTACATGACCCCGATCTCTTCTGTAGACAAAGGATTCTTGTTTTCAGGACTGACAATTGGTCATAGGGTAAGAGCCATCCCAAATTCCTGAGGCAGCCTAGGTTTACAATCTGAGGCTCTTAAATAGTTCCCAAGATGCAATTATTCCCAAATTTAATCTATCCCAGAAAACAGCTAATTAAAAATAATCATGTAAAACAGCAGGTCTTTTCTCCCAAATTAAACACACACTTTCTTCCACTGGCTGTTTAGACAAGTCTTGCAAAAGCCCAGCCACCTGTTCTGGAGAAATGCGCAGGGTGGGGGTGGGGGAGTTGGGAGGGAGGGGGAAGAGGTGCTGGAGTTCCTAGGAGGTGACTGTTCTGGCAGCCACCTCCACCCAGTCCTTCCTGGAATCTGTCATTGTCAGCTTCTGCTAAGATATGACTTTGTACTTGGTGGGTAAAGATAGGCAAGAATTGTTTTTTCTTTTTTACCTCTCTCTGAATATCTTCCATAGTCTTGTTTATATTCTTTATATTTTTTAATGTTTTTTAATTTATTTTTGAGAGAGAGAGAGAGAGACAGCATGAGTAGAGGAGGGTCAGAGAGAGAGGGAGACACAGAATCCGGAAACAGGCTCCAGGCTCTGAGCTAGCTGTCAACACAGAGCCCAACACGGGCTTGAACCCACGAACCCTGAGATCATGACCTGAGCCGAAGCAGGACACTTAACGGACTGAGCCACCCAGGCGCCCCTTGTTTATGTTCTTTGAATGACATAAAGTAAAGCTCCTAAAATGGTGTGTGAACCTCCCTCCCCTCTTCTCTTTCCCTACCTCTTAGTGGCCCTGATGGCCCTGTTTCCCCAGGCTCTGCCCTACTACCCAGGAAGTCGGGCGTGGTTCCCGGAAGGTTTGGTTGGGATTTACATTCTACTTTGCATTGATGATTTAATCCATCCTTTGGGCCTTTTTCATCAGAAAACCAGGCAGAATATTCTTTTGATCTAATTTGGTTTTAAAACAAAACAAAACAAAACAAACCTATGGAATAGAATGCCACAGAGTAAAACCAGTATGGAGGGGTGGTAGTTTTCTAAAATGAAGAAATTCTCAAGAATTCATGGACCATCGTGGAGATAGTTGGGAAAACAATACTTTGGAACTGAGATTAATGTTCTTTTCCAGATCGGTTTGTTTTCTGGTCTGATAAATGTTCACTGGTCTTAATAGCTAAACCAAACAACTGAAAAAACAAGAAACAATGAAAAAATATTTTAAGTTCTTGGGGGTTGTGGACTTTTCATGTTGACATCCACTGAGGAAGCAGGAAAGAGATGAGCTCTGGTGACTCAGAAAAATAATTACATTATGTTGTAATGGGCCGCAACTCTATTTTTACTTTATCTTTTTCTTTCTTTCTTTCTTTCTTTCTTTCTTTCTTTCTTTCTTTCTTTCTTTCTTTCTGTTCTCAAGTTAGTTAACATACAGTATAGTCTTGTCTCACAACTCTATTTTTAAATGTTTCTTTCCTTTTAATTCAGTTCTATTTTAGTTCATCATGGTGTTTAACTGACATACATGTTGCCTAGAGCTCAAGGCACAGATATTGGATGTACAATTTCATGAGTTTTGATTGTCAAAACTACATCAAGATGTAGAATATTTTCATCACTCTAGAAAATTCCCTTGTGCTCTTTACCTATCCCAGCCCAAACACAAATAACCACACTTCTGATCTGTATCATCATATGTTGAGAGGTCTCCCTGTTTTGCATTTACATAAGTGGAATTGTGCACTACGTACTCTCCTTTTTGTATCTGGATCCTTTCACTCAGCATAACGTCATCGAGATGGAAAATCTCATCCATGTTGTTACGTGATCAGTAGTAGTTCCTTTTTTTCTTCCTTTTTTTATTGTGAAATATACATAAAGTTTACCATTTATGTAAAAAAATTTTAAATGTTTATTTTTGAGAGAGAGAGAGAGAGAGAGAGAGAGAGAGGCAGAGTGTGAGTGGGGGAGGGGCAGAGAGCAAGGGAGACCTAGAATTCAAAGCAGGCTCCAGGCTCTAGGATGTCAGCACAGAGCCCGACACAGGGCTCAAACTCACAAACCGTGAGATCATGACCTGAGCTGAAGTGGGTTGCTTAACCGGCTGAGTCACCCAGGTGTCTCTACCATTTAACCGTTTTTAAGTGTACAATTCAGTGGCATTAAGTACATGCTTGGAGTCATCCCACCATTGCCACTATCCATATCTAGAAACTTTTCAACATCTCAAACTAAAACTCTATACCCATTAACCCTTATCTCCCTAGCCCCTGGTCACCTTTATTCTATTTTCTGTCTCTATGAATTTGATTATTCTAGATATCTCATACAAGTGGAACCGTGCAGTATTTGTCCTTTTGTGTCTGGATTATTTCACTTAGCATAATGTTTCAAAGGTTCATCCATGTTGAGTATGTGTAAGAATCTCATTCCTTTTTAAGGGTAATGATGCTCCATTGTATGTATATACACATTTTCTTTATCTTTTTATCTGTTCGACATTTGGGCTGTTTCCACTTTCTGGCTATTATGAATAATGTTGTTATGGCCATGGGTAGTCAAGGATCTGTTTTAATCCAGGCTTTTGGTTCTTTTGGGTATATACCTAGGAGTGGAATTGCAGGAATATAGGGTATTTCTTTTTATTTTTTTAATTTTTGTTTATTTATTTTAACACAGACACAGACAGAGACTAATGAGCAGGGGAGAAGCAGAGAGAGAGGGAGCCACAGAATCCAAAGCAGGCTCCAGGCTCTAAGTGGTCAGCACAGAGCCTGATGTGGGGCTTGAACGCACGAACTGTAAGATCATGACCTGAACCAAAGTCAGACGCTTAACCAAGTGAGCCCCCAGGTGCCCCAATATATGGTATTTCTAGGTTTAACTTTTCAAAGAACCACCAAATTGTTTTCTATAGCTGCTGTACCATTTTATATTCATTGAAGCAGTGCATGTGGGAGTTCTCAATTTCCCAGGCAATATTTGTCATTTTCTTTCTTTCTTTTTTTTTTTTAATAATGGCTATTGCAATGGATGTCAAATGACATCTCATTGTGGGTTTTTGTTTGCATTTCCCTAATGACATGATGTGTATTTTCCTGCAGATTTGAGTTGCAGCTTTCTTAACTTTTCCTTACATTTCTCCAATCTTTTTGCAGGAACAATTAGAAATACTATATATCTAGAACAATAAACTGCAGATTTTTCATTCTCACAGAGAAATTCAATTTGAAAATATTTTAGAGGATGTCCATCAACTGCTGAATGGATCAAGAAGATGTGGTTTATGTATACAATGGAGTACTACATGGCAATGAGAAAGAATAAAATCTGGCCATTTGTAGCAATGTGGATGGAACTCGAGGGTGTTATGCTAAGTGAAATAAGTCAGGCAGAGAAGGACAGATACCATATGTTTTCGTTCATATGTGAAACAGGAGAAACTTAACAGAGGACCATAGGGGAAGGGAAGGGGGAAAATAGATGGGGAGAGGGAGGGAGGCAAACCACAAGAGGCTCTTAAATACAGAGAACAAACTGAGGCTTGATGGGGGAGGGAAAGGAGGGAAGGGAGGTGATGGACATGGAGGAGGGCACTTGCTAGAATGAGCACTGGGTGTTACATGGAAAGCAACTTGACAATAAACCTAACAAAATAATAAAGTTAAAAAAATATTTTAGAGGAATTGACTTATTTTTTGTAGTTTTTGTTGCTAAGAAAGGACTTCATTACCACTGCCGTGTTCTATAGCCATCATATTATAAATGAGGAGACATTTTAACCTTTTTAAAAAAAAAGGAAGAACAAAGGAGGGACTTTTGAATTAATTGGCTTTCAGAAAAATTTATTGTTTTGGTCCATATTTTTCTCATTTTTGTGGTGGTCCAGAAAAACCAACTGTTTTTTGAGACTTGCTGGTCTAGAGCAGACATCTCCAAAGGCACAAGACTTCATGGAGGTAAAATGTTGGAACTTCTACTTTTTTTGCGAGGGGGGGGGGTCTGGAAAATAAGAAAGAAACGAAGCCTTCTGCTACCTAACATGGAGGCCGACACGGACACCCTCACTCAGCCACCTGAGAGAAACGGGTTCCACGACCCAGACAGCTTGACGGTGAAGCTTCCATTCCCTCTTTGAGTTTCAGCATATTGGAGTATTTGTGGAACATCATAGTCTTGGTGAGCCTTCTTTTTTATTTTTTAATTTTTTTAATGTTTTATTTATTTTTGATAGAGAAAGACAGAGCATGAGAAGGGGAGGGGCAGAGAGAGAAGGAGACACAGAACCGGGAGCAGGCTCCAGGCTCTGAGCCAGCTTTCAGCACAGAGCCTGACGCAGGGCTCGAACCCACAAACGTGAGATCTGACCTGAGCCGAAGTCGGAGGCTTAACCGACTGAGCCACCCAGGCACCCCTTGATGAGCCTTCTTTAGTGGACTTAGTGGAATACTGATAACACTTTGTAATGAGGTAGGGAGTGGGGGAACATTTTTCCTTTGGGGCTACTCAAAGTCTTTAGAATTCTCTCTCCACATTTTGATAATTCCCCAAATTTAACAATGTGTAAATCCGACTTCTCAAAATGGAATGTGAATAACTATATTGTCTGGCCTTTTTCTGAGCTAAGGTGCAGGTGTTTGATTTAGGTTCCTTGTGTAAGGCTCACCTGAGTAGGACTTTGATTTGGAACTGAAGTACACAGGTGAAGAGGCAGGGTGTGAGGCATCACGTTGCTGTCATGGACGGTGGCAAATGTGGCCTGGTCCTGGGGCACCTGGGTGGCTCAGTTGGTTAAGTGTCTGACTTCAGCTCCGGTCATGATCTCAATGTCTGTAGGTCTGAGCCCTTCATTGGTCTCTGTGCTGACAGCTCAGAGCCTGGAGCCTGCTTTGGATTCTGTGTCTCCCTCTCTCTGCCCCTCCCCCCGCTGAAACTCAGTCTCTCTCAAAAATAAATCAACATGAAAAGAAGAAAAAGAGGAAGAAAGTGACATACTCCTGAAGCCAGCAGGCCTGGGTGGTAGATCTCTTGGGGATTCAGTTCCGGTTCCCACCCTTAGGAGGAGTTTCACTCAAGGAACTGTTTCTTCAGCCCTGATGAATCTTTTAGTTACCTGTGTCCCGTCCTGGTCAAACTAGCTAGAGTAGATTCTACTGTTTACAACCAGGAGTCCTGACTGACCAATTTCAGGACGTGACCCGAAGACAAAGGTTTCCTGTTTATCTCGAGGCAAAGTCCTGAAAGGAACTGCCAACCTTGGTGAAGAGTTCCGTATCTTCCTTTGACAAAAAGACGAGTGATGATCTTTTAAGTAATGACAAGAGGCTCACAGGCATTTTTAAGCTTGCTATTAGATATTTTTTGGAAAAACAAACCAGACCAACTTTTCAAGATACAGTGGTATTTTAGAAATAGGTAATGCCGTAAGAGTTTTTGAAAGAAATATATACTTTGGAGAATTTATTTTGAAACAATATACTTGGAAAGGAATCTATCATTATGTGATTTTTTAAATAAACCTCAAACAAGGTACCTTTAAGAAAATCTACGTGTGCACACATGAAAAACTTAAAAAACAGAATTTCTAACATGTTTTAAAATCTTACAAATGAAGAGTTTCAATAGGTTTTAAATACACGTGTCTAAAATAAGAATTTGATTATTTCCAATTGATTTATAGAAATAACTAACTTGCTTTAGGGGAAACGGAAAACTTTCCTAACCAAATTTCAACAAAACAGCAATTTAAGTGTTAGATAAGGATTAAAAATGAGTATTATGGCTTAGTAAACTTATCTAATAATACATAACACCTATTGTTTTGAAGCATTTTTTTCTCGCTAAAGCAGACTTTAAAAGAATGTAATGAAAAAAAAGCTGAACGTAGAACCAGACTTTGCTTCACTGCAAACTGCTAAATCAAACACTACAATTATGACATAGTCAATTATATTGCTGTTACTAATTATATTGCTCTACTAATATTACTAGTTGCTAATAATTATATTTTTTAGTAAGAACAAAATTTTATATCAGTAATTACAATATTTTTAATGCACATGATTTAGCTTTGTATGTATATGTGTATGACTTATAAATATAGATGTATTTGAAGTACATGCTTAAAACTTGTTTAACCCAATATATCCAAAATGTTATTTTAACATGTAATCGATTAACAATTAAGAATGAGGTATTTTACATTTTCTTTTTTCATGCTGCCTTTAAAATCCATGGTGTGGTTTATCCCTCCTTTGGTGCAGTTTTCTTGGAAACAGTCTAGAGTTTTTTGCACCTAGAATTCCTTATCTACATCTTTTGCTGGGTAGAATCTAAGCTGGGGGAATCTGAATGTGGGTGTAGTAATTCCCCTCCATCCTCTCCAAAATAAGACTTTAGGTAATTATATTTGAACCTGGAATTGTGGTACATTAGCAACCACATCTATTGAAGTGTCTGCATCTTATCAGGTGAATGACAGGTACATGTTTTTCTCTAAGAATCCATCACTTGAAGCACAATCAAGTGCCTGCTTAAGATTGTATATAGTATTTAAATAATTCAGATACAACCTAATGTAGGCTTAGTCTCACACTTGAGGAAAATGTATTGGATAATGTCTAAGAAGAGCAATTATTTAAAACTATTTTTTTAATGTTAATTTTTGAGAGAGAGAGAGAGAGACAGAGTGTGAGCCGGGGAGGGGCAGAGAAAAGGAGACACAGAATTGGAAGCAGGCTCCAGGTTCTGAGCTGTCAGCACAGAGCCCAACATGGGGTTCAAACCCACAAACCGCAAGATCATGCCCTGGGCCGAAGCTGGATGCTTAACCAACTGAGCCACCCAGGCGCCTCTAAGAAGGGCAATTATTAAACTAATTTCTGTAAACAGAACTAGGATACATAAAGGGCTCAGATAAGAATTCACCTTGAAATTAGCCAGAAGAGGTTTAGACCCGTAGATGATACAAATTGGCTGGTTGATGCAAATGCAGGCTACCTATGAATCATTCTTATTTGTTTATTAGGCCTGGAAGGGCAGAGAAAGATTTTGGTTCCTGGTTTTAGTTTTGTCTATGCCATTGGTTATTTTTAAGCACAAATCATAGAAAAGTGGTCATTATGTGGTCAGTGGTACATTTTAGCACTCGTAGCGAATATCACGGTCACCTGGACCAACCTCCCTCATTTTATAGATGAAGAAACCCAGGCGTGAGGTGTGTGGGCTGGGACTGGTTCCCAGATCTCTTGACTCTGCCCAGTGATCTTTTTACTAAGCTCCTGAAGGAAATGAATGCGCAAAACTCAAAAGAAAATATGCAAGTGGCAGAAACACATTTGAAAAGCTTATACTGAGGGGGACAAAACATAAAAGACTCTTAAATATAGAGAACAAACGGAGGGTGGATGGGGGGTGAGGGAGAGGGGAAAGTGGGTGATGGGCAGTGAGGAGGGCACTTGTTGGGATGAGCCTGGGTGTTGTAGGAAGCCATTTTGACAATAAATTGTTTAAAAACATAGGAAACCAATAAGTTTCCTATCTCAATTCCTTCAGATTTAGGACTCTTGGTTCGTGTTTTCATACAGCCCTCCCCCCATTCCAAAATGGGTCTGAGTGTGTGAACTGCTAACTACTGCCTTCACCCGGGAGCTCTGGCTTGCAGAGGACAGGTTGCCAAAGGACCAGGGTTTGTAGGTTTTTGTTTGTTTGTCTGTTTAGATACTTGCATTATGTTATCTCATAGCAAGTTTATTACTTTCATGAGCAGTTTTTTATCTGTATAATATCGTATAATTTACAGAGGACTTTAAAATTGTTTCATTTGACTCAACAGTTTTGCAAGCTAAGAAGGAAGGGTCTCATTGGTTTGCAGATGAGGAAACTAAAAATGAGAGACTTCTATTTTTTTAATTTATTTTGAGAGAGAGAGAGAGAGAGAGGTAGAGAGAGAGGGGGATAGAGAATTCCAAGCAGGCCCTGCACTGGCAGCACCGACCTACAAAACCATGAGATCGTGACCTGAGCCGAAATCAAGGGTCAGACGCTCCAAGACTGAACCAGCCAGGCAGGTGCACCCCATGAGATTTTTTTTTTTAAAGTAATGTTTATATGCAATGTTAGTTTGAACTCAGGACCTTGAGATCAAGAGTCGCATGCTCTACCAACTAAGCCAGTCAGGCACCCCCCAAAATGAGAGACTTCTAATCTCAAAGTTACTGAGTGCTTGTTAGAACTAAGATGTAAACCCAGGCCTAATTCCAACCCCTCATTCCTTCCACTTTACCACACTGCCTTTCGATAAAACTAGAGGGGGGAAAAGCATCGTTCATCTTCCAATTAAGATGATCAAACCCCAGCAACTTGATTGCCTGAAATTCATTCCCTTTGAAGTGCTCCCCGGCTCCTTCTCAGAGTCCAAAGGCTGCTGCCGCAGGCGACTGCCTGTATGTTTCTTTCTGGGAATCTTTTTTTTTTTTTTTAATTTTCAGGAAGTCCTGTATTTAAAAAAAATTTTTTTTAATGTTTTTTTATTATTGAGACAGAGAGAAACAGCACGAGTAGGGAAGGGGCAGAGACAGGGAGACACAGAATCTGAAGCAGGCTCCAGGCTCTGAGCTGTCAGCACAGAGCCTGACACGAGGTTTGAACTCAAGAACAGTGAGATCATGACCTGAGCTGAAGTCCGACGCTCAACCGACTGAGCCCCCCAGGCGCCCCTCTCTGGGAATCTTCAGCTCCGGTCAGGCCCTCAAGCAGCCGCACGGCCCCTGTGCCATCTCTGCCCTCTGCTTCCCACCCCCCTGGCGTCCCCTGGTCTCTGCCATGACCACAGTGGCAGAGACAGTCTGGCTGTCCACCAAGAACGAATCACCCTCTTTTCCACAAGAAAGAGACGGAGCCAGGACAGGCCTGCCCAGCCTCCCTTCCTCGCAGGTGTGCTGACTAAGCTCCAACCAAGGGCGTGTGAGTAAGAGTCAGGTGAGAAAGTGCCTTCTGTCTTAGGTAAAAGGAAATTCCTGGCCCTCCGCCTTCCCTCTTCTCCCTTCCCTTTGGCTTGAGTGGTGACGACTACACTGACCTTGGCAGCTGCGTGTCAAGGGCGGTGGAAGCACCCACCATGGGTCCTTGAGTGCGTGGAGCAGAGTCGTCCGCGGCTGGTGAGCTCCACCGCAGACTGTTATGCGAAGGGAAGTCGGCTTCTGTGGAGTTTCAATCACCAAATTGGGGGCTCTCCTGTTTCCAGGTGTTTGACGCCACTATAACTCCTTGAGCTTTTATCCCTTGACTCTTCTTTCCACGGCTGCTCCATCCCATCTGTACGAAAGCCCTTTAATTTCTCACTGCGCATCAGTACCAGGCTAAAATTTTTAATGAGACAGTGTGGACAGTTTGGGTACAAAGGGAAGAAACCATTCCGAGGCAGCAGCTTGGCAGATACAACTTCAGGGTCATGGGGCACTGGGTGGCTCAGTTCGCGAAGCCTCTGACTTCACCTCAGGCCATGATCTCAGGACGGTCCATAAGTTTGAGCCCCGCATCAGGCTCTGTGCTGACAGCTCGGAGCCTAGAACCTGCTTCAGATTCTGAGTCTTCTTCTCTCCTCTGCCCCTCCCTTCTGCCTGTCCCCCGCTCATGCTCTCTTTCTCTCAAAAATAAATAAATGTTAAAAAGATTAAAACAAACACACACAAAAACTTCAGGTTCCACGCCAGCCCCACTCTCCTGCTTTGTCGTTGGACCTCATCACCCCATCTATGGCGCCAGATGGCAGTGAAAGCACGTCAGGCCTTTCGCTGTTGGAAGGACAATCAGCAACAGGAAGACCAATCTGCCACCTGTGGGAAATCCTACTTCCGCCCACAAAGGGCACAAACACAGGAGAATAAAAGAGTTTTTTGTGTTGTTGTTGACACACAACACTTTGGAGACAAGGAATTGTAGTCACACTATTCTACTTAGATGTGCAGTGAAAGGCCCCATGGAGTCACCGCAGTGGTCCCGGGAAGGTCACCCACCTTTAGCTTCTGCCCTCTCTGCCTCAGGCACGGCGGATTAGGGTGGGTACATACTTTCCCTTCGCCTCCTCCTCTTTGCCTTCTCCTTCTTTCTCTCATTAATTTTTTTTAAATGTATTGCAGGTGGCCAGCAGAGTTAGGGCTGAGGACACAGCTGAAAGGATGTGAAGGGCTCCTGTCTCATTCAAAGTCAAACCCAACTTCTCACGGTGGTCCACAAAGGCCGCTCATGACTGCCTGCGGTTTTTGAGATTTTAGAATCAGCCTACTGATTCTAAAACAAGTCTACTTACAGAACACTGTGGTTGTTACCCACCCTGGCGACAGAAGGCACAGCGACAGAAGTTAGCAGGGAGAACGAGAGAGGCCATCATGTAGTAATGTCTCTCTCCCACCTTATGATCAGATTATCGGTGATTGACTTTAAAAGGCGCAAGTGTATCAAAGGTCTAAAGGGTCCCAACAGAGGAGATGAACAATGCGGTCTCTCTTCAGGGGGGAAGGAAGGTGGGAATGAGGAGTAAAAGTGATCAAGATCCTCAGTCGGCAATCGCCTGGGCGGCTCAGCTGGTTTCGGCGTCTGACTTCGGCTCAGGTTATGATCTCAGAGCCCTGCGTCTCACAGCTCAGAGCCTGGGGCCTGCTTCGCATTCAGTGTCTGCCTCTCTCTGCCCCACCCCTGTTCAGGCCCTTTCTCTCTCTCTTAAAAATAAACATTAAAAATTTAAAAAAAAGTAATAAATATCTAGCTTAATTTCAATACTCTAATATCTAATAATGCCAGAGGGGACAATTTTTATTCTGACTTTGTAAGCACACTTAACAAAGGCACATATATTAACTGTTGCCTAAAGCGTTGTGGTGTCTTTCTCCAAAGATGGCCCCCACACAGCATGCCTCTTGGGTGCTCCTGGCTACTCAGTCCCCTGCCACGCCGAACCTGGGCTGACCCGGGCTGACCCGGGCTGACCTGGGCCTCCCATTAACCAGTGGAGAGTGGTAGGAGTGACACCTTCTCCCTTCCGGCTGGGCCAAGGCTCTAAGAAGGGCTTTGCAGCTTCTGCTTTTGACGGTTTTGGATCCCTGCACAAATATATAAGAAGTCTTGCTACCCTGTGTGCAAGCCCTGTGTGGAGAGGTTACCTGGAGAGAGAAATGCCTTGAGATTACAGGGGGCACAGAGGCCTGGCCGCCCAGCGCCCCCTCAGCCCGCCTTCTAGCAGATGCGTGAGTGAAGCCATGTTGGCTGGTTCAGCCCCGTCGCTATCTGACGGCAGCAGCATGAGACACCCCGGAGGAGGCCAGCAGAAGTAATCATCCCACCGAGCCCCTGCTGCCCCACAGAAGTGTGAGAGATAATAAAATGGCTGTTGTTTTCAGCCTCAGAGTTTTGGGGTGGTTTGTTATGCAGCAAAAGATAACTGAAACAGGCACGTTTAATCTTTTTCTGTCAGTTCACCACTTCCTGCGTAAGTTCCAAAATATGAATCCCAAGATTCCAAGAACTGAGGAGAATGGGGGGAAGGGAGGAGAGAGAGAGGGATGGAGAGGAGGGAGGAGACAGGATGTGGGGTGAGGTGGGAGCAAAATGACCTCTGTGGTGGGGTGGTGGAGAAAGGACTTTGATACCCATGAATGTCAAAATTCAAATTTGGGGTTTTCTGGAGCCACTAAAAATACCCCACCTCTGTCTTATCCTTTTCTTCCAGTCCTTAGTAAAGACTACTGCCCACAAATTACTTTGTGTGAATAGAATTTTTGTAAAAATTCAGAAGCTCAATTCATAATTCCCCAACTTCGTAAGGGGAAAATCCAGAATTCTGAGAAGAAGGCTTTATTCAGTCCTGTAGGTGGACTTGGACTTGATCCAGTGATTTGCCTTGGGCATCAGACTATGAGCAGATGTGACCTGCACCCCTCCTGAACAGAAGCTTCTAGAGGCATTGCAGGTTTCCACCAGGCCTTTCATTCCTGTGCCCTCTGCCCGAGAAGCGCATTCCCCATACAGGACCTGTTCCTTCAGCCTGAGTCCCTAAGTGAGCAGACACTTGAACCTGTTCTCAAACCACAGCCTGCAGCCAAACCCCGCTGACCACCGCTGACATGAGTAGGGAATAAATATCTGTTGTTGGCCACTAAGATCCCGAGGTTGTTTTGCAGCCCAATCTAGTGAAATCATGCTAATACGAAGCCCAAACTCTAAAAGCTTCCAGAGCGGAAAAAAGAAATCTGGCAATTTACAAAGAATGTAAGTCAGACAACGTCAGGCTTAAGATCAGCAATGCCAATCAGCAATCTTAAGATCGTTACCTTTAGAAGGTAATGAACCCTGTCTTGAAAGTTGTGAGAAAAGTATTCTGAGTTTTAAATCTATAACTGATACAATTATGAAGATGCACTCATACATGCAAGAACTTGGAATGCATACCATCCGTGAGCTCCTCATGAAATAAAACTATACACACACACACACATGTGCACACACATATAGACACATATACATGGCATTACGTTTTCTCCTACCAAAGTGGAAAGAAAAAAAACCACACAAACGCTTGCTTATTAGTGAGGGCATAGGGAGAAAATGTGACGGTATAGAGAAATATGTAAATTAGTTTCTGGAGAATTTAGCAAAACTTTTCAAAATCCTAAAAATATTCCCACCTTTTGAATCAGCAATTTCATTTTCAGAAATCTTTTTTAAGAAAATCAGCATCAATAGAGGCAAAGACTTAGCTACTAAACTGTGGCTTGAAGTCTTATATATGATCGTGGTAATTGGAAACAGCTTAATGTGTATATACCAGGCGGTCATTAGCCATGATCTTGTAATTTTTAAAAGTTATCCCTCTGAAGTAAATACTTTGTGTCTTACAAAATTTTAAAAAGATATAAAATAAATCTTATTTTTACTCTTATGCTCCAGCTGCTGAGTTTTCTCCTTGAAGGCAAATATTCCAGTTTCCTTTTTAATCTTTTCAGAGACATTCTCCCCTGTATATGTATATATGTATATCCCAGATTATATAATCTATTAAATTATATATGGGTATGCATATTTTCTAATGGTAGCATACTATCCACACTTCTCTGCTCTTGGCTTCTTACCCTTAATTCTCCTTAGAGATTATGCAATATAAGCCCGTGGATAGTGACCTCATTCTTTTAAATAACTGTAGAGTATTCCTTGAAATGTGTCCCTTAATTTACCTAAGCCATTTTGAGAAGATCACATTTGTACAGGATTTGTAGAACATTTAATAACATGCACAGATGAGCTGGGAGTGTGGAGCCTGCTTGGGATTCTCTCTCTCCCCCTTTGCCTCGGTCCCCCCCCCCCCCCCCCCCCCGCTCCTTCTCTCTCTCTCTCTCAAAATAGATAAATAAACTTAAAAAAAATAACATGCATAGATGTTCATGATTTATTAAGTGAAAAACAATGAAGCTGCTGATTACAGAGAGGTTGGGAGCTATAGAATCTGCAAGTCTACAGAGTGTATTCCAAATGCTTAGGACACACAGACACATATTCACATGAAAGCTTGGCATTTGCCATCACAAATTCCTGGACTGACTCAACCACTGTGCCCTTTGTCCTAGTGAACTGGCCTTTGTAACCAGGGAAACAGCCCTGGTTCATAATCTAAAGAAATATTACAGAGATAGTCGAGCTAAAGATAAGGAACAGGGTTATATTGTTCTCTAGGTACTTTGTGATCTCTCTCTCTCCCTCCCTCTCTTACTCACTTGCCCCTCTTTTTTTGTTGTTGTTATTTTAGAACTTTGACAATCAGTGGTTAGTTCCCATCCGCATTGTCTATAGGTTTTTGAAAATGGTGACAGGAACATCCTTACTATGTTTCCCTGAAAACCACCCGAGGATACTGTATGCCACATTCTTCTTCCTTTGACCCAGATACTTTGCTGAGCCTGGTGTCCATGCACATACCTGGCATTCCCATCTCTTTCAAGGCAAATTTCCAGATCGCTCTGAGTGCCTGCAGGCTGTGCTTTTTGAAGCCCACTCCGTGATGTACGTGTGAATGCCGAGGGTGTATTCTCTGGTCACTACCCTGCTGATGGCAGAATGACCCTTCTCTCCACCTTTCTTTTGGGAGCCATTCTGCGGGGCCCGGGGTGGAAGGACTTAGTGATCTTAACATGCTTTTCCATGGCCACTTGCGATGCCAGGAGCCCCGTAGTAGAAGCATCCACCCCCAGACTTCTTTGCTGCTTAAAGTCAATCCGGAAGTGGACTTCACCTCCACCTCCTTTGCTTGCTAGTAAATGAGTAAGAATTACTTCAAAGGAATGGACTGGTCAGTGAGTGACCTTTCGGTCCTGCAGAAACTAGAAAATCAATGTTAATAGAAAAACTAGCGGGAGTCCTGGGATCAGGCCCTCAAGGTCCATCTGCCTTGCCCCACCTGAGTGTTCCCTTTTGGACTTACTCGAGCTGGACACTGGGTCCTCACTGGGAAGCAAGGACAACAAGGAAGGAGACTAGTTCAGACCCCGAGGGTATGAAACGCCTGTCACAGCTAGAACCTTATCTCTGCTTCACAAGTGCTGTTCCTGCTGAAACAGGCATCCTTAAAAACAAGCACACAAACCAAAAACCAAAAACCCCTTTTATTTTGGAATAATTCTAGATTTGCAAAAAAAAGTTGCAGATGCTACTTACAGTTCCTGTATACCCATCTTGCCCTGTAAGCAGTTAACATCTTACATTACCAAGGCACGTTTGTTAAAACCCCAGAAACCAATATTGGTTCATCACTATTAACCAAGTTCCAGATTTTATTTGGGTTTCACTAGTTGCTCTACAAATGTCCTTTTGCTTTTTAGTATCCCGTCTGGGATCCCACGTGGCACTGAGTCATGTCTCCTCGGCTCTGTGACAGTTTACTAGTCTTTATCTTTCATGACCTTGACAGTTTTGAGGAGTCTTGGTCAGGTGTTTTGTACACTCAACTTTGGTTCGTCTGATGTTCGTTCTCATGACGACACTGGGGCTGTGGGTAGTGGGAAGAATACCAGCAATGAGGCACCCGTCTCCTCACGCCAGATTGGGGGTTTGAGACATCAGCATGGCCGATCACTGGTGACCCTAACGTGGACCACACAGGTAGCGGGGGGTCTGCAGGTTTCTCTCCTCTCAAGTCTCTATTTTGTCCCTTTTCATACTCTATTCTTTGGAAGTGTCACTAAAGCCAGCCCACACTCAAGGGGAGGGAAACTGAGCTCCACCTCTTGGAGGGAATAGTATTTATATATATTATTTGGAATCCATCTGTAAGGAAGATTTGTCCCTCTCTACCTCCCATCCTCCCTCATTTATTTATGTATGTATTTATTTATTTATGTATATACAAGCATCCTTTTAATTAGAAGTAGTAAATAGTCTTATGTCAAGGGTTGGGTCAGTACTTACGAGTTAGCAAAGTTGACTGTTCCCTGTGACAGGGAACACAGACCCCTCCAGGGTGCAGGGGTTCCTAATGGATATAAGAAATAAGGACTCCAAAAAAGTTTAATCTCAGCTCTGCTCCATATTCACTATATTGCCAAAGGCACGTTTCTTAATCTCTCAGAGTTTTTTTTTTTTAAATGGACATATTGGGGTGCCTGGGCAGCTCAATTAGTTAAGCATCTGACTTCGGCTAGGTCATGATCTTGCAGTTTGTGAGTTCAAGCTCCACATCTGATCCTCTGTCTCCCTCTCTCTCTGTGCCCTGTTCATGTGCTCTTTCTCAAAAATAAGTAAACATTTAAAAAATGGATATATTAAATACTAAAGATACTCTTTTGGGGCATCTGGCTGGCTGAGTTGTAAGAGCATGTGACTACTGAACTTGGGGTTGTAAGTTCAAGTCCCACATTGGGTACAGAGATTTCTTAAACATAAAGTCTTAAAAAACATCCTATTTTATAGAGGCATAAGAATTTAATGAGATGATTTAAACACGTAGTATAGGGTCTAACAGATATTGCTTAATAAATATTAGCTGCTTATTATGTGATTTAATTTTATTAAATTAAGAAGGTATATGTAATATGCATATGAGAACACACACACACACAGGATCAATGGTTGATGATATCCTTAGTGATTTTTATTGTCTTCTCTTTGCTTATTTATACATTTTAAATTTTTTATACTAAACATTTATTATTTTTCTAGTAAGAGAAAAAAACAATAAAATTTCCAGATTGCTAACACCTGCCATTGCTGAAAGTGTGGAAAACGACCACTTTCTCACACTGCTGCTGGGGAGAGAAATTGTTAAATCTTTTCTGAAGAATGTACTGGCAATAAGTATCAGAAGTGTTGCAATTTTGCAGACCATCTAACTCAGCTATTCCACTTCCACTTCCACACACACAAAGATTTATCCCTGCAAATGTTTAGTATTTCAATTCTGAAAGCAAAAATGGGTAATAACTGAATCTTATATATGAATTACAGTCTTGGGTAACCAAAAGGTCATTTTGTAGAAAAGGATCTTATAACATTTTTTAAATGTGGACAATACATTTAAGGGACAGAGGGCAGTTGCAAAATTATGACCAGATTAATTTTACTTCTGTAAAACACACACACACACAGAAGAAAGTTGTTCAAAAAATCTACCTAAGTGGCGAGTTATTATCTCTGGGCTGCTGGATCACAAGCGACTTCCTATTTTCTTATTTGAGTTTATCTGCATCTTCCAGATTGCCTACCAGGAACCTAAATTATTTTTGGAAACAGAAAAATCCAGTGCTATTTCTAACATGCTCATCGTTGAGAATTTGGAAAATATAAAATTTTACATAGAAGAAAGTAAAGTTATAATTCTACCACTTAGGACTGACTATCATTAATAATTTTTTGTATTTCTTTAAGTCTTTTATGCAAATTTGTGTATAATCTTTGCCAGTCCCCAGGTCCTACCCAGTTTAGGACCATACCATATGCAATGTTTTGTATTCCGCTTTAAAAAAAACTTAACACTATATCATGAATATCTCCCTAAATCTTGAATACTTTAAAAAATAATGTTTAAAAAATATATAGCAAACAAAGTAGTGGGGAAGACCTGCAGGAACTGATTTATAAAGAGTCATTGTAAAGTGCAAAGAGCAAGTTGCAAAGCCATTTTACAAGATCATGCAGTTTTGATTATCTCTTAAGGGGAGGGGTTATGGGGAAACATTTGGCAGTTTAAAATTATTATTATTATTTTAATGTTTATTTATTTTTGAGAGAGAGACAGAGACAGAGAGGGGCAGAGGGTGGGGGAGACACAGAATCTGAAGCAGGCTCCAGGCCTTTAGCTGTCAGCACAGAGCCTGACATGGGGCTCGAACTCATGAGCCACAAGATCATGATATGAGCTTAAGTTGGGCACTCGACAGACTGAGCCACCCAGGTGGCCCTGAAGGTTTAAAAAATTTTTAAATAACATGTATATTGCTATTATCTCTGTAATAAGAAAAATAATATAGATTGTTAAATAAATAAAAATCCCATTTTTAAAGGCCTGTTGGACATTTAGATCTGTTTCTACCTTTTCATTATATAAATAATGATAATTCTAGGATGAATATCTTTGTTTTCAAGCCCCTTTCTGAACTCTTTATCCCCTATGATAAATTTGAAGAAAGGGAATCCCCAGATCAATTTGTGTGTACTGGTCTTAAAGGATTTTGCTGGAAATGTATGCTTGTACACACATGTATGCTTGTATATGAAGACCAATGAATTTAACTTTCGATTTCTTAACAAATATCAGCAAGACCTCTTAGTTTACGGCCTCTGATTTACTCAGAAAATTTCTCATGGGAAAAACTGTATTCTCCTTTGAAATATCTTCCAGAGTCTTATTTGAAAACCCCAATAGAAACTTCGAAACCTAGCTAATGGTCTATGACAGAGCACTGGAGGCAATAGATCACTGTTCTTGACTCATTAAGCGAATGTGATGCAGGCCAACTCACTGGCAGTACTCGAATGTGGGGTTAAGAAGAGATACTAGAGGGGCGCCTGGGTGGCTCAGTCGGTTGAGCCTCCGGCCTCGGCTCAGGTCAGATCTCACGTTCGTGGGTTCGATCCCCATGTCAGGCTCTGTGCTGACAGCTAGCTCAGAGCCTGGAGCCTGCTTCTGATTCTGTGTCTCCTTCTCTCTCTGCCCCTCCCCCTCTCATGCTCTGTCTCTGTCTGTATCAAAAATAAATAAAACATTTAAAAAAAAAAAGAGAGACTAGAAAAAAAATGGAATTAAAAAAAGTCATTAATGCATGGTTTTTTCCTCCATCCTATATCGAAAAGTAAGCATGCCCTACTCTTTTTAAAAAGTTTTATTGAGATATAACTCATATATCATAAAATTTACCCTTTTAAAGCATACAGTGTGATGGTTTTGGTATATTCACAGGCTCTGCAACTGTCACTATCTTATTTTAGAACATTTTCATCGTTCTTGCTTTGGGAAGTGGTTTCCCCATTTCATGTTATAATTATTATACACAGAAACTGCTTCAAATCCATTATCGAATAAGGCAAGCAGGAGACACCAGTAGTTAAATAAACAAAATCGTTTTGACCACCCAGTTAATCTGTGTTTAACATTTCTTTGGGGCCCTGAACTTTTTCAAGGCCTTGGTTTTCTTATCTATAAAAATCAGATGTTTAGCGTGATCTCACGAAGGACTCGGATTTAAATTCTGTCCTTTTAGGTAGCACTCATATGACTGTTCACATTTCTTCATAATTTCAGTACTGTGACTGGTTCAAGCCAAGACTTGCTACACAAAAGAGAAATAAGTGCCTTTGTTTACGAATGTGATGAGCTCTACCCCAAAGAGAAGACACCTTGTTAGAGTTTGGGGCTAGCCATTAGCCAAGGGCATATGTTTTTACACAGTTAGTCTAGTTAGGATTGGCCTTAGAGAAATTACAAATAGCAGGATGTAAGAATTTAGCAAATATTGAAAATGCCCGAAAGCAAAGAACCTGGCTTCAGAAGTGCAAAAGTAAGTGAAAAGTTTGGTGAACGTTTTTAGAAATTTTTAATTTTTTAAAACGTTAACTTTTGAGAGAGAGAGCATTAGCATTAGTAGAGGAGGGGCGGAGAGACAGAGGGAGAGAAGAGAATCCCAAGCAGGTTCCACACTGTCAGCACAGAGCCTGATATAGGGCTTGATCTCAAGGTTCCTCAAATCATGACCTGAGCCGAGATCAAGAGTTGGGCGCTTAACAGACTGAGCCACCCAGGTGCCCCAGTTTTCTGAAACCTTTAAAGCCAGATCTGCCAATTCCTCACTGTCTCCCTGAACCTGAGATTTCTTAATTGTAAAATGTGGCTAACATTTCCTACTTCCTACATGTTTGGGAGAGTACATGAGAGAGTATGTTTAACACACCCAGTGTGATGTCTGACATCTGAGGAGGGCCTAATGCAATTTAGCTCCCTTGGACCAGTGAATCTACCGAAGATACGCAGGCCATGAGAAAAGAGGTGATAATACATAGTATAATACATGATACAAGCATAAATTGGTGAAATTAAGGATAAATTGAAAAAGCCATAATTTGTCTCCATCATGCATCAATGACTTGTATTTCAACATGATAGCTGTTTTACATTTGGAATATTGATTTCAAATATTTCTTACCTTTTTACTTTAAGATTTCTATCATTATTTAATGCTTCTCTCTAGCTTTGATCCTTCCTGTCAAACTTCCTAAAATATTCAACTGTATTGGTCATCATTGCTCCCTGTGAGTTCAGAAGTTCTGAAAATTAAGGGGTGTCTGCCTGGCTCAGTAAGTAGAGCATGTGACTCATGATTTTGGGGGTCACATTGGGGGGCAGATTATACTTTAAAATCTTTACAAAATAGAGAAATTCTGAATATTAAAAAAAATCAAACAAAAACACTTGGTAAATTTGTGCAAGATAGGGTCTGATCAGAAGTTGAGATAAAATAAAAATACTGTAAATAATGTTTTAGGATTTTATATATTGAGAATGCTGGAAAATCTCCTGGCAATGTCTCTAGATAGAGACTTCTTGGAATCTTGGCCAAGGATTTACTTTAATCCTCAGGAACTGTGCAATTTGGAAACAGGTTTCAATTTCACTTGTGCTTAATAGCTATTCTTTGAGCCATATGTATTCTTCTTTGTCGATGTTATTGCTCAAAGGGCGTGTTCTGCACTTACTGGGCAAAAATGATATTCTTCTTCTTCAGAGTGGCATCCAGCTTATTGATTTACGGTATGCCGTAATCTGTGCCAACAAGGAGTTGAAAGTGCTTATAAAGGCAAAACAAAGCAACAGCAATAACAAAAGCAATACCAAGTCTAGTGTTGAATAACACCCTCTACCACCTCTTATCTATTTCTGGTTTGCTTAAAAATTGAAAGCTGGGCTCTTGCAAAGCGACTGCACCCTCAGGATTTTGCCCTTGCCACCATGGAGCGAGCGCTCTGCAACAGACACATTGGAGAAAAGAGATCTTAGGTAGATAAGGAAGGACACAGGACTAGTCCCCACCCTGGGGGGCAGACAGGGCTAGGCTTCTTCTCTGTCCTCATCTCTCTTTTTTTTAAATTTATTTTATTTATTTTTAATTTAATTTTTTTATTTTGAGAGACAGAGACAGAGAGTGAGCAGGGTAGGGGCAGATAGAGAAGGAGATACAGAATCTGCGGCAGGATCCAGGCTCTGAGCTGTCAGCACAGAGCCCAAAGCAGGGCTCGAACCCACGGACTGTGAGATCATGACCTGAGCCGAAGTCAGACGCTTACCCCACTGAACCACCCAGGCGCCCCACTCACCTCTCTATTCCATCTGTGACAGACCTAAGGAAAGGATGGTGGAAGAGGACACAGGCCTAGGACAAGAGATAAATGCCAGGTGTTTGTCTAGGTCACTTCACAAGATATCTTAGCCTGAGTGATCCTTAAAAACATTGAGCTTGACTGCTCCTAATTACAGACTGAGGGGCCAGAGACGAAAGAGAACATTGATTGGCTCCACTCGGTGCAGCAGCCCAGCTGGCTCGAGAGCCCTGTCGAGGTGTTTCCCCTTCCCTGCACTGCTCCCATAAACTATGTCAGAAATGATGGCTGGGGATGGCACCGGTACATTTTTGAAGCTGACCATTTGCTCCAGGCATATTTCCACCTCCACTTCTCACCCCCCTGTGGTGCCCTCTGCTCCGGATGCCTAAACAGAGACCTAGTGACCTCATGCTGCCCTCCAGCCACTCAACAGCCCCAACCACGGGGCCCACACTTCCATTTTGTCAGCATACTGATGACAAATAGCTCCTGGGAAAGCTGTTCCTCTAAACAAATTCACATAAAAATCCTAACTGGTACTTTATCTCCCCAATCTTTTCAGAGGGATTACTCTGGAACCCAGGTGGATTTCTAAATGTTAAATATTTAAAGCAGAATGAGGAAGAGATTTTTATCTCTTCTTGGCCATTCTGCCTCTGGGCAGAATAGTTTTGGTCTTGCTCTGTTTTTTTTTTTTTTATTAAAAAATTTTTTAGTTTATTTTCAAATTGGTTTCCATGTAACACCCAGTGCTTCTCCCCACAAGTGCCCCCCATCATGACCATCACCCCTTTCCCTCCCTCCCCCTCCCCCTTCAGTCTATGGTTCATTTTCAGTATTCAATAGTCTTTCATGATCTGTGTCCCTCACTCTCCCCAGCTCTCTTTCCCCCTTCCTCTCCCTATGGGCCTCTGTTAGGTCTCTCCTATTAGACCTATGAGTGCAAACATATGGTATCTGTCCTTCTCTGCCTGACTTATTTCACTTAGCATGACACCCTCGAGGTCCATCCACTTTGCTACAAATGGCCATATTTCATTCTTCCTCATTGCCATATAGTACTCCATTGTATATATATATACCACATCTTCTGTTTTGAGTCTAAGAGCTCAAGATGCAGGGAAAGCAAACTGGTGACTACTGGGGCCAGAGGGAAGAGGTCCTCTGTCCTGCACTGGGAGTACTGTGAGCCGTCTAGGTGTTAGCTCGGAACAGCTTTCTGGAGTTTGGGGCAACAGTAGCCCTGAGTTACATTATGGAATCTGGATTTGGAAATTGAAGAGGGGACTTCCAAAGGATCCCCTGAAGCTGACTCATGGCTAAGAACCCGTGACTTAGAGGAAATCTTTGATGGAATCAACTTTGGTGAGAGATCTTTTTTTTCTTCCAAATGTGATCCCATTAAAGGAAGAACAGAGAATATGGCATCTAATGAGATGTCACTCTCTAATATACTTTTTTTTTTAAATTAAGTAAGCTCTACACCCAATGTGGGGCTTGAACTCATGACCGCTAGATCAAGAGCCACATCCTTTACTGACTGAACCCTCTAAAAGAGGGGTACCTGGGTGGCTCAGTTGGTTAAGCATCTGACTCTTGATTTTGGCTTAGGTTCATGAGTTTGGGCCCCACATCGGCTCTGCACTAAATGAGCAGAGCTTACTTGGGATTCTTTCTCTCTCCCTCTCTCTCTGCCCCTCCCCTGCTTATGCTCTCTCTCTCTCTCTCTCTCTCAAATTAAATACACAAAAATAAAATAAAATAAGAAATATTTTAGAGATTTATTTGAATCCAATTGAAGATTATTTTCAAATTTAGTTTATATAAGGTAGTTCTGGGGTTAGGTAAGATCAAAAACAATATGATTTTCTCAGACCTGAAAATGAGAGGTAGTAGAAGGGGAAGCTTAGCAAATCCAGGAAAGGAAATTGGATAATGGAGCAATTTCTGTGCTTTTCTGTCAGAACTGAAAGTGAGGTGATGGGTATTTGGTGAAGGAAGAAACTCATGACAAAGGATGGGGTTTCCAATCCGAGTAAAGCAGATGTGTGGCTAGAAAGGAGGATAATTATGAAAGAGGAAGGGAGGATGGGTGAAAAGGAGATCTCCTGTGGGGACTTGGAAGGGACAGGGGACAAACGCCAATTCTTCCCCTAGGTGCGCTTCTGATGGTTCCTCTTGTTTTTCTCTCACTGCAAGTATTTCTCAAAGATGAGGACTGACTTTTCTTCTCACTCACAGAACTTCCTTGCTGCCTTGCAAATATAAATTGTTCATAGGGTTTCAGGTGCCAAAACACACACGTTAAATTAAGACTTGTGTCTCTAGCATGGATCTCTTGCTTTTTTCTCTAGCTGAGTTGCCAGTAGCTCATCACCCCGGACAAACACAATATTACAATTGTTTTGCATACTCCCCATAGCTAAAGTGCTTTTTCATCAAAATTTAGTTTTATCTCCCCAGCCAATTCTTCTGTCTTGGATGACTCCTGCCCCTCAGGAAATCTCGTGGAGTTATGGTTGGATTATCTCATGATGCTGAGGTTGGTGTCTTCTCGAAGTTTTCTGGTGGAATCTTAATTTGTGGTTAATCCCATCAGGCTGATTCTTCTTGGTGGCTACATATCCCCTTGAAAGCTTGTTTTCTTTTTTGTCTGCCCAGTACTCCATAGCTTGATAGTGTTCACTAGGTAGTAAGAAAATGTTTCAAATAATGTCAATAAATTCAATTGATGTAAAAAAGAAAAACTTGACACTTGTCTGCTGGAAGATAAGAGCCTTTTCATGTTGGGAATGCAAAAGCCAGTGCATGGAAGATAGGAGCAGTTGAGGATGATGAGGTCTCACAGTTATTTGGGAGGAAACAAGGCAACCACTGTATTAAAAAAAATTCTAGATTACTGCCAGATGGGAACCTGGTGGCAGACAGGCAAAATAGGTGAAGGGGAGTAAGAGGTACAAATTTCCGGCTACAGAAGAAATAGGTCATGGGGATGGAAAGGACAACATAGGGAATATGGTCAATAATATTATAATGACTTTGTATGGTGACAGCTGGTAACATACTTCCTGTGATGAACTGCATATAAATATCATATCACCATGTTGTATGCCCGAGACTAAATTAGTATTGTATGTCAGCTATACATCAATTAAAAATAAATAAGCAAATAAAAGAGTCAAACTAAAAAAATTCCATGGGTTTCTTTCAAAGGACCATATATTAATGTAGAAGTTAATCTATTCCGAAAGTTCTAGAGGGTAAAAAAAGTAATAATCAATAGGGGAGCCTGGGTGGCTCAGTCGGTTAAGCATCCAACATTGGCTCAGGTCATGATCTTACTGTTTGTGGGTTTGAGCCCTGCATCGGGCTCTGTGCTGACAGTTTGGACCCCAGACAGTTGGTTTCAGATTCTGTGTCCCGTCTCTCTCTACCCCTCTCCCATGCTCACTCTCTCTTTCTCTCTCTCAAAAAATAAACAAACATAAATAAGGAATAATTGATATTTATATGCTCTTTCAATTACAAAGCACATTGACATCATTGTTTCATGTAATACTTTTAGCAACCTCAGGTGTTAAAGAGTCACATTTCAGGTAAGTGTTGTTATTCTCACTGTGGAGTTGAAGACCCTGATGATCAAAGGTCATGACTGGAAGCTGCAAAGCCAAAATATGACCTCATAGGATGTCTTTCTGGTTCAGGAAGAAAGAGGGAATTGTGAGAAGACAGTGGTACCAGTCATCCTGAATACTCACAGGTGCTAGAGACCTTTCTTAATGAGGAGAAACTCTTCATGCAGTTGGATAAGGCTTTTTCTCAACAGCCCAGAAGACCATCAGTAGCTGAGGTCTGCTGAATGGGAGGCTCAGCGAGGAGCACTGGCTAAAAACACCCACTAGGACCCAACTGACTGACGCTTATTTGGGGCAAAAGGTAGAAAACGAAGAGTCTGGCACCTATCCAGTTTTCTAACACAGACGTGGATATTTTTCTTACAAAAAGAAGCAAGTTTCCTTTTAGGCCGCTCTAAAGAGATCAGGTAAATTTCTGCCAAGAATGGACGCATGTGTTTGGTAAAATCCAATGTCTGAATCA
Organism: Suricata suricatta; assembly: GCF_006229205.1. NCBI lineage: Eukaryota > Metazoa > Chordata > Mammalia > Carnivora > Herpestidae > Suricata > Suricata suricatta. Next base: position 134,469,261 of record NC_043703.1, on the reverse strand, counting down.
TTTCTTCATTATGGTCTTTTAGAGTTCCTGCATAGGGTAGTCACACACGTTTTATGAGAAGACGGTGTCCTCTTTGGAAGCAGAGCAGCCTTGACTAAAATTAATAGGATCTGAAGAGTGAGGCCGGTGGGAAGAATGATTTTCAGATTCCCAAGGGTGTATTTATAGTTCTAGGCTAAATAACTTCAGATGCCATGCCTTCCTTTGAGTGTGCACATTACTGGAGAATATGCTTCTCAACTTTAATGGCAGGGGGCTTAAAAACATACTCTGTTTCAGTTATCTATTGCTATATAACAAGTCATCCCAAAACATAATGGCTTAAAGCAATTATTTCTCACAATATTGTGGGTGGACTGGGCTCAGCTGGGCAGTTGTCCTGTTCTCTTTGACACTTATTTGGCCAATGCAGCTGGTGGCTGTTCTGAGTCCGAGCTCTGAGAAGGCGTTACTCACATGACTGGCCGCTAGGTGCTCCTCAGTGACCTCTTTCTCTTCACACCATATCTTATCATCTGGAGGTCTAGCCTAAGCTTCTTTACAGCTTGGTGGCTGGCTTCCCCAGAGACACAAAGCAGAAGTTGACAGGCTTTTCAAGACCTAGGCCCCCAAATGGCATAGAGGGACATCTGTCTAAGGAAGTCACTGCTCACAAGGTAGGTTGGGGGAGGGAGCCTTCACCTCTTGATGAAAGGAATGGCAAAGTGTCATTGCAAAAGGCCTGCAGGATGGGAGAAATCGTTGCAGTCAGCCTTGGAAAGAATCTACTGTTCTCTGTCAACATAAGTGCTATTAAAAATCACGAAAGCAGAAAGGTTAGTTCAAAAGAAAATAAAAGAATGGAAGCATCTTTAAATAATGACCTCATTCATTATTTTACTCATTGTCTTTCTCTCTTTTGATCATTGGTCTAAGTTTGGTCTTGAGCTTTTTCACCTTTTTAAACCTAAAACAGGAACCATTGTGAGGACCTGGAATTGAAGTCATGAGAAAATTTTATATTTTGTAGCTAAAGTCCTGGGAAGGGTCAGAGAAATATTTTGATGAGTTGAAAGAAAAAGAATCTTACAGCCTCAAAGGAAATGTTCTCAGGATAATCATCAATTGGGTTGGACTGGAAAAGGTTTTGTTATTTTTCCATTTTGTGAAAATTCCAAATCCAAGGCTCAAAAAGGAAAGTTACTTTATCAACTGTTCAGATATTCCAGTGGAGAGGAAATTAAACAAGTTCTGAACTTTACATGTGAATATGATGGTCTTTTTCATTTAAATACAAAGTATTAGGCAATGGACTAACAGGTGAGTTGAACAGAAGTAAGGAGACAGAAATATTTCTAACTTTTATTAAAATAAGCTAGAGAACATATTCAGGTCAAGTTATGTATACAAATAGAAGGTCATCAAAGTAAGCCTGTATTTAGGTTCTCTAAATATCTTAAGCTAAAATTTAAAAATATTATGTATATTTAACATGCTACAACTAAAACTGCTCTGTAGTGAATTGTTTCTGGTAGCATAAGTTGCCATGATGCTAATTATCACATGCTAATTAACATACAGCTACAATTTCATGCTATTTCAAAGAGATCTGCTTCCAAACTAGTATGTTCTAAAATCCTAAGTAGACACAACATCTTCAATGTGACAATATTGACAGATCTGATCAGTGGCTAGTGTTCACAACAGAAAAGACAAATTTTAATTTTATAAATACAAGGTGTTTATACGCCTGTTAGGTAAAATAACCGATTCCCGGCTTGAGTAAATTACAGGTTAAATATGAAGTAGCCCGAACCTGACGTCTGTGCTGCTCAAATATAACACCATTATAATTTAGATATATTTGCAGAATTCCTCTAAGCTTTCATCTACTGAAAGTACTAAAAGTTTTGCTGAAGTTAGAAACGCCCTAAGAGTTCTTTGCCTTAAAGGGTATCTTAAATTAATATTTCACAGCATAGGTGTCATTTCCAAGCTCACTGGTGTTAGATTAAAATATCAAAGAATGATTACATATTACCCTGTATTTTCAAAGCATGCCTGTCCTATTTACATTAATTAAAATTTAGCGATATTAGCCTTAAAATCCACTTTAGTTTATAAAATGTAACCTCTGTTAGATGGTTGTCTGCAAACTGCTATTGACTTGGCAGAACTGGCAGGGAGTGGTGGTGTGTGTGTGTGTGTGTGTGTTTGTGTGAGTGTGAAAGCAAGCAAGGGAGAGATGAAAGAGGGGGAGGGAGAGAGGGAGAGACAGAAAGAGATCTCCTAGCTCCTGGTTAGATCAAAAAGCCCTGAAATTTAGGGGCACCTGGTGGCGCAGTCAACTGAGCATCTGACTTCGGCTCAGGTCATGATCTCATGGTTCGTGGGTTCAAGCCCCGCATCAGCTATCTGTTGTCAGCCTGTCAGTACAAAGCCCACTGCACATCCTGCCTCTCTCCCCCACCTTGCACTCTTCCAAAAAATAAATATTTTTTAAAAACTCCAAATTTTGTCTCAGTATTATTATTAATGATAAATAATCTCTAAAAAGCCTCTTCTGGGGGAGGACACCATGTGCCATCGAGAATCAGAGGAGCCCTAGAAATCATCTAGCTTATCTCTTCCCTCATGTACAAATGAGAAAATGAAGGCACAGAAAAGTTACACGTTGTGACGAGGCTACACAGAGACTTCCAAGCCAGGCCAAGAATTGGTGTCCTAACTCCCAGACCAAATGATAATTCTATTAGTTTTTAAACCTACCACTCTTAAAGACTTTGCCTTCTACTAAAACCAGAATGATGTTGCTGAATTCATGGTCTTAATAGGGAACAGACATACACAAACCCAGCACATTACCTTATCGTGTGAGTGGCATTTTATCTTTCTTAGTTATATGCATCACAAATCTTTATATTTGTATATAATGCATACATATGCATTACAAATCTGAATCTGCAGTTCAGCTAATATCTTACCCTGACTCCCCAATATTTTCAAGATTTTAAGGTTTGTGGAATTTTAGGATCATTCCTCTTCTGGTAGTTTTATTTTAATTAACCAAAAACGTTGGGTTTTTTTTCTTTTCTTTTCTTTTCTTTTTCTTTTTTTTTTTTTTTGTTGTTGTTGCTGTTGTTGTGGTTTCCTTTGGTTGTTTTTTCAGACTTCTACGCCATTCAAGTTGTTCCAAACCCAGGACTGGAAATCACTAGTGGAGAGAAATGACGAAGAAAGTGCCATCCTTTTTGAAATACAGCGATTCTACGGCAAGGAAGCTGAAGAACCATAAAAACAGCTTCAGAGTTGAGAGTGTTTTCAAAATAACTTATTAATTTCCTTAGTAGTTTGGGAAATCTGCGAGAGCGGTGAGGAACAGTGATCTGGCTAACTTAAGACAGGGAACATCTACTCTGCCCACCGCTTCCTTCCCTGCCCTAGAGCTTTGTTTTTAACCCTTACTCAATTACCTCGCTAATCCAAAGCATTCAAAGCCTCTGAAATACAACTTAAAATTTTTTTAACATTTATTAATTTTTGAGAGAGAGAGAGAGAGCAGGCGAGGGCAGAGAGAGAGGGAGACACAGAATCCCAAGCAGGCTCCAGGCTCTGAGCTGTCAGCACAGAGCCCGACGCGGGGCTCGAACCCATGAGAATTGTCAGATCATGACCTGAGCCAAAGTCGAAGGCTTAACTGACTGAGCCACCCAGCTTCCTCTCAAACACAACTTTTTAATAATTAAGTCTGGCATTAAATTTTCAAAAAGTCACCCCCTCCCCCCAGAAAGGGCTTTGAGGTTGGGGCAAGTTGGAACAAGTGTATTCAGATACCACCAGGACTGAAATGGAGACTGAAGGCAGAATTTGAGCAGGTATGATGAAGGTCTACGAGATGTCCTTTTCTATGGTGCATTTCTTTCTTCCCTGAAGAAACAGCCAGGAGCAGGAAGTAGTCAAGTCCGTATTTTTAGTTCTCTGTAAAGTGTTCTTCAAACAAAACAAAACAAAACAAAACAAAACAAATCAAAACACAAAAGTACTGCTTGGCTGCTTGGAGATTCTCAGGTACAAAGTGGAGGAAACCGGGGTATAAGCAGGTCATGCTGAGGAGGAGGAAAAGGCGGCATCACTGACCGTGACCGCGCAGTACTTGGATGGCAAGGGAGCTACACACATAAATTAAGCCTGACCAGTGCCACGGGTGAGCCAGAAACTGGACAAGGACGGAAAGAGAAACGCCTGGTTACGGAGTCATGTGGGTCTCCGTGAAGAGCCTGATTAAGTTTTAGAAAAACTCCTTACTGAATTTGGACAATAGACCCCGAAGTGCAACTGTCTTACGTGTGGAAGAGAAATGCAAGGGAGGATGTGTACCGGAGTAAGAAACCGGCCCTTGAAACAAAAAGCGTTGCAGGCAGAGGTCTGTGTGCCCGCGTGGCGAGCCGATGACAGTGCTATGTGGCCCCGGGTCGCCCAGGGACAGTGCAGCAGCGTGCAAATGTCATTGGAAGAGCGGTTTTCCCTCGTGGTAAAAGGACTGCAACAGAACATTTTCCCAAGCATTAGGTGCTTTCTCCTCTCCCCTTCCCAGTGATCTCTAAATGATGGATTTGTCTAAGGAAAAAACCCTAGAGAGAGAAATGCCAGTTGCATTCATTCTTAAATGTAAGCAAAAATAAGAAAAGATAGTCACCCAGTCACCCCTTACCAAACTCTCCACTGTTGTCTGAAGCATGATCATAAGCAAAATAGGTATTGGAGTTGTATATATGCTGAACTTGTGTGTGTGTGTGTGCGCACATGTGCGCACGTGTGTGTGTGATGGAATCTAGATATTTAGAAAGCCTGAAGCAGGATGAGCGGCTTGGCAATAAGAAGGCTTACATGATAAAAACACTATGAAAATTAAAAAGAAATCTTTCAGCAAAGTTGCCTTATATTTTTCATTTCTCAAATTCCTTTTGCCTGTGGTATCACCATCTAATTAAAAATGCAAGAAACATACAAAGCTTTAGAGTCACTTTCCTTAAGAGACAATTAGAACACCTTAGCAGCTTACATCCATACTGAGCATGTTAAATGGCCAAACAAGCCCACTTCAAATGTCCTTCCAGTGAGCACGAAACCATTGTGTAGATGCCATTATTCCCAAGCAAAGAGATGCTCCCAAGTAACTCAACAAGATTCTCTAGAAGTTTACACAGCCACGTTTATAAGTGCAATAGACTTTTAGAGGATGAACAGATGTTCGTGTGTTTTCCTAAAAATCATGTATGCTGGATATTTTGGTGCCTGATACAAGGCATTTCTGGAATTAGATGTATTGGCAAACTTTGACAACGTTCAAGTCGGCATTCCTGACCCAGGAGAGGAAAAGAGTTAATAACCTTAATAGTTTATTGAAACACCACTATTTTGTGCCTTTATGCCAGAAAGTGATAGACCCTATGCTATTATTTTACATGAGTTCCTGGTTAGCAAACTAAAACTCCTTTAAACAGACTGCATCCTTCTTAGATGTCTAGGATAAAAGGCATCTACCATGATGTTTCAAAACTTACAAATAATATATGTGTTATTGTATGTATATACACACACACATATGTATATACTTACATGTATGTATGTAGGAATATCTGTCAAGTTCACTTGGGAAAACATCCCAGTATAAACTGGGCTTGCCTATTGAGGTGTGTTGCTTGTTCGCTTCTCTTTTTTGGTAGGAGACCAAAATGAAGTTACCTGAACGATGTTCTTCCTGCTATTGGAAGCATTTACAACCCTGACCTGGCCGTGATACACAAGTTTAGGGCTGCACAAATTCCCAGAGGCTTTGGATGCAAATGTTTGGAAAAGGGTCGACAGTGAACTATTTCGGAAACACACCCAAACGGGTTAAGTCTGGGTACTGAGATGACTGGGCCAGTAGAAAAGAGGAAGAAGCCCTAATGTGCCAAAGGACATTAGGTAATGAGCATGGTCGTCCCTCGTAGCCCTGGAATCTGCCCTGGAATTGAGGGATAAACCTACACGACACCTCAGGCTCCCTTCCTGTGCCAGTACAAACTCCCACATGACTCAGAAGTCCTGGTTATGATAAGAGTGAATTAAATGCAAAACATAACGTCATTCCTTTCTCAAACCCATCATGCTGAGCACAAGTTGTCAGGTGCAAAAGAATATAGATTTTACGATTCCATTAATTTCAAATCCCAAAATAGGAAAAACTAATCAATGACAGAAAAAGCAGATCCACGGGACCAGAGATCTTGGGAAGATTTACTACAAAAAGGCAGCAGAGAATGTTTTGAGCTTGGTGACCATGTTTTATATCTGCCTTTGGTCAGGCTGTGCATGTGTATACATTTGCTGAAATCCAGGGAAAAGTTCAGCACTTAAAATAAGTATGTTTATTATATGTAAAACATACCTCATTAAAGGTAGTTTTAAAAATTGAAAAAAAGAAAAAAGAAACATAATGTCATTCCTTACACAAACAAAAGCGAGGCAACCTATCTGGATAACTTCATGTGGTCACGTAAACCAAAATGACATATGTAAATCTCTTTCAAGAATCAAAGCACAAGCCCACAGATTCTCAACCTCAATTGCCTCAGAAGGGGCTGCTCGGATGAAATTGAAAATGTCTCTTCCACCTGTGCAGTTTCTGACTCTAGAACATTTAAAGGAAATGTTCTGAAAGGTAAAGTTGGCATGTAAAAAGCATGGGCAGAGGAATCAGTAATGGTCAGAGCAAAACAATTCTAGAAGGCATCTTAATTTTCATATGGCTCATTTGCATTTGAAACACTGAAAATTCCTATCATTCTTGTACAAAAATGTGTGCATATTAAATTACTCTCCACTTGAAAGAACGTTTTCCTAAATGTTTGGAAGATGATCAAATTTTAACTGGAGGACTTGTTTTCTTCCATCAGGTGTGGGGGAGATGTGGCTTCCTGGTATGAGAGGCAACAGTTGATTCTAATAGCAGAACAAGACAAAAATAAGAACGTAAATTGAAAAGAATTCCTCTTTGTACAGTTTGATTTAAAGATGATAAAACAGAAAGAAAACACATGGTACAGAGATGTCAAAAGACATCAACTGTAAAATCATATAGGTTTACCTTTCCAAAAATTGTGATATTCTGATACTAGGAAATTAGGTTCCATTACTTATTCTAGGATTCTCATGGAGGTAGTTGATTTATTTCAGGACGTTCAGTTTTGAGTATCCAGGCAGTGTTTAAAAACTAGATGCGCCACAGCTGTTAGACAATAATTCCAAGAGCCTACTTTCTACTTCCCTCAAATTTTTAATTTTAGGATACTGGCAAAACAGTAAAAATTTAAAACCTCTTTCCTATAAATAGAAAAAAAATGTAATGTTTATTTATTTTTTTGAGAGTGAGAGCACAAGCAGGGGAGGGCAGAGAGAGGGAGACAACGAATTCAAAGCAGGCTCCAGGCTCTGAGCTGTCAGCACAGAGCCTGATAGGACACTCTGAGATCAGGACCTGAGCTGAAGTCAGATGCGTAATGGACTGAGCCACCCAAGCACCCCATGTTAAAAATTTTGAACAATATTTAGTCTTTAAGGAAATTTTTGGTCACTCATCAGAGATCTAGATGGTATCCAGATTGGAATCTGAACTCACAAAGTGAAACCACACTGAATGAAAAGATTGTCTTGATTTTTTAGTTTATTTTCTGATATGGTAAGATGTTTATGGAAGAAGTGCATATCAGAAAGAAAAACCAGAACCTGAAAGACATCCCTGTCGGGGCATCTGGGTAACTCAATCGTTTAAGCATCCAACTTTGGTGTAGGTTATGATCTTGAGGTTTGTGAGTTCGAGCCCCCACCTGCCCCCACTCGATTGGGCTCCGTGCTGACAGCTCAGAGCCTGGAGCCTGCTTCAGATTCTGTGTCTTTCTTTCTCTCTCCTCTCCTCATGCTCTTTGTGTGTGTGTGTCTTTCTCAATAAATAAATAAATAAACATTTTTTAAAAAAGGATGAAAGAAAGAAAGACACCCCTGTCTTCCTCTTGGCCTAGTTCTCCAGAGACTTTACCTGGTGGTGGGAGATGTTTAGGCTTAGTCTCAATGGTGGGTGCTCTAGAAAGGCTTTCTCATAAAGCAGGACAGGGTGCAGTTGACGGAAGACAGAGAATGTGAAGTAAGTTCTGTAAATGCTATTCTTTGTGCTTCTCCTTGAGGAGAAATAAAGCCCCCGAGCCCCCTGCCAGGCTACAGGATATTAAGGAATGGGGAGCACTGTGACCTGGAGACTTAGGTGGTCAGCATCCGCACCCCCTCGAGGCGAGTTGGTAGAACCTGAATCAGAAACCAAAGGGCAGGATGGAGCTGTGCTGCTGTCCACCCTCCCAGGTAAGTGTGGGGAATCTGGGGCAATGTTTTTAAGGCGACAGTGTTTTTACACGCAGTTTACCCTGTATTTCAAACTGCCGCCTCAGACATATTTGAGCAAACTCTACTCCAAGTGTATTGGGCTTGACTTGTAAACACATAACTTAAATAGTAAACGGTAAAACGGTCTATGTAGTAAAAATTGGGAAATCATCTTAACATGTCTCTGTACTGATTGGTTTGATTTTTCTCTCTCAATAAATTTCAATTTTAATGAGCAAAAGGTTGAAAACAAAATCTGCTTTCTCCTTCTATGCTAAGGAGAAGACCAACGACCAATAAGTAGATCAAAGGTAGAGGATTAAGTAGACACAGAATGGGATGGTGTCAGTCTGATAAATTGAAAATCACATCGTTTATTAACAAGCAACGCTCATCTCTTTATTTATTTGTTTGGATAATATTTACCAAGTACCTTGTACGGGTCAGACGTTGTTTTAGGTGCTATGGATACCAGGTGAAACATAAATCCCAAACCAAAACAAACTTACTTCTGTGGGGTTTATGTTTCAACTTCAAGGTTTTTCTGGAACCAAGTAAAAAGTAGTGACCTGATAAGCTGCAGACTCATTGTTTGCCACACTCATCATGTTATCTTACAATATTGGCACATTTTAGGATAAAACGCGGTTCCCAGGTATTTGCGTTTCATCTCCTAGGATTTGCCAGAGTTTGTCCTTGATTTTGAAGAAATGCCTAGGGTAGGCGGACTTAACTGCCTGCCATTGGTAAGAAGACAGGAAGAGTCAGGTTTCCTCTATTGTGTGTCTGGAGGCAACAGAAGGTTCCAGATCCCTCTGCAATGTTCAAATTCAGTGCTGCTGTAAGCTGGGTTTTATTGTACGGAGTTGCTATATTTCGGGTACATGATCTGGCAAGTGAGCTCTCCAATCAGTGTAGCAAAAAGTTGATTCAAGTGTATTTGGAATAAGATTTTGCAACGATCTGGATGTTTTTGTAGTTTTATAGTTTTATTGTGTTAATCACCGAAATTTATTAAGATAAACAAATACAACTAAACCAGTGCAAACAAAGGTCTTGGTGTCCACCTCGCCTCCCTTCGAAAGGTAGAAAAGGAAAAAAAAAGAATAATTTTTTATAGCACCTTAACTTTGGAACAGAGCTACCTGCTGACGTCTTCTGTTTCTTCCTTCATTGCGTGCTTTTCTTTTAATTTGGTCCTCTCGAAAAGAATCAAAGTAGGGGCTCTCCAGGAGTTGGGCACAGGTTAATCTGTCATCAGGATTCATCTTCAGACACTCCTTCAGAAGAAAAGAAAAAAGGTATTGAAATTTCATTACTATTTTGTTACTATGCCCCAAAACTGAATAACTTGTTTAAGGGCAAATATGAGTTTACGAAATCTTCAAGTTTGTATATTATCAAGTACTTGAAACTTGTTCATAACTAGAATTGCTTTTATTTGGTCATTTCAAAGTCTTTTGAGGGTAGAAATGAACATCCAGTGTCTCTGGAATGGGGCGACAAGTAGATCAGGTATTTCTACTAATGACATCTCTTTAACACTAGTCAAAGCAAATAGTTTGTGAGACACTTCAAGGGTCATCCCGAGTGTTACTCCGGGACCAGCTGCATCGGTGTTACGTGCGAACTTGTAAATGCGGTTCCTGCCAAATCAAATGCACTGGGGGTGGGGCCTAGCCATCTGCATTTGAAAAAAAATTTATATTTATTTCTTTAAGAGACAGAGACAGAATGTGAGAGGGGGATGGACAGAGAGAGAAAGGGTGACACAGAATGTGAAGCAAGCTCCAGGTCTGAGCTGTCGGTACAGAGCCCGATGCAGGGTGTAAACCCATGAACCGTGAGATCATGCCCTGAGCTGAAGTTGGATGCTCGACCGACTGAGCCACCCAGGCGCCCCTAGCCCTCTGCATCTGATAAACCCTCTGGGTGATTCTGATACCTGCTCAAGTTTGAGAACCATTGGTTTAGGTGGATGGCTGAAGTATTAGTCTTAGTAATGAAACAAATCTAAAATCTGGATAATTGGTATATATATTCATAAAGGGATAACTAGAGACAAGAAGGAAAATGTAGCATCATCACCCTTTATATTAGAGGCTACTAGGAGCCTCTAGTTTTGCTTCCAAGAGTGGGGAGGACTCTGGCAGCTGTGGGGTTAGTAGAATCCTGACACAAAGATTTTCTTCAAAAAGCCATGATACTCTTTGTCCAGAGAATGGGGTTTACCTAAAGAAAGACAGATCATGATCCATGAAGATCTAGAGCAGCCTCAGATCACCTAGGCCCAGGACACTGAACTTCTTACCTTATACCCGTCCTAGAGACGTAAAAGTTATCAATACAACAGACTTCGCGTTGGGGCATAACTGCACTGACTGAGGCTGCCCGGCCCAGGCTGCCCTGTGGTGCCTGTTCCTCCCTAGCCCCAGCTGGCCTCGGGTCTCTGAGACCCCTGCAAACGCCACCACCCCTGCAGTCTCAGGGGCCCTTCCGAGCCGTGCATGATTGGACCCGGTTTTAAGAAACAACCCCGCTTGGCATAATTAGATTCTCCTGTTCCTCCACAGCCACCACCTGCTTCAACCCACGCCGTAATTAAGTCTGGCTACTACTGGGAGTCTGTCTCCTCAAACCCTAACACTGTCAGGACTATAACCAGCACAGAAACCTACTTTGAATGTACGCTGTGGGAATCTCTATTTCTTTATCACCTCATCCTGGCATTTGCCTCCACCATTCCACTTAAGTGGCTCTTGTTATTCACAACTATGATCTCTATCTACACTTGTATATGCTTAAATCCAACAGGTAGATTTGTGTTCTTATCTCCATGGTGTTAGATACTACTGACCTCCTTCTTAAAACTTCTTAAAACTCCCTTTGGCTTCTCTGATGCTTCCCTTTCCTTCTTCTAGCTCATGACCACTACTGTTCAAACCAACCTGTGTTGATTTACTTTCTTCTCTGCAATGGATGGATCGAACTCCTTAACGATCCCCTGTCTCCTTATCTGCTTCTAGCTGACACTTAATGGCTTCAGTTATTAAGGTTTACCAGAGACTTCCACGTGTATTGTTCTGGTCCAGACCTCTCCTTTGAAGAACTCCAGATCCATATATGCAATGACCTGCTTAAAATTTCTGATTTATCTCAAGGGCACTGCTATGGGTTGAACTGTGTCTGCCCAAACTATGTTGAAGTCCTAACCCTTCATGACCTCATCATATGACCTTATTTGGATATAGGGTCTTTGCAAATGTAAATAGTTATGATGATGCCAGACTGGAACAGGGTGGGTCTTACTCCAATGAAATGGTGTTCTTGTAAGAGGCAAGAGTGCAAAGACATAGAGAAAATACCAGAAGACAGAGGTAAAGACTGGAGTTTTGCTGTCACAAGCTTAAGAATGTCTGGGGCTACCAGAAGCCAGTAGAGGCCAGGAACAATCATGAATAAAAAAAACGATCACCATGGAAAAAAGCAAATGGCCCTGTCAACATCTTGGTTTGAGACTTCTAGTCTCCAGAAGTGTAAGAATAAATTTCTGTTGCTTGCGGCCACCCAGCTCCTACTTTGTTATGACAGTCCTAGGAGTAGTCCTGTGTCAGGTGCAGACAGCTCACGTTTGCCCCCCTCTACGCTATTTAGTCCCCAGATCTGAATCATAACTGAGTCTGACTAGTTTTACTTCCAATCATATGTTGAATTCATTCATTTTCTTTAGTGGGCTTTCAATCTGTTATAATCTAGTCTACTAAATACCTACGAGTTTTACTTTACAGAATATTTTTAGATTCTAAGATGAGGCTGTTAATGCTGAGCTAGTCCTTGGGGCCTGGGCTAGAACGAGGTCCTCTTAGTTTTCGGAGTAGTGCGATGAACTGGGCGGAGTTGAGGTTTCCGAGTTGTTGACTGCCTGGGTTAATAACTTTCTAGACACCAAGATGCTGATGAGTTCTCAGGGGTGCTCCTGATCAGAGTGTTCCCAACCTGGGAAGGGTTTTAAAGATGAGGGATGAGAAGCTGGAACAGCAAAGTACATGTTAGGATCCTTTTCTTGAAACTTCAAATTTCACAGAAAACCCTTAAATATATTTCCAAGAGTCGACAGACTTCCTCTTTGACCATATTAAACTGATAGAGCGACAGGATGTTATGCCTATGCAAGCAACTGAGAAATAAATAACATGGTGTCTGTTGTCTCTCATAGTGAAGGGAACACAAGAGCCCTGCCATAGATTGGCCACTGCAGGCCACCACTGACTTCAGCACAGTCCTTGGCTGGCACTTCCTCCACTGGAGCAGCTGCCTGCAGAGATGATGGCCTCATTCCATGGGATAACGACTTGTTACGGCAGCTGGCATTTATTTGGTGTTAAAGATGTCTCCATTGCAATTAGTGAAAGAAAGCCTTCCTTCATCTGACCTGGGGCACGGGTCTAGAGATAGGGTGTGACCCACGGAATAGCACAATCCTTGACACACTTAGAGACTCCTTGGCCCTCAGGTCAGACATTATAGGTATAAATCAAATGGCTGTGTGACAAAACTAGCGTCATCCAGAATCTTGGGCAGGGCGACAGGCTACTTCACCTTTGGAGCTGAGGACGGGGATCTGTTCTATATCTCGGGAGTTTTTCTGCCCTGGAGTTGCAGGGCAACTGAAGTTTTCTCTCTGGTTCGTTAGAGGAGTAACCAGAACAAGGCTTGGCCTATACCTCAGAATGGACTGGGTTTATAGTGCTTGACAGATACCCTCCCCTCCCCGCAGGAGGTTTTGCTAAATTGCAGGTTCTGCTAAATTACAGAACAACCTGTCCAGAACAGGCTGGGGAATTGGACTTCTAGGACAGGGCTTGCGGAGCACTGAGTTAAGGCAGGTCAGAGCATCGAGACAGACAGAAGGCAGCTGAGGGAGGACCATGAAGCAGCAGTAAGGGCAAGTCTGAGGCAAGTCTCAGGCTCTCAGGAGGACTCAGACCAGAGGAATCCAGCACCCTGGAGAGCACCTTGGCAGGGACCAACACTAGCACAATGGCTAGTCTACAAGATGGATGCTAGGTCATCTGGATGGTTCCACCTTCTAGATCAGATGATTTCCAAGCTAGGTTGTCGATCATAATCACCTAGGAGGAGGTTTAAAGATACAAATCCTAAGGCCCTATTCATAGAGATTCTACTTTGGTAAATCTGAGGTTAGATACTGAAATGCATATTTTTAAAAAGCTCATTCTGATGAGTAGTCATTCTGATGAATAGTCTGGAAGCCAGTGCTATAGATAGAATTTAATTTGTTGTTAAAGATAGATATCCTTACTGATATCTCCATCTGTATCCCAATCAGAGCTTTTAGTATCCAGGGTAGATGGCAGAGTCACACCTTCTAGCATGATCCGTTGGTCAAACCTGAATGGCAGACTAGTAATAGGTAAATTTCTTCTGCTTTTTATTAGAATTCATTCTTTGTTTGACTATTTCCTTTGAGCCTAGTGTAGGGACTATATCTGGTGTCTGCATGTCTTCTGAGTTTTCTTGGTCTACTAATTTTTTAAATGACTTTAAATTTTACTTAACCCAGTGTACCTGAAACATTATCAGTTCAACATGTAATTAATATCCTAAAAATTCTTAATGAAATATTTTATATTATTTTGTAGTTATTTTCATAGAAATCTAGTAGATCTTCATTCTAATTAGCTGTATTTCAAGTGCTCAATAGTAATATGTCACTGGTGACTACCACGTTGGACAGTATTGTTCTAGACCTCCAAACTTAAGGAGTACATTCATCCTCATAAGTATAGTCTGAATATACTGACTTAACAGTATAATTTCCTAATAAATGCAAAAGAACTAATGGTGTTCATCACAGCAACACTAATTATACTCTTTTGTCTTCAACTAGTTTTTTTTTTAATTTTTTTTAATGTTTTATTTATTTTTGATAGAGAGAGAGACAGAGCATGAGAGGGGAAGGGGCAGAGAGAGAAGGACACAGAACCGGAAGCAGGCTGCAGGCTCCAGGCTCTGAGCCAGCCGTCAGCACAGAGCCTGACGTGGGTCTCGAACCCACGAACGTGAGATCTGACCTGAGCCGAAGCCGGAGGCTTAACCGACTGAGCCACCCAGGCACCCGCCTGTCTTCAACTAGTTTTAATGGATATGTTAGAAAGATTATTGCTTCAACTACTAGTGTTCCGTTGACTGTAATTATTTTATAATTCCTTATTAGTTTCAATGACTACATTCTACCTTGGCATTATTTGCCCTACTGCCCAGAATTACCAGCTTCAATTATTACAATTACTAGTCAATAATGGTTATAATTGATTCTTAAGTACCTTCATGAAATTCAAAGACATGGGTTGAGCTTCTGAAAACTTTTCTTCAAGAGTTTCCTAGAAAACAAAATAAAGAATTTCAATGTTACATAACAACAAAGTTATATTTATTTTTGAAAACATTAGCAATAAGAACACTTTGGACAGAGACTTCCCCTAAAGATTAGATAGTTCCTTTTAAGGATTTTTTAAAAGGCCTGTTTTTATATAATTTTACACTGCAGCGTAAAGGTTTAAAAGACAAAAGCTGGAATTATTTTCTTAATTCCACAATGTCTTGCAATTGATGGTCGGTGAATGTGACCTCCAAATGTCCCTGAAATCCTAAAACAGCATCTTATTTTATTTTATTTTTTTCTGCAACAGTACTTTAATATCTGGTCTGTGCCAGATCTATTGCAGGGGCCCTTTGTGCATTAATGCATTAATATGTTGAGCTACATGTGTGAGAACCACAAAAAGCAGCAGAATGAGGGACCCTGGGGGGCTCAGTCGGTTAAGCGTCTGATTCTTGATTTCGGCTCCGGTCATGATCTCACGGTGGTGACACTGAGCCCTGCCTCAGGGTCCATGCGTGGATCCTGCTTGGGATTCTCTCCCTCTCCTCTCTCTTTGCCCCTCCCCCACTTGTGCACATGCTCCCTTTGTCTGGCCCGCAAAATAAAATAAATAAATAAATAAATAAACAAACATCTAAAAAAACTTTTTTTAAAAAGCAACAGAATGCTTAACACAAAATTGAGGATGGTCGGGGGTGGGGGGAAGGGGAAGGGTTGAGGGAGGAGCACCTGGGGAAGGGGAAGCCTCAAAGAGAAACGGTAAAAGCCCCCTTTAACTAGGCAGCATATATTTGTGAACTTCTTTTTCATTCTTTAAAACTAAATACGCTACGCAAATATTCTTCTGTGATTCGACCTCTAGCTTTGTTAATTCAATGTTAACCTTTTGCTATATTTCTTCAAAGCTTTAAAAATATAAAAAAAGAAATCTAATATATATATACACACATATATACATGTATACATGTATATATGTGTGTATGTGTATACATATATATATATATATATCAAGGTATTATATAAACTATTGAATCTAAAATCAACAGGGTGACTAGAGAGAGTTGGGACCATTCGACCTCAGATTGTTCACACGTGCCATAAATCATGAAGTGGCTTTACAGATTGCCCCACCCCTGCACCCCTCTTGTACCAACACGGCTTGGATGTGGGCGCACACCTCTTGACAGCCCTTTCATCCTATAGGCAGAATTTAGACCACATGGAGCTTTAAAAATCATAGCCCTCACTTAGGTAACACAGACAGGAAATCAATGTTATTCTCTATGGAGAA
>NC_043703.1:134449426-134453067 GCF_006229205.1 Suricata suricatta | reverse complement strand
ATATGTGTCAGTGTGTTTTAGAAGGAAAACAGGAGCCAAAAGTACAGATACTTCTTAAAAAATACCCCTTTAAACAAGGTTGCAACACAAGTAACAACACATCCCAAACTGAGCAAGTTTACCATGTCTTCTGGTTCAGGAATACTGATGCCATGGAAAAACTGGTTACTTTTGAAGATAGATTGATGTCTTGGGATCAGTTTTCCTGTAAAACACAAACCATGTAACACATCATAAACTTAATAAAAATAAAAGTGTTTAAGTGGTTAACTTCTGAGGTCCAGGTGACCAGAACTACTGAGCCTGATCGTTCCTTTCAGACTGGGAGGCAGGAATCGCTGCAAAATCACGCCTTCTCATGGAAGGTCAGTTCTGGGCGCCTCTCTGTGCCCTTCATCTCCCATCGAGAGAGGAGGTAAGACACCCGTGCCGAGGGCTTTACACACGAGCTCTCATGACCATCCCACAGTAGTTGCTATTTTTCATCTCCACTGCACCAGTGAGGAAAACGAGGCTCAGAAGTTTAACAACCTGGGGCGCGGGGGCGCTCTGTGCTGTCAGCGCCAAACCCGAGGCGGGCCTCGATCTCATGAACCGTGAGATCATGACCTAAGCTGAAATCAAGAGTTGGATGCTTACCTGACTGAGCCACCCAGACGCCCCAGTGATCCGTAAATTCTTAAGTGCTATACAAAGGAGCAGAGTCAAGGAGTTGCAACAGAGATGGTAGAGCCTACAAAACCTAAAATATTTGCCATCGGGCCCGTTATAGAAAAGTCTGCTGACCCTGCTCTGCAGCAAAGGGGCAAGACTCCTCCCGTACAGTGGGCAGAAATTGCATTTGATCAAATCTCTCTTCGAGTAAGCTCTATGCGGATGACTCATATCCTGGTCCCTGTCTTAGCCTAATGTGGAAATAAGTGTGTGGTTTATTCCATGGCTACTTGACTTGACTTGGAAAGGAATCTGAGTGTGAGGAGTTATGGCTCCACATTGAGGAAATCGGTTGGGCTTTGGCTACGACCCAGAACAAGCATCCTGGGTAGCACTCTGGAGAAGCAAGAAAGCTCTTGTTCCTTAGAGTAACGTACTATTGCTATAACAATTTAGCAACGTCGTAAGCCATAAAATGCCACTCGTACCCAGTGTTCTGATGATCAGATACAGCTGGTCCACATCGGATTTTCCAGGCCACAGTGGCTGGCCCGTCAGAAGCTCTGCAAAAACGCAACCGGTGGCCCATATGTCTACTGAGGAACCATACTGCGTGTCCCCCACCAGAAGTTCAGGAGCTCGGTACCATCTTGTAGCGACGTAATCGGTGTAGGCATCTCCTGGAACTACAAAGGGGTCAGTCAGATCCAGTGGGTCACATTCTTGTAATGTGTGAGCTACTCCGGAGAGCGGATCAGGCGGTCAGGCAAGCTTTGGTACCTCGGAGGCCACGGGACTCCTAACTGTTGGTGCGGTGGTGCGCTGAGTAAATAGTTCCACTGTGCATGCAGACAGTTAGGTTCAAATCCCGGGGGCCCCTCAGCTGGTTAGCATCTTTATAATCCCACACAGACAGGTGGTTGAGAACGAGGATCTCTGTAATGCAACTTCAAGTTCAAACCAACTTCCAAGTGCACTGCAAAGCCGCCTGTGCCTGGTCCTCTCAGGATACTGATTATGGGCACACCTGCCTTGCAATGGGTTGTTGCAAGTACAGGTCTTGCCTGCCATATGGTTCTAGATTCAGGGAGAAATGATGATCTGTTCCCCTTTCCCTTTGGTTACCTCCACCCGCACAACTGGGATGACTTCCTTTTCCTTAGCACCACCTCTGAATCTCTCCTTAATTTTCCGTCTACTCTTGCAGTCTTACCAACTACACAGGTTGTCCCCACCTCTCCAGCACACAGGGAACCTCCCTCAGGGAACCATCTGGACCCTCACTTTGGTGCTTCTTTGCCAATCATTTTGTATTATTCTTTTGTTTCTTTTACTTCAGATTATAAGTGCATGAAGAGCAGAAATGCGTCTTATAGTTCTTTTCCTCTCCTCTACAAGGCAGAGCACATACAGGTGACTTCCAGTAAATTTTAGTGGAGCGGAGCACAGTTGAAGTGCAAACCCATGTCCTGGCTAGAAGGTAAAAGTGAACTCTTCCTCTTTGAATAATAACAACATCACATTTAGCATACATTCAGTATTTAAAGCAAGACCTTAAATCGTTTCATAACCCTCTGCATTGTACAAGTCCATAAGAAATTGCTACTTATGGGGTGCCTGGGTGGCTCAGTCATTCAAGCCTCTGACTCTTGATGTGGGCTCAGGTCATCATCTCACAGTTTGTGAGTTTGATCCCTGCATAGGGCTCTGTGCTGACAATACAGATCCCGCTTGGGGTTCTCTCTCTCTCTCTCCCTCTCTTCCTTTCTGCCCCTCCCCTGCCTCTCAAAATAAATAAACTTAAAAAATTGCTACTTACTGAGAATTCGTGCAAACCCGAAGTCACAGATCTTGATTATTCCTTGCTTAGTTATTAGGATATTTTCAGGTTTTACATCTCTGTGAATACACTGTAAGATAACATTGGATCATTTCTCTGAGCCATCAAAGCGACAAAGCATAACAAACAGTAACTATCAGTTTAAACGAAAAAAACAGCCTATGAGATTAAAACAAATATGCTTTTCCTTCATTTTTCTAAAAGAACTTTAATTGGCAAATTTTCACTTGTAAATCCTATCACACCAAAAGAGAAAAGTCAAAATGCTGCTATGTAAGTGAAGAAATTGATATCATAATTGTTAGATATAAAAACGGAGTCTTTTTCTTGGAGAAGGTGGTGTCACATAAGTATTTCTTCCACTTTTTCCTGCGCTCTACTTAAACTATACGAGCTAAAGCTCCTGATGGGATTAGACTCAGTGCAGCTCTGATAACTGCTATCCAAGAATCACAGCCTAGGCTGAACCAGTTTTGCAGATGTGAGGCACTGGGCAAAGATTTGAATGATAACGAAGAAAAAATTCGCTTAGAAATTGGCTTGTAATTAGAGCAACCGTATTATTTACCGCTGGAATCGGGATGTGTGAGAGGGGCTCTGTTAGTAATTACGCCGCATGGCAGGAAGAAGCCACCCTGTCCTAGGGAAGGGGAGACGTAAGGTCACCTACTTCTGGAGAGACGCCGAAGCCTTCGGCGTCAGGGCTCGAGGACCACGCACTTGTCCTCGGCGGCGGAGAGCGGACCCGAGAGAGGCCCACACGGCGCCCTGGCCCCAAGGTACACCCCCGAGAGGCCCCCCGCTATTTCTCTACCGATGGAGACCTTACAAATGGCTGCCTCACTGTGATGGCCCTCAGTGGGACAGGGGTCAAGCCGGGTAAGGGTGAAGGCGGGTAAGGGTGAGCCTCACTGATCGCCATTCCAGGGCTGGCTGTTCCGCGTTAGGGAGCCCCCGGCCCCACCCCCACCCCGAACACAACTCAGGCCCTGCTCCTCAGAACTTGATCTTTCCGCGCCTCCCTCCGGAACAAGCAAACAGATGGAAATGATGTTCTTCGGGACGCCTGGATGGCTCAGTCCGTTGAACGTCCGACTTCAGCTCAGGTCAGGATCTCACAGTTTGTGGGTTCGAGCCCCGCGTCGGG
>NC_043703.1:134448232-134449326 GCF_006229205.1 Suricata suricatta | reverse complement strand
TCCGCGCTTCCCTCCCGAACAAGCAAACAGATGGAAATGATGTTCTTCGGGACGCCTGGATGGCTCAGTCCGTTGAGCGTCTGACTTCAGCTCAGGTCAGGATCTCACAGTTTGTGGGTTCGAGCCCCGCGTCGGGCTCTGTGCTGACAGCTCAGAGCCTGGAGCCTGCTTCAGATTCTGTCTCCCTCTCTCTCTGACCCTCCCCTGCTCATGCTGTCTCTCTCTCTTTCTCAAAAATAAATTTTAAAAAACATTAAAAAATTAAGAAATGATGTTCTTCTCCACAGCTCAGCCCTCATACAGAGCTCTGTCCTTTTCAGAGCACTTGCACACAAATGCATGACTTCATTCCTGCAACAATCTCATGACTGCGGGTGGCCACTGACAGGGTCTCTGGATTAAGTGTCACCATCATCCAGTCCTTTTGCCTCACTTCTCTGCTGTGCTGTCCCTCCCTTTATATAATCCTGCCAAAATGACCATTCTGCAATAATTTTTCTCTGCTTCTATGGTAGCTGACTGGGAAGAGAAAAAGCTGAGTCCTAAATTCATTTAGGTCACAAAAATGGCAGTGGCAGAGGAAGCTGGTTCCTAGTCGTCTCAATTATTATCAATTATCTCATAATTTGACTCACAGGAGGAATTTCTAGGTCTCTTTAAAGTCCTAAGGCTTTAGATATTAATTAAAAATACATTGCTATAATATAAATCAATATAGCTTTTAAGCAACATATTAATGAAACTCAAATTAACACTGAGTCATACTCACAATAGTTGGTGAGTTACTACGAATAGTTTACGTCCCTCAAAAGACTTTGTGTCAAATTCTAAAATTTCTGGACTATGTGCGCATTACCAAGCAAATGGGCTCATGCTGACACTTGACTTTTGGCCTATTTAAATATGATTTTTGGATCTAATGCAAATCTATGTGAAATGTTTAGCCATTTATTTTCCAGCCAAAAAATACAAAGGCAAGGACAAAGTACTAATGTGTCCCAAAGAAGTAGAAAAATTACTGGGGTAGGTGCAGGTAAGAGAGACCACCAATAAAGAGAAATAGGATATTGAAGAAAGAAAAAGAGTAAAAATCC
>NC_043703.1:134423412-134448132 GCF_006229205.1 Suricata suricatta | reverse complement strand
GGTAGTTTCCATTGCGGAATAGGGGCTCTGGGTAACTTACACTCAATCTGGGACGAGTCTACTTCGCAAACATCTCTATAAATGATAGCAATGACATTCCCCTTAACTTTCTGCTGATGTTTTGCCATTGCTCACATCACTGTCCCCATGAAGACGCTTTCAGTTACACATTTCCAAACTACCTTCTCTAAGAAAGGTTAGACCATGAACGCTCCCCCAAACACGGGTGCATTGAAGCCCCTGTCTCCTCATTGTCTTGCCAACAGCCATTTTTCTTATGTTATGTTTGCCAATCTGTAGTTAAAATAAAAAGATAGCTCATTTTGGTTTTCATTTGCATCTCATTAGTTACTAGTAACTTTTCATTTTCACATGATTATTGGACATTACATTTCCTCTTCTGTGTACTTCCTCTTCATGGCCTTTATGTCTTTTTTGACTGGTCTGTTTTCTCTTTTTAAAATTGATTTATGAAGGGGCGCCTGGGTGGCTCAGCCAGCTAAGTGTCTGACTTTGGCTCAGGTCATGATCTCATGGTTTGTGGGTTCGAGCCCCACGTTGGGCTCGGTGCTGACAGCTCAGTGCCTGGAACCTGCTTCAGATTCTGTGTCTCCCTCTCTCTCTCTGCCCCTACCCCACTCATGCTCTGTCTCTCAAAAATAAATAAAAACATTAAATTTTTTAAAAAATTGATTCATGAAGACTCAATATACACAGGAGCCAGGACAGGTGCCACAAATATGTTTATCCAGGTGGCTGGCTTGTTTTTCAACCCTATTCGCGGAGACGGGGGTTGTGGGCTGTGTAGTTTCAAAAATCTGAAACACAAGATGTCCTGCTAAATGCCTACTGTACAATTTTTAATTAAAAAATTTAGGGTAATCTAATATCCCAAACACATGCATCATTCACCTTTAATATTTTATCCTATTTGGAAATGTAAATCATATGTTTAGATCACTTTCTTAAAGTTTTTGTTTGAGAGACAGAGAGAGTGCATGTGGGGGAGGGGCAGAAGGAGGGAGGAAGAAACCCATGCAGGATCCGCCTGTCAGCATGAAGCCCCATGTGGGGCTTGAACTCACAAACTGTGAGATAATGACCTGAACAGAAATCAAGAGTCGGATGCTTAACTGACTGAGCCATCCAGGTGTCCCTAGATCACTTTTTAAAAACAAAACCCACCCTGCAGGTACAGCTGGTCTTACAGAAGACTGGCTGGCCTCCGCACAGGACAGCACCGTGTCAGGCCGGGGCTGAGACGGTGTGAAGCTGGGGCTTAGGTGGGGAAACAGCAAGGGTGTGGCGGTACTTTTCTCAGGGCAGTTTTCTGATCTCAGGTCACAATTCTGGCGGCACGTTCTTAATATTCACTGCCCGACGGTAGCCCTTTGACTCCAGCTCTTCTAATTATTAAGTATTATTAATACTGTGGAAGTCCCTAATTCTCAGTATTAAATCCCTTTCCACTGCACGTATCTAGAGCCATTTCTATTTCTCACACTGAATTCTGATATAATGTGATCTTCCTCCCCTCTTGGCCTAGAGCCAAGCTGGAGACAACATTGCTTAACTGTTTTTGTAATGGACAGAATAGTAGAGGCACTTCTGAGCACTATGAGGCAGGGTTCAAATGGCTGCTTCCAAGTTTTATCACCTTGTGCCTTGTGCCAAGTGATTTGTGCCATCAGTGTTCCTCATGTGTAAACAGGGAACAATGCCCTGCAAGTTTAGTAACAAGTCCATCCCCTAACAGTCTGGGTTTTAATATCTCCATAGGTTTAGGAAATGAGGAAATGAGGGTCTCAGATCAGGTGAGGACAGTAGATGGGACTCAGACCCTGTACAAAGACAAGAAGAGCCTCAGAAGACTAGCAAGAGGCCTTGAGTGAGAAAGGATGGGGAGTGTAAAAACAGCAATAAGGAGGCCAGTGTGGCCAAGGCATGAGTGAAGAAGGTGAGGCCGGCAAGGCCAAGCCACAGAAGGCCTTGCAGACCTGGCCAGGCAGCTGGGATTTTACTGTGAGTCTAAAGGAAAGTCATTGAGAGGACTCGAGAAGGCAAGTGGAATCATATGGAGAATAAATTTCTGGGGGCAAAGTGGATACAGGAAGGTTAATTTGGTGGCAAATTTAATAATGCCGGCGAGACCTGGTGATTCTGATGACAGTGGTGGCAGTGGAGGGAAGGGGCTTGGATTTTAGTCCTTGCAAGGGACCAGCAAGAGTAACACCTGGCCTGATTCATGCAGAAACAGAATGCCAGGTGGGATCGAAGGACTGCAGGCACAGGGCTCAAGTTCTGGAATTGGGCAACAAGGTGGGGACTGGCAGGATCCAGGTTTCTAGCAGCGATGACAGGGAATCAGGCGGGAACTAATGTCATAGGGACATCCGAGCTCTTGCCAGGACAGAGGAGGGTCCGTTTCATGGCCTCTCATGCCAAGTGTTACGGCGCTGCCCTGACCCAAAGAATCGGCTCAGATTCTAAGAAAGCTCCATCACAGGCACCACAACATGCACACAAAATACCAACGACAAACAAATACCACTGACCCTACAAAGAGAAGATAGTTATCAAAGAGAATACAGATCCACACAGTGCTCATTCCAAAAGACAGAGCATTGCAACATTATTCAGCCACAGGCAGCATTTCTCGAAGTGTTCTGAAGAGAAATAAAACCTTCTGAAGAAGTCAACTGACACTCGGTGTTTAAATATCATCCTCTGGGGGGGGGGGAGGAGGGAGTGCAGAAATGAATACTGCAAGGAACAATGAAGCCTCAGAGCAAAAACTAGACATCCTAGCTGCAGACTGTAATAAAGACGGGGCCATCAGGGAATTCGGACTGGATTGTCAGGAGACTTCTCTGTCTCTGTCTCTCTCTCTGTCTCTCGGTCACTCAATGGGATCCTAATGCTCACATCAGAATGCGGTATCTTTGTTTTAATTTGTTATATAACTTAATATGGGAAAACCTGATTTCATTGTTGGGACCTGAGATGAAAAGGGTCCCTCTCGGCAAACCCTTCTATCCTGGAATGAAAGCCAGCCTCATTACTCTGGTCTACCGGCCCCCTCACACTGTCACTTCTGCTAACTTCCGCCCCTTCTGTCTCCCACGTTCCCATGGGTACCCAGCCCCGGCCCCTCTGTTCCTGCCATTCCCTGCACACGCCGCCAGGCTTGTGCCCCCCAGATCTTTGTGTTTACAGTCCATTCTCCTTCCTTCCCTAAGCAATTCCCTGCCCCCTCCCTGTGCTTTCTTTCAATTCAAGGGCTTGGTCTTGTCCCTTATTGTAGCTCTGGGGCCTAGAAGGGTACCTCATATCCACTAGGTACTTAATTAAGCTTATTTCTCCAGGACTCTCAGAAGTATTATAAACTAACAGCCTGTAATAAATCTCTGTTTGCTTAACTTAGCTGGAGTGAGTTCTGTTGTTGAATCCTGACCTGGTCAGTATACAATACTGGGAAGTAGCAGTGGGCAGTGAGGATTGGGAATTGGGGGTTGGCTATCTGACTTCCTTAGGTCTGACGGCAGAAGAACCTAATTAGCATCAGTGACCGGAAGAGACGGTGGATGGGCACCTCGGATGAGATGACTGTTAAATCATCATCTGTGGTCATCTGGAAAGAGCGCCTTCTCAAGTCAGTGCTTTGGTGGGACTGAATGTGACACAAGAATAAGGGAAACATAAATAATCAAAGAAAAGGGTGTGCTGGCTCTTTCTAACTGAGAAAACTTTAAAGATGGCAGCTTTAGGGCTTTTCTATCTTGGTTAAAGGCACAGTTGGGAAACTTGAGTTTCAGTGCTTACCTGTGTCTATAGGGCTCACTTCACGGACCCACAGGAATACCATGAAATGACTGAAAACTCAAGTACCGAGAATAATCCTGCAGGGTACTGAGTGACAACAGGGATTTAGCTTGTGTGAGGTTAATTAGTTTCTCAGTTAATTAACTGAGAAAGAGCTATCTATGCCTCCAGAATTGAAATATGAGTCTCAGGAGTGTTCACATAACAAGGAGCACCCCGATTTCCCACCGAACATCCTGCGTCATGCAGAGTAGCCCCCACACTTGTACGACGAGGCCGGCTCTGCCTTGACAGGAACCCTCTAGTGTTCTCACTTGAGGCAGGGCCATGGCATGGGGATGCCAGTTCTTCTCAACTCTCTCTCCCCATCACCACCTCTCAAGGTCTCCAAACCTGAACTAAAGTCAGAGTTCAGCACGTCCCAGGGGGCCTATTACAAAGTCAGAGGAAAAGGTTTGCACGGCAAAAAAAAGAACTATGAGATGCTGCTAATTTACAGTGGGGAGTGCATATGACAATGGATTTCAGTGATGTAGGACCAGAGAGGAAGAATCGTAATTTTAGACTGGGCTGGTTATAACACTATGGGCGAACTTATTAGCGATTCTAGTTTCAACAGACTATCTGGAGCAGCGAGGAGCGAGTCTAGTTGATTGCTAAATTGGTTGATTGAAACCTGGACTAAATGGTTGCCTATGTCAATTGAAGCTGACTGCCAGAAATTCATTAGTAAAATGAGGAGGAGGGGATCCAAAGATCTGAGGAGACAGGAGTTTCAGAGAGGCCTCTGCGTATGCAACATGCTCATCGCCCTCCCAACTGTGTCTCCTCAAAGTACGTAAGGGGAGCGCCATCTATGCTCTTCCCCGAATACGTAGTATGGCTTTCGGTTTTCTGTTTTGGTAACGAAGCAGCCTACCAGACACTTCTACTAAGCTCTTCCTACCACAAGAGTTTTCCTTCTTTGGATCAGAGCCAACTGGCTCTTTTTCCATCTGTTAGTGTTATCTATTTCAACTGTCCAGTCAGGAAATGGGGAAATCATCCCAAGGATGGATCTGTGGACCTACTAGGATGATTGTGAGATGGATTTGAGTCAAGATTTCATTTACTACCAGACCTGATGCTTAATGCTTCCCATCCCCCAAAACTGATGAACCACAGTGGCTTTCTTTTTTTTTTTAATTAAAAAATTTTTCTTAAATTTATTTTTGAGAGGCAGAGAGAGACAGTGCAAGCAGGAGAGGGTCAGAGAGAGAAGAAGACACAGATCTGAAGCAGGCTCCAGGCTCAGAGCTAGTTGTCAGCACAGAGCCTGACATGGGGCTCGAGCCCAGGAACCGTGAGATCATGACCTGAGCTCAACTGACTGAGCCACCCAGGCGCCCCCACAGTAGCTTTCAAGGTCCCTGCAGGGGGACTGGTTTTTACCTCAGAGCATTGTTTAGTAATTCCTGAAAGATAGGGTATTTCTCTTTTCCTAGTGCACAACTGTCCTGTAAATGGCTGCAGGCTACTGTGGGGCAGCCTAAGAGGAAGGGGTAAGTACGTATGGGTGATGTCATTATAGGGCTAGGCGTGGAGGACAGCTGTCTTCCCTTTATTCACAAGACCCTGGGGCTGCGAATTGGCTATTGTAGTGACTCAAGTCAAGCCTCTAGTCTCCAGTTTTTATAAAACAAACAGAACCTTAGTGATCTGCCCATTTATTTTGGTTTGAGAGAACCCATGATCAATTAAACCATTTTGATGGTCACTATGGCTCTGTTGCTAATTACAGGAATTCTGGAAATGAAGTACTACTGCTTGGTTTCTGTCATCCAGAGATCCCATCATCCCCATTGAAATCAGGAAGCCATTTCCAAGAAAGGAGCTCCCCGCTTCACAGTCTGGGCCACGGCGCTTGTGTAACCCTCGCTAATGTCTTTCTCAGGACTTATGATTCACTGCTATCTTTCCACCAAACCACACCCAGTCTCATGGGAAATTTTCTATGGACAGTTAACTGAGAAAGAAAGAAATTCAAACCTTTTATCTGTCAAGTATACATCAATAAAGCTAAAATTGAAAGAAAAAAAAGAAATTGAAGCCGGATGTATGGATGTACATAACATGCCATTGTCAGCCACAGGTGGGGTGGACAGCCATAGTTTTATAAGCCCACTAGGAGTTTTATAACATTATAATCATTTATAATTTTTCTTTTTTTATTTCTGATTCCTCATTAGATTTCAAGCTTCTTGAAGGCAGGGTTATTCCACTGTACAGAGTCCAATGGGAAAGAAAATCCTTCCTCTGGTAGGAAGGCGATGTCTAGCACATCACCAGTGAGCTTGCCCGTTGTACTTCTGTGGAACACAGAACGGGACTATGTTGTTTTAAGGTTAATAAGATGATGCCAATTTCAGTTGCTGTACACACGTGTGGTTTCTTGAGCACAACGTGTGGTTTCTGCCATAGTAGTCAGTACTCTGTATGCAGCTACTGACCTAACAAATGCTTTTTTCACTACCCACAAAGCAGAGGACTCCAGAGGCTCCATCTGGTGGGGGAAGCAGTTCACGATCCTAGTGTCAAATCCGCTCTTCCTAATGATGTAATTTAGTCCTCAGGTCTCTGGATGGTCATCTCACCCTCCCACGCCCGTCCCGCACATCCAGTACGTCGATTGTTTCATGGCTGCTCACCCGTTACGTCTCCAAACTGTGAATTTACCCTAATAAACAACCAACGGCTCCAAGAGGGTTGTTACCTCTTTTTGCTAGTCACTGGTTTTACACTCTCTTGGCTGTTGCGTGAGTAGGTTTTAGGAAAGGGATGGGGGTGGGTAAAGATTATGATAGAGATAGGGAAAGTGGAAAAGGCTAGACTATCCTAGGTTAAAGGAAGAGCATCAGCTAAGTCCTACCAGCAGGAAAGCTTAGGGAGCATAGAGGGAAGAGAAAGATGTTTAGTTCGAATAAAGAGGTACACTTATTGTATGAATTGTATGTATTATTTTCAGGACCTTGGACAATACGTGAAGTTTATATTTCTAAGTTTCATGACAATGTAATTTATAAATTAACTTACAGGATGACGGAACAATCTGTCCTCTAAGCCAATACAAAACCCTATTTAGTCCCTAATAAAGTTGAACCATGAATGAATTCCTCATTTAAACTGTTTTTAAATTAATTTTTATTTTAAAAGGAAAATATGTGCATTCACTGGGATATTGGGACAATTCAAAATAAATTTTCAATTACACTGAAAATTATGCTTTCTAATCTCATTCTTTCACATACTATTTCATGAGCATTTCCCCAGGGTGTGAACTATCCTACAGCTTACAGATGCATAGTGTTCCATTGTATGGATCTAGCAAAGTGCATTTAACCAAAGCTTTACTGTTGGAAAATTAGGTTAGTCCGAGTTTGTTGTTGTTATTGTAGTAAATAATGATGTGTTGAACATTCTTATGTGTAACTTTTTACACCTATCTATTTTCTTACTATCAATTTCTCTAAATGGAATTTCTCGGTCAAAGGATGAGAACCACTTAGAGGTGCCTGAATGGCTCGGTCGGTTAAGCGTCTGACTTCGGCTCAGGTCATTTTCTCAGAGTTTATGAGTTCAAGCCCCACCTCCGTCAGCACAGAGCCTGGAGCCTGCTTGGAATTCTGTGTCCCCCCACCCTCGCCCCTCCCCCACTCACACACACACACACACACACACACACACACACACACACTCTCTCTCTCTCTCTCTCTCTCTCTCTCTCTCTCTCAAAAATCAATAAACCGTTAAAAATTTTTTGAAAAGGATGAAAACTATTTAAAGAATTTAGGTACATACTGGCAAATTTCCCTCCTAATTACATACTCTCTCCAGCTGTGAATGGCAGTACCTGACTCCCTGACTTTAACAATGGAAATAAGTCAGGCGGAGCAGGACAGACACCATATGTCTTCACTCATAGGTGGAACATGAGAAACCTAACAGAGGACCATAGGGGAGGGGAAGGGGAGAGAAATAGTTCAGGAGAGGGAGGGAGGGAAACCATAAGAGCCTCTGGAGTGCCGCGCCATTTTTCCAACAGCATTTGCTCACTTTGTGTCTCTGTGTTTGGTAATTCTCCTAATATTTCAAACTTGCATCATTATTTATGGTGATCTGTGACCAGTGATCATGACTCGCTAAAAACTCAGATGACGGTTAGCATTTTTTCAGCAATAAAATACTTTTAAATGGAGGTCTGTACGTTGCTGTTTTATACATAATGCTATTGCGCACTTAATAGTCTAAAATAGTGTAAACATAACTTCTGTGAGCACTGGGAAACCACAATATTCATTTCACTTACTTTACTGCAATGTCAGCCTTACTGCCATGACTTAGAACCAAACCAGCACGATCTCTGAGGCACACCGGTATAGAAGTTAGCTTGAAATGCATTGTGATGTACATTTGCAGATTTGTCTTCCTAAATATTTTTACTCTAGGTTAATGTTCGTGTTCTTCGGAGCGCGGCCTAACTCAGATGGGGAAAGGGGCAGCGAGCAGACACATCTTGGTAGACAGACGAGGGAGTATGTTTCAGATTTGGGATGTGCCACAGTTAATCCCACACAGAGTGAAACCGAATCGCCGCAAGAGCCTCAGTTTGTGTCACTTACCCTTTGGGGTTTCTTTCCAGCTCATTTAAAAGTGTGTGATCACAGTATTCGAAAACTAAATGCATTTTCCTTTTTCTCCTGAACACCTCAATGAGGTTCACGAGGTTTGGGTGTTTTAATTGCTGCAAAAAAATTGAAATACAAAGGTTGGTGATTTGTTTCTTACAGTAGTTTCTCCCCAGATCCCTGGCAATCAGAACACCTCCAGGCCTTCCTTACCATTCCCCGGTGTCTCTTGTGGATCACTTCATTATGGTTACTCACAAGAGAAACTACTCTTGGGAAGAATCATAGAAACTTGAGGTTGAAGAAGAAAAAAGACACTTTTCTTCTTTAAAATAAATTCTTTAAGACTTTATTTAATGTAACTGTAGAGATGGTCACTGAACTGCTTGAATCTCTCTCTGGAGATGACAAATAGACTACACGGCTTAATACAGAGGCACTGATGCCACCAATACTTTCTGTAGTTTATGAAAATTCTAAATATCCAGATCATAAAATAACCAGAATAAAAAACTGAAGACATGGAATTACTCAGTAAAAGGCTCTAAGCATTATTAATCCCCATTAAGTTCACATATTGTCATGGCTTTAATACAAACACCAGCTGGGTTTAAACCCGGTCTGGATTTCTGTGCTGGCTCTCAGAAATACTAGATCCCGACTTTCAACTCTGATTAAGCTGCCTATTCTTAGAGTCCCCACAGTGTGTTTTCAATGTATTTATCCTGTTTTCAGCTCTGTTCTTTGGTTCTGTTGCTCTCTCTTATGCTTAGATGTCTTATGTGCTGAACTCCATCTCCGGCTGAAGGATCTCACAAGACAGCCTGTGGAATGCTGTGAACCGGGGGGAAAGCTCGACTTGAGGTAAGCCGTCATAGAGAGCCATGTGACTTGTCATCCAGTCAGGGTAACGAGCGGAAGCCCAGACTGTCCCAGGCACACAGGCAGATCCGGTCACCCTGCCTACAGCGAGCACACACACCAGGAGGCTTTGAGAGCTTGTCTGGGGGTCGCAGCCGGGGCCGCAGCGACTCCGACACCCTTGACCAAAGAGCTGTCCTCCTCTATCGGGGAAGGTCGTCCCCCTCGGCCAAGTGTGCAGCTTCGGAAGGGACACATATGGAGCGATGAGGGAGGAAGGGGGGACCTGCCTAGCCAGCCAGAGGAGCCGAATCACCTTTGGCAATCAAGGGGATGACAGATGTCACAGCCAGATCGCCCTCATACCCTAGGATGCGTTTGTAAGAGGGTGCTAACCAGACCGGGCTCCGGGACAAAAGCTATGAATCAGGACCTGACCACTCCTACTTATGTATAACTCATCTTCCCTGGGGTTTTCCAGTGTATAGATACATCACCTTCCAAACCCTCTGCCATTTACTCAGAAAGATATATAGGGGGAACGTACTACTGTGTATACAGTAGGAGCTGCATAATAGCAATAGTATCTTCTACTTCAGTATCTGTAAGCATGGCTTGAGGGACCAAAAAAAAATCACTCTGCAACTATGTGTCTGCTGCTCAACAGTTTTGGAAAAAGGACTCCATCACATATTAAAAATATGTCCAGAGCACAAAATCAATTTGCCGTCGCCTACAAGAGCCGATAGGCAGAGGAGGGAAAAGGTCACACAGGTAAGCCAGCTGCTTTGCGCTACACTGAAAACCACAGGAGGGAAATGAAACTGTCTCTCCCGGGAGAGTAAGGGATTCACGGATGCTAACCTGGTCAATCTGGTTTGGGGTAGATAAGCAATTTATGTCCCCTTTGCAAATGAAATGGACTTAGCCCAGAAAAACAGTGACTTGTAAGTAACAGAGGTAATAAGGAGGACAAAAATCAACGCATTTAAATAACAGGAGGACCAGAGGGAGGTAAGGTTCGGTTTATCATGGAAGGAAACTGTTGAGGGCGTGCATGGGTGTCGCGTACCAAAAGCAGGAAAGAGGTACATCACGAGAACCGTCACCAGAGACCAAACTGAGGTGGAATCCGGCTGCTTTTTACATTCAAGTCCATTCTCAACTTGGGGCTCTGTGACCCAGGAGGTACTATGAGCATTAACCTTACTTGTAGACATGGGGAGGTAGGAGGTGGTGGATAAAAAAAGTATTACTTTTATTAGAAAACAACCCACTGCGGGGGTCAGACACCCTGTCGCTTAGCTCTGGGTCGCAGCTGGCTGGCTGACCAGCGCCCTCTGCTGGCTGTGAGGTAACAGTGAACCGGGTTTTATGATGGATGTACTTGAAAATTCAGTGTATATGAAATTATGTTTTAAACTATTGTTAGTTTGAGGAAAACTGCTGCAAATAATACTCGGAAGAGACAGATAATATGACATTTATTATCTCCCTTTAAAAATTAATTTCTGGGGTTTTCCTAAAAAAAGAGGCCACCTGTCAGAAGTGAAGATTGGCTGTGTGTTCTCGAAGAAATAAATCACACTTCGGTTACTCCAAGTGTGGTCCCCAGACCTTCTGTGCCGTCAAGGAGTTTGCTGGAAGTCCTGCATCTCAGGCTGACCACAGACCTTCAACTCAGTGTCTGCATTTCAGCCAAGTCCCCGGGGGATTCCAATGCACATCAGTGTTTGAGAGGTGCTGCCCTGTGCCTCAGTTTCCTCCCTGAGCATTAGATAAGGTGCTGGATAAGAAGTGTTCCTACGTTCCTTTATGGTTCTAGAACTGTCACATTTCTAGGACAGGAAAACGTTTCCTCTGACGACTTCCGAATCTTCCACGCCAAGTCCTCGCAGAGAGAAGACAGCCTGAGGGGCCCTGGCTGGCTCGGCTGGTAGAGCACGTGACTTGACTTCCAGGTGCGAGTTCAAGCCCCATGTTGGGGACAGAGGTTGCTTAAAAAAACAACAAAACCTTTGGGGAATATGTGTGTTCATAGCTGGGGGAGATACTCAGTGGGTCTAAGAACCAGTGGAACACAGGAAGGACCAACCCCCGTCAACGCCACATCCAGCCCTGTGAGCCCGAGCGGGGGGCGCTCTTTCAGTCGTCAGTTTGTGGGGAGAAGGACTGGGTGAGTGACGAGCAAAGAAAGGTGGGGGCGGGGGGGAACACTGGGCACAGGGACTCAGGACAGTAGATATTTATCAACCAGAACGGAAGTACTTCAGGATCAGAGCTGCCAAAGTCCAAAGCAATAATCGACTTATTTTCCATAGTTGCTGATACCAAGAAATTTAGGCCCGCTGAGAAAAACAGTACCACTCTAAAATTCATTCGAATTCTAATTTGGGCATACATATTTCCTCCAATACCATGAGGTCAGAGAAAAATAGAGAAAGCGAACCTACCTTCAACATGCATATTTCTCTTAGTGCGATTTTCTTAACGACAGGATCATCTTCAGATTCCACAAACTTTTTAATAGCCACCACTTGTCCGGAGGTTTTGTTTCTGCATTTGAATACAACCCCGTAGGACCCCTCTCCGATCTTGGCTAATTTCTCATACTTTTCCATTACAGTTGAAGTCACTTAAGTTACTGTATTGATCGCTTTACAGCACAATGTAGCACCTGGAAAATTGGATGACTCAGCTTAACCGAGTTATCAAGGACAATGTTCTCAGCGTCTTTTACATAAAACCAATTTACTCAGGATGCCAGAGATTTAGTTCCGTCGATTAATTTTAAACATACTTAGAAAGACCTGACCATTATTTTGGTAGTTTAGTTCAGTCTTACTGTGGTTCTTTGAGCTACTGCAAAGATTTCATATATGTCTTTTTTATTAAAAAATTTATGTTAAGGTTTGTTTAGTTTTGAGAGACAGAGACAGAACTCGAGTGGGGGAGGGGCAGAAAAAGAGAGAGAGGGAGACACAGAACCCGAAGCCTCAGAGCGGTGAGCACAGAGCGGGGTATGGGGCTCGAACTCACAAACCACGAGATCATGACCTGAGCTGAAGTTAGATGCTCAATCCACCGAGGCACCCAGGTGCCCTGAGTTTTTCATAGTTTTTTAAAATGTTATTTTTGAGAGGAGAGAGAGAGAAAGGAGCGATGTGGGGAGGGGCCACAGAGAGATGGAGATAGAAGATCCAAAGCAGGCTCTGCACTGACAGACAGCAGACAGCCCAATGAAGGACTCGAACTCATGAACTGTGAGATCATGATCTGAGCCAAAGTCGGAACTTAACTGAGCTGCCCAGGGGTCCCAAGATTTCATATATGTTTTATAATGGGTCTGCATTTACTTCTGTTGAATTAAAGAATCTGTGGAAAGGAATCTTATCTAGTCTATTTGCATTATCCTCAAGTAAATGATTAAAATATGATGCTGTAAAATCCAGCTGGAGGAACGTTTTATGCTCTTGATCATGTTTCTCTTTTCTCTCCTCATCCATTTGACTGAACTGAGAAGGAGACAGGGTACAAAGAGCCATGCTCCCACCTGCTGGCCAGAGGAAAGAGCAGCCTGGACTGCTCAACAAAGCTGCCATTAAAAATAGTGACAGACTCTTTCTAGTCTTAGCTTTTATATGTACGAAGGAACAGATCCTTAAACTCTTAGCTCCCAAAGAAAACAAAAGCCACAAAGAAAAAAAGAAGACAGATTTCTCTAATTTTTCATGAATGTTTTCATATCCATAATGATTTCCATGGAAATATTGAATTTATTGGTCCGGCATCACCCATTTGTGAATTCGTGGTGACTGGATTATGAGTTAAGTAACAAATATGGCCACCAGAGTTAAATAAATGAGTGTAGGAATTAAAAATATAAAAATTCAAGTTAGTCTCAAAAATTCCACTTTATCCAGCAGAATCTTAATATAATCTAATAGTGATAATAAGAGCTAGCACTTAAATAACATTGCCCTAGGAAAATTACATACAATTTACACAACCATTCTGTGAAGTAAGTGCTATTTTTATCCAATTATATGGATGAGAAAACTGAGGCACTATGAAGCTAGTATGGAATTAGAACCCAGGGAGTCCGGCTCCAGAGATCACAATTTCAGTCACTAGGCGATACCACCTCTCAGTCAATTCAAAAGCGTGCACAGTTTGGAGAACCATTTTATCCAGCTCTGGGTATTAATAAACTGTCAAGTAAAAGAGGTGACCACTGTTTAGATTTCTCATGTTCAAATGAGTATCCTCTTTCTTTCTTTTTTTTTTTTACTTCACTAACATCTTTTCCACCCACAGATTGTCTCAATGGAGAAAGAAATCATCTACTCTCACTTGTCACCATAGAAATACAGAACCGGGGGAACGTCCACCTGGGTAAATGACTATTACTAGGCTATTTTACAATGCCTTAATTTTTTTGGTAGATTCTATTCTCTTTTCTATTAAAGAAAATGGAAGCATACACACTTAAATAACACATGGAAAATTCATCACAGATTATATTCTGAAAACTCTATTAGTTATACTGTATTTTAATATAGATAATATTATCTTAAATGTGTTTAGGTATAGCATGCATAGATTTGTTCTTTAGCCGAATTATAGGTGACAGGAAAGAAAACAGTAGAAACTAGGAATTTACTTTAGAAAGTTATTGCTATAGGGGTGCCTGGGTGGCTCAGTTGGTTGGGTGTCAGACTTCGGCCCAGGTCATGATCTCACCGGTTGTGGGTTCGAGCCCTGCATCAGGCTCTGTACTGACAGCTCAGAGCCCAGAGCCTGCTTCAGATTCTGTGTTGCCCTCTCTCTCTGCCCCTCCCCAGCTCACACTCGCGCGCTCTTTGTCAAAAATAAAAGCTTAAAAAAAAAGTTATTGATACAGATCTTTGTGGATTTATGAACTTAACCTACTTGATAAGCCCTATGGTTACTGGAAGAAACTACGAATATGCCAAAAAACTTACTTAGGATGTTTAAGTCTATGTGTTATGTTATTTCCCTCTAAGTAGGTATTTTGATCTACTGATCTCTTATTTTTCTAACTGGTTCAATAATAATTGAGTTCTCAGGCTCATATTTAGATTTCTCAGTCACGTCAACCAAACTTCTAAATATGATAACATAAAACACTAAAAAAAACAAAACCCCAGGACTTTACCTGGTGACCTCTCAATGGTGTGTGCTTACTAAAGTGCTTATTACGTTCCTGGAGGATGGGTCTGAGCACGCGGGCAGGAGTTAGACCACGACAGAAACTCCTGGAGGGGTTTATGGCTTTAATTCCAGCTCACTCGGACTCTACCAGAGTTTTAAGAAGAAGTAATTTCTAATCCCTTATCTGAGGTACAGCCCAACTATCTGATGACTGTCTCTACACAAATAGAATCATTTCAGTTCAGTTGGTTCCAAACCCTATGCCTTCTTTCTTATCCTCTCCCCCTACCCGAAGTTCACATACCTGCCCCACTTCATACCTAAACGGTCTGTAAAGGTGTATATGGTGGGGAGCTTTGAGGCAGCGAGGTAGTGATGGCCAACTCGAATCTCGTCACGTATCTTTCACAAAGCTGTAGAAATCAACCAGAACAATAAAACCACATAAATAAAACAGTAAAATGTTGGGGCATCGGAGTGGCTCCATTGGTTAAGCACCTGACTCTTGATTTTGGCTCAGGTCATGATCTCACAGTTCATGAGTTCGAGCCCCACATGTGGCTCTGTGCTGACAGTGAAGAGCCTGCTTGGGATTCTGTCCTTCTCTCTCTCTCTCTCCGC
Organism: Suricata suricatta; assembly: GCF_006229205.1. NCBI lineage: Eukaryota > Metazoa > Chordata > Mammalia > Carnivora > Herpestidae > Suricata > Suricata suricatta. The sequence goes on along the minus strand of NC_043703.1, from coordinate 134,432,989 downwards.
TCGTACCCCACTTGTTCTCTCTCTCTGAAAATAAATAATAATAAACTTAAAAAAATCACATATAAATGAAATGCTTCCAACATAACAGGAAAGGAATTTACAAACTTAAGTAGAAAAGTAAACTCCAAATTCTGGAAGGGATATATATTTTTTTAAGGTTTTATTTATTTTTTAGAGAGAAAGAGAGACAGCAAGAACAGGGGAGGGTCAGAGAGAGAGGGAGACACAGAATCCGAAGCAGGCTCCAGGCTCTGAGCTGTCAGCACAGAGCCCGATGTGGGGCTTGAACCCACGGACTGTGAGATCATGACCTGAGCCGAAGCCGGACGCTTAACTGACTGAGCCACCCAGGCGCCCCAAGGAAGAGATATTTCTTAGGGTCCCTTTAGAAGCCTTTGCAGAGAATGAATGCGGGAATGCAGTGGGGTCTGGAAAAACTAAAGGAGAGAGGAGAGGAAATGAAGGCCCTGGGATGGACTTAAATCATCCCTTCCCTGCCCCCCACACTGAGAGGGTCTCGGGGAATCAGAGCAGTCACCGCGGGGAAGGGACTTCGTCACGAGAAGACACCAGTGGGGAAGAGGGGCAGGAGGGGAGGGAAAGGCTTCTCTAATCTCTGTCAGAGACTGGAGGGTGAAGGGTACAAGAGGCAAGACGGTCAATCTGTGCCCCTGTAAGACCAAAGAGAACCCAGAAACTGAAGGACATGCAACCTTCTCTTTGGCACCAATTAAAAAAAAAACAAACAAAGAAAGAAAAAAGAAATGGCACTGTGGCACAGGGACAGAGGGGACTCTCTCGACCCAGGAGTGCCGTCGACTATCGCAAGCCGCAGTGTGCCCCGGAAATCAAACAGAGGGAAGTGGTCCCACACAAATCTATTACTGGAAGAAACTAGAAATGAGAATGGAACACTTTAGCCGCTGACAATCACGTCCACAAAACCTAACAATGAAGCAGAAGAAAACTAACACAATGCTCCAAACTGACTTAAATATCTTCTGACATTCATCTGGATATAGGAAAAGTCACTTTGCATCAGAAACTCAAATAAGACCAGAAGTGAACAAAAAAAAAAAAAGAAAAAAGAAAGAAAAAAAGATAGTTGAATGAACTCAGGAAAGAAATATAAGAAAAATCATCTCAGAAATAAAAGCTAAAAAACAAGACACCAATGAGAGAATAGATTCCAATGAACAGTTTATAAGGGATATTTGAAAAAGACAGAATAACAATGAAGAGATTAGAAATGAAATATAAAAAAGTAAGAGAGTTTAGAGAGAAAGTGGTTGAAATGGAATACAGGCAAAGACCCAACACATGTAGTTAGAGTCTCCAAAGAAGAAAACAAAATGGTGGAACAAAACGATAGTTGAAAGTATAATCTATGAAATTTTTCTGGCAGCAAAATAAGACCAGAGTATGCAGATTGAAAAGGCCTGTCAGACAGTCAGCAAAACTGAATCAGAACAATCAACTCAGACATATTTGAATCAAACTTTCTTTAAAAAAATTGTTTTTTATGTCTTCTTTTTATTTATTTTTGAGAGACAGAGAGAGACAGCGTGAGCAGGGGAGGGTCAGAGAGAGAGGGAGTCACAGAATCTGAAGCAGGCTCCGGGCTCCGAGCTGGCGGTTAGCACAGAGCCTGATGCGGGACTCGAACCCACAAACCGCGAGATCACGATTTGAGCCAAAGCCAGACACTCAACTGAATGAGCCACCCAGGAGCCTCTGGAATAAAACTTTCAAAGCAAATACTCTCATAGCCTGCAGGCATATGAGAACAAGAGTGACATCAACCTTGTCTAGGGAACACAGGGCAACAGCAGCCTTTTCAAGAGATTCAAGAGAAGAAACTGAAAGCCAAGGATTTTATACTCAACCAAGCTGTCCTTCAAGTAGCAAAATCATAGATAAACAGTTTGAAATATGCAAGACCTCCAGGAACGCTGTATTCATGAACCCTCTCAAAGCATCTCAGAGTATAACTTTCACCCAGCCAAGAGCTGACTGGGAAAACTCCAGGAAGAGATTTATGGTGAGCATTTAATATATTTAACTGACAACTAAAGCAAAGGTGGGGACAAGGATGGAAGAATATTATACAAAAGTTAGAAGTGCTGACAATGTAGAAGGTAATGCAATTAAACATATGTTTTAAAAATGGAAAGGGAAAGAAGAAAGCAGAATAAATTAATAACTGAATAGATCGGAGTAAAATATACCATTAAAAACAGACAAACCAGAGGCAGTCGATTAAGCATCGGACTCTTGATTTTGGCTCAGGTCATGATCTCACGGTTTGTGAGTTCAAGCCCTGCATCAGGCTTCACGCTGTCAGGGTATCAGATTTCTCTGGAAGTCTCTTTCTCTCTGCCCCTCCTGCACATGTGTGTTCTTTCTCTCTCTCTCTCAAAATAAATAAACTTGAAAAAAAAAAAACCCAGACAAACCAGAAAATAAAAGGTTAAATAAGGAAACAGACAGAGAGCATTAAAAAATACCCAAAGAAATGTAAGAAAATCAAACACAATACATAGAGAAAGAACATGGGGTTAATATCATACATGTAAAAGCTATAGTATAAAACAATATGACAAGGTAGAGACTGTTAACAGTTATATCCATAAATATGTATGGGCCTAACTCACTCATTAAATGAAAAAGATTTCAATTTGGCTCACAAAGCTAGATTCAACTATACGCTATAGGTAAGAGACACACCTAAGAGAAAGCAGTGCAGAAAGGTTAAAAATAAAATGACAAGCAAAGGTATTCAGGACAAATGGAAACATTAAGAAAGGAGATTTATGACAAAATAGAATTAAAGCTACAGGAAGCATTAAATATAACAGAACGGGGGCAGTTTTTAGTATTTAAAGCCACAATTCACAATAAAGTTATAATAGGCCCCCAAAACATAGCAACCACTGTTATAAAGCAGAAACTGTATTTAGGACATGTAAGGAGACATGCAGAGAAACACATTAATCATGGCACTAAAACACACCACTCTCAGGAAGAGGCGAGGCCAATGGAAAACCAAAAAACCAACAAAAAGAACATGTAAATGTGCAGAAGACCTAAACAATATAACCAACAAGGTAGATCTTTAGGAGAGAGATATATTGAATTTTATACTCTGATCACCTAAAATCTACCTTCTTCTCAAGTACACATCAGGAAGTTCCAAAAACTAGAAGTATTATGAAAGCACTCTGATAACAAACTATCAAACTATAAATTAATACAATTTGTAAAAAATATATAAAATAAAAAAAGACTTTCTACCTAGAACCTTAAAAAGCATTCCGTTAAATACCTATTGCGTAGAGGGGGAAATACAAACTGAAATAATGGAACTAAAAAAAAATGAAAACAATACATATCAAAATCAATGAGATACATTTAAAGCAGAGGTTCTTGGGGTGCCTGGGTGGCTCAGTAGGCTAGGCAGCCCACTTCGGCTCAGGTCATGATCTCGCGGTTTGTGAATTTGAGCCCCACGCCAAGCTCTGTGCTGACAGCTCGGAGCCTGGAGCCTGCTTCAGGTTCTGCATCTCCTTTTCTCTCTGCCCTTCCCCTGCTCATGCTCTGTCTCCCTGTTTCTCAAAAATAAATGAATATTAAGAAAAAAAAAATAAAGTAGGGGTTCTTGACTAGGGGTGATTTTGGTCCTCAGAGGAATTTTTCAGTGTCTGGGGACATTTTTGATTGTTATAGTCCGTAGAGGCCAGGGGTGCTGCTAAATATTTATCCCAAGACAGAGCCCCACGAGAAAGAATGATCTATCCAAAATGTTCACAGTGCCATGGGTGAGACATCTGACATATCGAATTTGAGAGAAAAAAAACCCAGGGATCAAAACAATATAGATGAAAAGATAAAAGAGTAAAAATAATAAATAAATGCAGTAATCTAAAAAAGAACTACAAAATAAACCAAAACAAAGCACAAGAACAATAACATCGAAGGAGAAATTAATAAACAGAAATAATAGATCTAATTAATAAACCCAAATCCTAGTTCCTTAAAAAAATTAAGCAAACCTATAACTAGCTTATTCAAGGAAAAAGGGAGAAAGAACAAATATACAAAATAAGAAATAAGAGGTAATAAATCAAAACAACAATTTTTTAAAAAATAATGAGTCTACTTTGCAGGCATCTATATTTTTATTTATTTATTTATTTATTTATTTTTAGTGTTTAAAAAATATTTTTATTAATAGTTTTTGCTAAGTTTGTTTCCATCTATCACCCAGTGCTCTTCCCCACAAGTGTCCCCCTCCATGACCATCACCCTCCATCCCCTATTTGTTTTTAAATGTTTATTTTTGAGAGAGAAAGGGAGGAAGGGAGGGGCAGAGAGAGAGGAAGACACAGAACCCAAAGCGGGATCCAGGCTCCCAGCTGTCAGCACAGAGCCTGATGTGGGGCAAGAACACATGAACCATGAGATCATGACCTGAGCCGAAGTCGGACACTCAACTGACTGAGCCACCCAAGCGCCCCATGCAGGCATCTATAAAGATGTATTTAAAAATTTAGATGAAATCAGTAATTTTCTAGAAAAATAGAGTTTGCAAAAATTTACCTGATTAAAAATTGAGAATTTAAAGTGGTTTCTGTAAAAGAAGTAGAGAAAGCTTATTTTTTTTTAAAATCCCACAGAAAAGCACCAGAAGTCAGACTTTGACTACTGTGGGGTGAAGAGGTTAGTGAATTTCTCTTCCGGGGAAAACTGTTAAAAAGCTGAAATGACAACCAAAACCAACGTGTAACAATTTGGGGGCTCTGGAAAGCAACCAAAGGCAAAAAACAAAGTGAGAAGTGTTTATAATCTATGAGTTAGAATTCCACTTAAGAACAATGCGAGTCTGTGGCTTCCGCCCTGGACCTGCTGCCAGGCCTCCTCTAGCCTCGTCCCCGGAGCCGAGCAGGTGCAGCTGTACGACTAGTGTGCGCTGGCCATGAACCAGAAGCCGCCCTCCTAGAGAAAATGTGCCGGATAGGGCCCAAACCTGTGACAGGCTGAGACCCTGGGAGTGCACTGTCAGTAAAATTCTTACAAATTCAGTAGGAAACAAACGGCGGAAAGCCCCACGGCTTTGCAAGCCCTACGATGTAGTTCCAGTTGGAGCGAGCTGCAGACTAGCCAACAATTTATGGGAAGATCATGGAAATGGAAGGCCGGAGAAGGGCTAGGCTCGCTTTCCACACACCTCTGGCTAACAGGGAAATTCTGAGGAATCAGAGGGAAGACCTGATAAGGTCTTGAGGGACATCAAAGCCCAGGCAGATCTGAGGGCTGACTGAACTCTGGATGCACTCTGCAACCCACACACTGATCCCCTGGGAGAGGACGAAAGACTGCGCCTCGAGGGGCTTAAGGACCGCTGCCGCTCAGATTGTTGGTGACACTAAACTATGCGGACAGCGGCGAGTCCCAGGAAGCCAGGCTAAAATAGTTAAAAAATTGAGCACAGATGCCAACAGTCACACAGTTGGAAGGAGCTAGATTCTGGAACACAGGCAGGTTGCAAAAACAACCCCCCCCCCAAAAACCCTCAGGGGAGAAAACTGGAATCCAGCATAGATGTATTATCTAAAACGTCCAGTTTTCAATGAAACATTATGAGAGGTGCTAAGCAAAAGGAAAGTGTTCCTGATACTCAAGCGGGGAGAAAAAGTCAACAAAAAACAAAAATAGATTCCCAATAGACTCTTTCTGGGGGACAGAAACAGACAAGATGAACCTAAGATTGGTATGGAAACTCACAGGACCCAGGACAGCCAAAGCAACTGGAATAAAAAGAAACTTGGAAGACTTACAATACTTGACCTCAAATTTTACCATAGAGTTATAGTAAATGAAAAGAATATGGTATTGCCATAAAGATAGACATACATATCAGTGAAAACAGAACAGAGAGTCAAGAAGTGACCCTTTTATTTATGGTCAATTGATTTTCACAAAGATGCCATGGTAATTCAATGAAAAAAGAATATTTTATTTTTTTATTTTTTTAATGCTTTATTTTTGAGAGAAAGACAGAGAAAGAGAGACAGTGTAAGCAGGGGAGGTTAGAGAGAGAGGAAGACACGGAATCAGAAGGCAGGCTTCAGGCTCTGAGCTAGCTGTCAGCACAGAGCCTGATGAGGCGCTTGAACCCACAAACCATGAGATCATGACCTGAGCCGAAGTTGTATGCTTAACTGGCCACCCAGGAGCCCCAAGAATATTGTTTTCAACAAATGATGCTAGGACAGTTGGTGTACATATGTAATAAAATTTAAAAAAAAACAAAAAAATCTGTACTGTGTTTGTGTAAGAAAATATCCTAGTCTTAGGAAATACACTTCAACTACTTAACGGTAAAGGGACATGATGTCTATAACTAACTCTCAAAAGGTACTGACAGAAAAATTAATATACATGTATTTATACATGGAGAGACAGGAAGGAAATGATAAAACAAATGGAGCCTAATAATGAACCCATAGATATGTGGGAGTTCATTGTACTTTTCTTGCAAGTTTTAAATTATTATATCAAAATCCAGCTATTTAAAAAATCTATATATGGTGGGACTGAAGTGTCTCAACTCATTTTTCTTCTGCATATCAATTTCCATTACACCAAAGACATCTTTCTCAAACACCAATATCCTTGTCCTTCCTCAAAAATGTCGTATGGCCTCTAATGCCACAGAATAAAGTTCAGATTATAGTATGATATTTGCAGTCCCTTACAGTCTGGTCCCAATGGACCTGCCCCACAATGCTCCTCTGATTCTTCCCCAGACATTTTCTGATCTGTCTCTGCTTACGCCATTGCTGAGAAGGTCTGACCCTGAAATCCTCATCTTTGGAATTCAACTCAAATGTCCTTTCCCTTAGCCTTCTCCAACCCCCAAATCGCTCTTCCTCTGCACACATAACCTCCCCACTTCTTTTTTATGCATTATTCTTTACATCTGCTTGCACTCTTAGCCCACTGCCTGGCACCTGGCAGGTGCTCAACCGATTGAAGTTCTCCAGTCATTTTATTCTCTAACATTTCCACTGAATATGTGAAATAACTTTCTCTTTTAAGCAAATAATCATGTTTTGGTTTTAATTTTGTTATCTGGGCAGGAAATCAAGATTAAGCAGTGATATAGCTATTGCCAGGGAATAGATAAAATTGGTTGAAAATATTTTTCATAGTCACTAGTAACCTTCAACTGTGTGTATGTATATACACACACACATGTATCTTGGCTATGGGACCTCCTGACTTCAAAATTTACCAAATATTTGTTAAATTCATGAAGTTCTGTGTACAAAGGCAAAAATACAGACTTGGACCCACTGGGAATACAGAAAGACAGAGAGATAAGATACTTGAGTGGACCATTAAATTCTCTGAAAGTTTTCTATTTAATTTCCTTAGTCGTAAGTAAATGATGCACACAGAAACAGAAAACACTGGGAGGCAGGTCGTTTTCCATGATTGTATCACAAAGCAGGTCCCTGGGGCTCAAGCAAGCCTATGGAATGCACAGGGGGAGGAAAAACAAAATTAAGAAACGGGGGAGTAACTGGGTGATTAGTTTCCTAAAGTTTCTAAGAAACTGGTGTAAACTGTGGCGTTAGGAATGAGAGGGAAAGGAGACCTTTTCAAGACCAGGCCAGACTAGCTGGATTCTGCAGGCTTCAAGTCAACGTGCCCTGTTGTTATTAGCGTTCCCAGTGCAACCCAAGTTTTCATTTTTAATAAAACGGGTCCGGAAGGTGGGCTACAAAACCCGCCTGCTCCTGTCTTAGGAACAGAATCCTGAATTACAGAATCTCAAAAGTACACACACCTATTAATAAACTTGTCTCGGTGATAGTACAGATTAATTGAAAGCAATTCCCTGGAAACCTGAAGTCCATATAGTTTATATACCCCAAGAACTAATTCTGTTTAAACAACAACAACAACCCATATTTCATATGTACGCATATCTGGAGGCTTGGCATAGCCCTCTTTATTTCCAGGCCTCTAAAGAGATCTCCACCCTGCAGGGCCACAGACGCCGGCGGCTCCGCTGCCCCTCTGCACCCCCGCAGCCGCGCCCCGCCGGCCGTCTTCCCGCCGCCCCGCGCCACCCCAGGACCGCACCTCCTTCTAGCCCCCAGGGAGCCGCAGCGGGTGGGGCGTGCGGCTGGCGGGAGCACCTGGTCACCTCGAGCCCCCCGCCCCCACCCTTCCTGTCCCTCCGGAGACTCCGAAAGCGGAAGGCAGCCCGTTCCCCTGCCCTCAGGAGCTCTCCCTTATCCGGGAGTGTGTGAGCAGACCCCACTTCTCTCTCTCTCAGCCCCCCGCGCCAGCCCGCAGGCCCCCGACCCGCAGCCAGACCCCCACTTACGGCGCGGACCCGAGCGGCGGCGACGCAGTCTCGCGCAGCCCCGAGCTGCCCCAACCCGGCGGGGGTCGCGGCGCGCAGGCAGCCACCCACACAGCAACCGCGGAGCGGACGGCCGCGGCGTCTCCCGGGCAACCGGACGCTCAGGGCGCGCGGGCAGGGCGGCTTCCGGAGCGATCCCCGGCACCTGCCGCAGGGGAAGCCCTGGCCCCGCCGCCAGGTCTCGGCGGGCAACCTCTGGGCGGGGCCCCCACGTCGGAGGGCAGACGCAGGAGCAGTTTCTGCTCAGGAACCCCGAAGGGGCATCGAAGAGGGCGCTCGGAAAACATTTAAAATACTTTTCCAGTAACACGGTGATTGTACGAAGTCCTGTTCCTCAACGCGTCCGCAAGAGCACGAACATTACGCACACGTAAACGTTGCAATGAGGCCGTTTCCCTGTCTGGGATAGGGCCGTAAAGTTTGTCAGATCCTCTGTTATTAGTACTTTTCAATCCTACTTTTATTGTCCACCTAGCTTTTCAGCAAACTTTTGGAGGCTTTCCGAGGCAGGCCGCTACTAGCTGTGGTGCACGTTGCTGCCGTTTTCATTAACTCAGCAAGCACGGCAGTAGGTCGTGGGGCTGATTTCAGACCAATTTGCCACCCAGCGAAGCAAGTCAGGTAATGTGATGAACACTGGACAGTATCATTTTTGCCAAAAATTACCCTTCTTGTTTCCAAAGATGAACTTAAAAATGTTAATGAGCACATACATACTTCAGCATCAATAAAAGGCTCCCCATCATGCTGGATTTAGGGTGGCCATACTTCCCCTTCTTCCTTCGGGTGACTCCCTTGGTCACTCCCTTTTTCTCTTCAGTTTTCCATTTCCTTCATTTGCTTAGAAAACAAAGCCAGAAATAACATTTATCTCCTTTCTCCTTCAAGACCAAGCGTACTCCCAAAGAACTCAAATCTATCTAAACTCATACCTATCCATTTCTGCCCTCATCATGCTACAGAAAATTTTCTCAGTAAGGACACAGTGATCACCTATGCACACACCCAGTGGCCTGTTTTCATGCTCCTTTGTTTGATCTATGAAATCCCCTCAACTATGGACTACTAGAGCTCCTTTCGCATCAGGAAGCCCTCCACAATCTGGCCCAACCTTGTTTTCTTTCTTTTTTTTTTTTT
>NC_043703.1:134230382-134423312 GCF_006229205.1 Suricata suricatta | reverse complement strand
AACTCACATCTTTTCAAGCTTCAATAGTAAATATTCTGCTACTATATATTAAATACTGCATGGTTTGCCCAAGCTAAGATGAAACCACATCATGAATCAATTAGCATTTTGCATTTTCTTTCATTATCTACTCAAAGTCATGCCTACTGCACCTCTAAACATTTCATTAAGTCCAATTATACAGCAAACACTCCCCAAAATAAACTTGGATTGTATTGTAGTTTCACTTAACAGTATATAAAATGCTGTGTTGTGACAGGTATCAACTATCCATTAGATACTGAATCATTTCTTAAGCACTACTCACTGCTTGCTTTTCTTGAAGCTAGATCATTCTGAATGTTTCCTGTTAGACCTATGAGTGCAAACATATGGTTTCTGTCCAACCTTGTTTTCTAGCTTCATGCCGCGTTGCTGTGCTCCAGGCACCCTGAACTCAGCTGTATTTATCATCACGTTCTAGCACTGTTTCTAGCATCTGCATTCAAGGTCTAGCCTACAGCTCGCTACCCTTTTCTGCTGCACTTGATAAATGCTTCATCCATCAACAACCTGGATTACATATAACTTTCTACATAAAGGCTTTCCTTTTCCCAAAGCAGAATTTGGTGCAGCCTTTTGTACCTTTTTACAAATTTATTTTTTCATCCAAATGGGATCCTTGAATATTGGAAATGATGCCTTTTCCATCTTGTCTCCAGAGCCTGGATACACTGAAAGTGACCAATGTAAGTTGGTTAGATAATTATCTCATAAAAGTTAAAAAAAAAATCTTTGCAATGAATTTTGACTAGACTAACGTAATAAGCTTTAGTTATAAAGTTATCTTAGGTAAACCCTTTTATTCTAATACAAAACACTTTGAATAAAGAATATGCTTTTTGGCAAAGCAACAATAAATTAAGAAAGGAAATTAATTTCTCTTGTTGCAAGCCAGTGAAGATCAGAATTTGGAGTCTAACTCCTGGAGAAAATAAGTCTCACTTCCTGGGGAAAACTGCTTCTGTGTGTTTTAGCAGGCAGTGGATATATATACTGCTTGTGTCCTGTGTAATACATACTTTAGTACAGTACTTAAGAGCATATACTTTGAACCAAGTGTCCTGGATCTAAATCCTCGCTCGACCACTTATCAGATTTACTCTTAGGCAAGTTATTTAAGCCGTATGTGCTTTAATTTCTTCATTTGTGAAACTGCATTAACAATACCTACCCCCTGGGCTGTTGTGGCGCTCCAGTGGGAGGATCTATATAAAGCATGTAGGATTCACGTAGAATCATGTGTGTGCCCACAGACAGCACTGGGCACTTATCATATTCCAAGTAATACTCTTAGTGTCTACCTAGTATTTCGTATAGCACACATTTTCATCTCTTTCTAATAATGGTGAAAACCACCATCTGTCCTTTACTTCCTGATCTCTTCTGAAATCAGAGGTACACTTGCAACTGAATGATGGCAATGGGCCTGAAACAACCCATCTCATTTCAACACGAACGTCTAAGAAACTAGCTACCAAGATAGCTTGTTCAATGAAAAGGAAATAGATGGTTTCCAATATTTTGGTGAGTGGCTCTTTTCCTTTTGAGTGAATAAAGGTACTTCATCAGGATTTACTAGGTAAAGCCACAAAGTTACATTTTTAAGGGTCATCAGATTACTCTGAGGCATGTGATCCTTGGGCCAGCCTCAGAAAACTGGTTTAAATTCAAGTCAACCAGTGTTTCCCACACAGTGGTTGCACCTCAGAATAATCTGCATAACTTTATAAAAGTAGTATGTCACTGGGCCTCACACCCAGGGAATGATTCCAGGGGTCTGTATTTTTAAAAAGCCCACAAGTAGCATACAAACCAGTTGCACTTCTGCAAATAATTTTAAGTGTGTGACAATTAAGTAAGTAAGATGGATGACTTTTTTGAGATGTGGTCCTTTGTACAAAATATAGGACTTGGAAACCAGAAAACAGTCGCCCAGAAAAAGGATCAACAGCCTTGTCAATAAATGCCAAGAGCAGAATCTCGATTTCTTGAAAATCTTTTCCATGAGTCTCTGTTTTTCAACAATTGATCATAATGTTAACCTATACAATTTAGAAGTTACATTTTTAAGTAAGGAACCTGTTCTAAAGTCAAGTAAATCACCTAAAGTCAGAGAAGCGCAGTGAAACCAGCAAGAGTAGAAATGGTGCCTCACGACACAATCCAGTTCTTCCCGCCCCAGTGTCCGCTTCCGGAACATCCAGAACCGCGTTACCAACACCGACACTCCTCTTCCGTAACGGAGCAGTCGGCACGATTTCCTGTCAAGGGTCGGGGAGTCAGTATTTAAGGCTGTGTCAGCCATACGGCGGTCTTGCAACCACCCACCCCTGTCACTGTACAGCTGACCCAGCCACAGACAGCACAGAAACGGGCGTGTGGTGTGGTGGTCCAGGACCACTTTATGTACAAAAACAGGTGGTGAGCAGGACTGGGATGAGGGATGTCTGCCGACCCCTGCTCCCTAAGACTGGGGGGGGTTTGATTTTCCTCATCAGAAAGTTGACGATTCTATAGAAGATGCCCTTTTATGAAACTGAGATGACACATCAAATAAAAATATCTGAGGGACCAGAATGGGTATGTAAGGGTTCAATGCAGAATAATTAAACATTTTTTTCTCCTTAATATATTTTAGTCTTACTCTATAAAGGCTAAGCCACATAATAAACTACTGTACAACCGCATGTTAAAAAACATTTTTATTTTACATTATGTACATCAAAACATGTTTAAAAGCATTATCAATTAAAATAAGTGAAGACCATAAATCACAATTTAGTTTGTTCCTAGTGTATATACCCACATTAAAATATAAAGAACATACAACCAAAAAAGAGCCAAAGTGTGCATTTTTGCTAAAACTTGGTATATACATATTCCATTGGAAAAAAAGCAATAAAAAATGACTTTAAACCAAAACTAAGTTCCTGTGATGTGTAGTAACCATTATATTGTTTATATGAGGTAGTAACTAAATTATTTTGGCCATGTATTAATACTCTAAGTCAAAAGCAAGAGGAAAATGAGCATAAAATAAGGCCAACCAAAGTAAAAATCCCATTAAAAATTTGAACCACTCCACTCGATGGAATGTTATAGTTCTTCAATGTGATTATATGAAATGTTTAGTGTGGACTCTACTAATGCTGATTTATTCTTTGTGCATACTGTAATCCAGACAATAATTGCAGTGTACATCATGGTACCCCTATTCTGTGATTCAAAATTTTTCAAAGGTATGTTTTTAAGCACTAACAATCTTACAGGATTCTGCTTAAATATAAAAAGACCAGTTACTACAACAGGTGGTTAATTGGTTTGTTTCACATAGAAAACAATCCAAATACATTTAAAAAAGATATTGTGGAGCCAAATGCATATTGACATTGTCACAGCTTACTTTTGTGACTGAATACATCACATATCAATACTCTGTGCAAATATAAACACCAGTGTACTTGCATTAAAATTAAAAACAAGATTATAAAATGATTATAGCCTCCATTACAATTTTGAAAGTTACAAGATTTATATTCGTATTACTAAATTACATATAATAAAAATACAATAGTGTTAAATGTACTGTTTCATTGCCAGCATCCCATGTTGTGATATAGCCACACCCAAGAATATACTAAAGAATTCTTAAAATATTAACCCCAATTACATTTTTAATCAACATTTACATCTGTACAGATAAGACACTCACTTGTACATCTCATAAAAGTACATTATCTACATAAATTCTTAGTGTATGTCTTCAACAATATGAAGTTCCACAGAAAAATACTGCCTATATGTACAAAGATTACATAACAATGAATTAAGCACTTGTGTGGTTCAATATGCTAATATATCCATACCACTTACAACAGAAATGGGCCCCGTCTCGTCTCATGCCACAATAAATTACAAGTAACCGAAGCCGGGTCACCGCAGCCTCTGTACAGCTTCAAGCAATCGTAAGGTTGCCGCAGTAGTGTCCTTCCTTTCTGGCGTTAACTGTCAAAGCACCACACTGCTCAGTAACTGTTTTCATGACCCGCCAGGATGTATAAGTTGCTATTTGCTGTGGGGTTATCAGTTGGCCTACTTTCCAAAACCACCACCCTAAAAGCAATAAACAATAACAACAAAACAAAGTTATTCTTGAAAACTGATGTTAGCAGAAACATTTTCCATTGCTTCTTCATTTTATGCCTCCATAAATACTTGTTTGATTTGTGAGCAGACATCCATTAGCAAATCACTACGATTAAAAAACCAATTCCAGCTCCGGTAAGTAATCTTGCTGCCCCCCCCCCCCCCCCAACCTCTAAGCCAGTGCGGCTTTAGGAATCAGGGGGCAGGGCAATGGTACACCTGCATTTGTAATAATCTGGGGGAACTTAATTCTCATAAAGTATAGAATAATCTGTCAGTCAAGACTCAGGAAATATATCAGAGTAGAAGCTAAAAATCCTATTTGGCACTAAAACCAAAAGGTTTTATTTGTTAGCATATGGTATTTCTTCTTTCTTGTGCTGTAAATCATACTTTAGACAGCACGTTTAATGCAAAATTAGTACTGACAGATCTATATATTCCTGTTACGTGGAAGAGCGGGTACATTCTCAAGGGCCTTATAACGTCCTGACTTGTGGGTTCTTTAGTGTGAAAAATACAATGCTGAATATATTACTATAGCAATTTCAATTCCCTTGAAAAAGAAATCAGGTTCATGCGGGATTTATAAAACACATTTAATACTATGTTTTTAATACAACCCCTTTCCATCCATACCTGTCAGATCCAAGCAGTCTAAAAATTCTTGTGTTATCTGAAATTTCTTGGGTTACCTGTTCAATTAAAATATAAATTTAATTTCTGAAATTAAAGGCACAAAATTTTATATGGGCATTTAATGTATAACTCTATAGAAAAGAAACATAATTCGTAAGATGAAAACAGATCCCTATATGACTGTTAACTTGTTAAGTCAGCACAGAGATACATCAATTTGTTAGCCTAGGAAAAACATGGCTCAATTTGAATTAATCCTTAAATAGGAGAATAGGAAAAACCATTTACTTATTATAGACCTCAAGGTTGCTGGAGGGGAAGTGGGCAGGGGGATGAGCTAAAAGGGTGATGGGGTACTAAGGGGGGCACTTGTTATGATTGGGTACTGGGTATTAAGTGTAATGATAAATTGCTAAATTCTGTTGCTGAAATATTACACTATAATATATATATAAACATATATTACACTATATGTTAACTGACTGGAATTTAAATAAAAAGTTGAAACAAACAAACAAAATTATAGACCTCAAAGAAAAAATTCAAAAGCAAGTACCCAGCCCATTTATTTATCAGAAACCTTCAGTCAGTTATGTTAACGCTCACAGCAAGGCCACTGCCGCAGCGCGCCCTTCGCTCTGGCCCTTTCACTTACAAGGGGGCAGTGTGGCAGGATGGGACAAAGTCTAGACTGGGGTCTGAATTCGGGGTCTCCCGCGTACTAGCTGTGACACTGGGCAAGGTATGTAATTTGTTGAAACGGTTTTGTCTTCTGCAGAACAGGATACAAAATATCTACCCTGCAGTGGTATTGTGCAGTGTTCTTATAAGCAGTCGTGGTACAATGTCTAGCTAAGGAAGTGCTCAACAGATGAGTTTTCTTTCCCATACCCCCCGCCCCTCCAAGTCTCCTGAAATACTATTTTCTGATGGCATACATCCTTCAGGAAGTCCTCAGTGTGACCAATTACCAGTTGGAGAGTTAAGGATAGGTCTACCAGAAAAAGAAAAACCCACTACTTTCGCTTACTGAATGTGAAACATACTCAATTATAATGGCAGTAACTTCTCCCCATTCCATTAGTACCTCTACGATTAGTTGTTCTGGAAACACCAGGGATTCTCAACCGTTTTTGGAACCCATTACACCTGAAGGATACAACTTGCTCACTTCAGTAACTGTGCTCATCATGTCTGATCTTCAGCGTGTTTTGGGGTTTGCCTTCTAGGAGGACGGAAGATTTTTGGAGCAGCAGTACTCAGCAAGGCCGCCAGCAGAGTCTGAAGAAGCCCCTCAGGTGATTTTTGGAACAACTTTGCCTTTTTCTCAAAACTGCTCTCTTATTTCCTATGGCGCCTTCTTTCTCTGCCTAGTGTTTATTAGTTGTTGACTGTTCTTAATTCCCACAGATGATTTAAAAATATCTTCCTGAGAAGTGAATCCTCTTGTGGGAATTACTGCTAGAAACATACTAGCCACAAATTTTATCTTCTAGAAGATCTTATTTTTAAGTAACTTCTACAACCCAACGTGGGGCTCAAACTTACAATCCCAAGATCAAAAGTTGCACGCTCTACCGACAGAGCCAGCCAGGCGCTCCTTCGACTTATCGAATACCTACTATAAACCGGGCATTATGCCAAGCACATTACACGCTTCCTTTCATTTAACCTTAATCATCCAATGAAGTAAGAACTATTCTGTTATCTTCCATTCACAAATGAACAGGATTCGCAAACAGAATTAAGCAACATGCCATGGCTTCAGTTACTAGACAGCAGGGCGGAGACCTGAACCTGGTGTTTCAGCCCTGGAACTCAGGCCGATGGTCACTCTTACACTGCCCACCTGGTTAGCAGAAATGCCCTGAACTCAGAATGACAGATTAGGGCATAAATGAGCTTTCTTGCTTGGGGAGCCTAAGGTTTTCATTTTCCTCTAAAGCTCAAATGAAAATTACACCTCTGAGACTGATTTGGGGGTACTGGGAAAGCTTCTTATGACTTCACTTGCCCATAATATTCTTGGGGACAAGTACCATGTCTGTAACCCCAGCTCTCTCTGGTGGAAATGTTGAGCTGAACTGAATTATGTCATAGGACTTGGGAGTTAAATTGTTCCTGGAGTTAAATTAAGGTAGGAAGAAAAAAGGGTAAAGAATCCTATAAATGCCAAGTGCAGGAGGTTAAAGAGAAATAGGAGGCCAGGTGGCTGAAGAGGAACATGACATCTTTTACTTATGAGCCTGCTCTGGTCATATATTTCTGAAATACAAAGTAGAAAAAGTGCCTCAAGACAGCAAGAGCCAGCATCTGCACTCTTGTTCCAAGAGACGGGCTGGGAGAAGTGAAAGGAAATCACTTTTAGCAGTATTAGGAAATCCCTGTTCTGAATGTAAGCCTGAGTGTCTGGCTGCACGTAAAATACAGGCTGAAGCTGTCTGGGTGAGTGGAGAGAGAGGTGGCCGCAGGCACAGGCCATTAATCTCATCACCAGACAGAATACACTAGATATTAATAAAGAGAGCATATCAAGTACTTCTCGTATCAATTAGGGATTTTCCAAAGTTAAAGAAAACTGAAGTAGAATTTGATAGTTTCATGCCTACTTAATGGACATAATTTTTGAAAGATTACTTACCTCATTAGATCTAAAACTTCTACCTTGCATTCCATGTTTCCAGAAAGCTAGCACACTGTCTTGTAGGCAAACTAGCAGGCAAGAACAGCTCAGTTACTGTTAATAGCACAAAAGTTCATCCGATAAGCATCATTCTGTCCTTCTATCTTGCAGAGCAAAACTTCCATTAAGAACTAACGTCGGCTATTCCGTATGTACATGGCATCTTTACTTTTGAAGTTAAAAATATACATCTACCAGACAGAACTTGCTCATCTTTTTGGCAAAACAAAAGAAGATTCTTTGAAAATACTGTTTTGTTACAGAAATTCTTTGAGAAAATGACATTTTAAAATAAGATATTTCAAACATATAGAAAAATAATAGAAGAGTACAGAAACACACATAATTACCATTCAATCCTCGAATCCTAACATTTTGCCCCATCAGCCTTTTGTTTAAAATAAAACCAAACACCCCCAGCGCGGGTGTAGAGTCCGAGCCGCCAGCCCCATCCATCCCGGCCCCTCCTTTCTCCCTGACGGATCACTATTAGAAATCTAGCGCCTGTCATTGTCAGGCATGTTGTTAATATACTACACAATATCAAACTTTGTATCAAACGTTGCCAACTTTCATACATGGGGTATGATGAACATTTAAATTGCATCTAGGTTTTTGAGATTATGAACAATCTGGAATAAACATCCTGGATCTCTTCATGAATACATGTGCAAACTTTTCTAATTCTAGAAACAATTAATGGGACACAGGCATATGTACTTTTTAAAAATTTTAGTTTTGCTTTTAATTTTTACATATTTAATATATATTTTTGTGTGTACTCGGTGAGGAAGACATCTAGTTTTGTCTCCTACAGATAACCAATTGCACCAGCATCATTTGCTGAATAGTCCACCATTTTCCACTGGCGTATTATGGCATAAATTTCCAATTACATGTAGGTCCATTTCTGAGCCTTCTCTTTTGATGCCACTCTTCCTACTTATATATCTGTCTGATCTCACACTGTCTTAATCACTATGGCTTTATAAAAGTTTCAATACTGACAAGGACAAGTATTTATCCAAATTTATTTTACTGTTCTTGGCCTTTGGCTCTTTCACATGAATTTTTATTTACATTTTCCTTTAAAATTTATTTACACATTAGTTAACATACAGTGTACTCTTGACATTAGGAATAGGTTCCAGGGATCCCTTACTTACATACAAGACCTGGTGCTTATCCCAACAAGCGCCCTCCTTAATGCCCATCACCCATGTTCCCCACCCCATCAACTCCCAGTTTGTTCTCTGTATTTAAGAGTCTCTTATGGTTTGCCTCCATCTCTGTTTGTAGTATCTTATTTTTCCTTCCCTTCCCTATGATCATCTGTTATGTTTCTCAAATCCCACATATGAGCAAATCATGTGAGATCTTTCTGTTACTGACCTATTTTGCTTAGCAAAATACCCTCCAGTTCCACCCACATTGTTGCAAATGCCAAGATTTCATTCTTTTTCATTGCTGAGTAGTACTCACATATATATATATGTGTGTGTGGGGGTGTATATTTATACATATATATATACATGTACACATATATATACACACACACACACACACACACACACACACACTACTTACATTCTCATATACTACTTCTTAATCCATCCATCCACTGATGGACATTTGGGCTCTTTCCTTAATTTGGCTATTGTTGATAGTGCTACTATAAACATTGGGGTGCATGTGCCCCTTTGAATCAGCTCTCTTGTATCCTCTGGATAAATTTCTAGTAGTGCAATTGCTGGGGTGCAGGGTAGTTCTACCTTTAACTTTTTGAGGAACCTCCACACTTTTCCAGAGCGGCTGCACCAGTTTGCATTCTCACCAACAGTGTAAGAGGGTTCCCTTTTCTCCACATCCTTGCCAGCATCTGGTGTTTTCTCAGTTAGTTTTAGTCACTCTGACCCACTTGAGGTGGTATCTCAGTGTGGTTTTGATTTGTATTTCCCTGATAATGAGTGATGTTGAGCATCTTTTCATATGTCTGTTTGCCATCTGGATGTCTTTGGAAAAGTGTCAATTCATGTCTTTTGCCTATTTCTTCACTGGATTGTTTTTTGGGTGCTGAGGTTGGTAAGTTCTTTATAGATTTTTGATACTAATCCTTTATCTGGGATATCATTTGCAAGTATCTTCTCCCACTCTGTCGGTTGCCTTTTGTTGATTGTTTCCTTTGCTACGCATAAGATTTTATCCTGATGTGGCCCCAAGAGTTCATTTTTGCCTTCGGAGACATGTCGAGTAGAAGCTGCTGTGGCTGAGGCAAAAGAGGGTGCTGCTTATTCTCTCCTGTAGGATTTTGATGGTTTCCTGTCTCACACTTAGGTCTTTCATCCATTTTGAAGTAATCATTGTGTATCATATGAATTTTTAGATCAGCTTGTCATGTGGCACAAAATACTTTATTGGGATTTTTTTTTAAATGTCTATTTCTGAGAGAGCAAGCGAGCGAGTGTGGGGCTCAGACTCAAGGACCGTAAGATCCTGACCTGAGCCCAAATCGGATGCTTACCCAACTGAGCCACCCAGGTGCCCCAAACATCAATATTTTTAATGTTTATTTTTTGAGAGAGAGGGAGAGGCAGAGCATGAACAGGGAGGGGCAGAGAGAGAGGGAGACAGAGAATCCAAAGCAGGCTCCAGGCTCTGAGCTGTCAGCACAGAGCCCGACGTGGGGCCTGAACCCACAAACCGTGAGATCATGACCTGAGCTAAAGTCAGACACAACCCACTGAGCCACTTGGGTGCCCCCAAACATCAATATTTTTAATAGGCTTTCCTAGATGGAGAATATTTCCTTCTACTCATTCCTAAGTTGCTGAGAAGTTCTTTTTCTTGAATCGTAAGTGACTTGAATTTTACTCAATGCTTTTTTCTGTATCTTCTGAGAGTTATGTGGCTTTTTGCTTTTAATATTTAATGTCCTGTACTATTTAAACAAGTTTTCTGATGCTGAACCATCTTTACTTTCCTGAAATAAAGTCTATAATTTGATGGTGTGGATTTCTACTTACTATTTTGTTTTAGATTTTTTCAAAATCTATTTTCATGAGAATGTATTATTTTGTCTTCTATACTAACCTTGATTTTAGTATCAGTGTTAAAACACTGATTTGTTCAGCATTCCTTCTTTGTCAATAGTCTGAAATCATCTGTACAGGATAGGGATTATCGCTTTTTAAGGGTGGACAACAATCTCCTATGAGGATGACAGGCTTTATGTGGGGAGACTCTTGATTAGTAGGTACCTCGACCAGGAGCCAGACTCTGGCTCTCACCTCCTATGGGACACTTTTAGTCTTCCTTATCGATAACAAGGAGCCTGGCAGGCCTGCACACTGCTTTCAGTTTCTGCTCTTTGTTTATCTTCCTCTTTGGCCTTGGCTATGAGTTTTTAAGCACAGATTCCATTTTATTTATTTATTTATTTACTTATTTATATTTATGTATTAACATTTTTTTAACTTCTATTTATTTTTGAGAAGCAGAGAGAGAGAGAGCAGGAGCAGGAGAGGGGCAGAGAAAGAGGGAGACACAAAATCCGAGGCAGGCTACAGGTTCTGAGCTGTCAGCACGGAGCCTGATGTGAGGCTTGAACCCATGAACCAGGAGATTATGACCTGAGCTGAAGTTGGATGCTTAACCAACTCAGCCACCCGGGTGGCCCCACACAGATTCCATTATAAAATCTTGAGATTTCTCTCATTTTATCATCGGCATTTGCTTGCTGAAGGAAGGGCATTCTGCTTGGAGGAGAGGGTAAAAGTAGAACCAGGAATGAAACAAACAATCTGCCTTGGCCCTACCTTCTGTACATACGTACAAACACCTCTCACTGATACTGAGACCAAAATGACTGTTTTAGCTCGCATTCATTCTCCCAGTACCATCCGTGATCATTTTTACCTGATTTTTCTGGAATATAACCATTTTAATATTTATTTAACTTAATTAATAAATAAATTTATTATTTAATAATAGTAAATAAGAGAGACAGAGAGAAAAACAGAGAGGGAAGGAGAGAATCCCAAGCAGGCTCCATGCCAAGTCCAGAGTCTAATGCATGAGATCAAGAGTTGGGTGACTGAGCCACCTGCATGGCCCTGGAATGTAATAATTTTAGAATACTGATTATGGAAGAAATCCTTTTTCAGAAAACACTCTAGTCAGGCACAATGCAAGAATAAGACAATGGAATCTCCTCGTCATTTTCACATTTTGCTCTGGTTGGCAGATCCAACAGCAGGCGTACAACAGGGTACACCAAGTACTAAATTTTACAGTACTTTAGGGAAACTCCACAGGACTTTGGAGGAAATGGAAATTCCTAGCTGGGTTATGAAAAATGGTACTTAATTATTTCTTTTGAAATGTCAAATCTGTATGGAGAACAACATTATTTATAGATTATGTCAGTTATTAAACTATTTCAGAGAATGTATAACAGTGAAGACTGACACTGACTTCATATTCATTGTATCCTGAATATACCAGTACTACATTTCTATAATTTCAGGTAGCTAGCAGGTGTTTTAAGTAGCTCTTACTGCAATCAAACCAGAAATACAAAACTTTCACTTACCTATTGATTCAATCTGGAAATCAAAGGTGAGCTCAGATGACAATTTTCTGCTAGATTTTAATCTTCCTTGGAGATTTACTATTTTTATACAACCTAAAGAAGGGGAAGGGGGAGAGTCACTCAGAAACTAAGATGAAAGAAAGGTGTTAAAATAAGATGTTTGTAAATAAAAACTTACAATCCAAGCAGACAAGAATGGTATCTCTCTCCAGCTGGGTTACATGAGTAACACTTGTCTGTGGGCTATCTGTAACACAAACCGACTCAATAAACCGACATAAAAAAGTGACATTGAAAGCACAGAGACTTAAAAACAAGAATTCTGAACACCACTGAATCTGAAACAGATTTAAATTTTGAGTTATATACATGTGCTGGTTGAGCCAGAGTGCTTGGGTCTAAACTCTGAGGCAGGTGCTGAATGAGTCAGTGCTCACTGGAGCGCTAACTATCGTCATTACTACTGGTGACGCCATCATTTTCACTCACATGTGAAATCCGGAGTCTAATCCTCTATACTATAGTCATGACTGACGTCTGTTTTTAAGCTCAGAAGGCCAGGGACTGTACTTTGTATATCATAGGGTAGTGCCCAGCACCACATGCAATAAATATTTACTGAGTGAATGAATCAGAGAGACCAATAAATTACTTTCAGTACAAATAAGTTAAAAGAAATGCTTAAGTATTTTGAGAAGTATGAAGAATTATCAAAATGCAAAGAGGCATTTTTATTATAATGATTTATCAAAGTTCTTATAAACTAAATTTTTTTGTATTTTTTAATGTTTATTTACCTTTGAGAGAGAGAGAGAGAGAGAGAGAGAGAGAGAGAGAGAGAGAAAGAAAGAGCACATGGGTGAGAGGTAGAGAGAGGGAGACACAGAATCTGAAGCAGGCTTTAGGTTCTGAGCTGTCAGCACAGAGCCCGGTGCAGGGTATGAACTCATGAACCACAAGATTATGACCTGAGCCGAAGTTGGATGCTCAACCAACTGAGCCACGCAGGTGCTCCGGGAATGTTTTTTAAAAATATTTATTTATTTATAAATATATATGTATTTATAAGACATAAGATCTGTATCTATACAAGAAGTGCGAGTGGAGGAGGGGTAAAGAGAACGAGAGAAGAGAATCACAAGCAGGCTCCATACCATCAGCTCAGAGCCTAGTACGGGGTCCAAACCCATGAATCACAAGATCATGACCTGAGCCCAAATCAAGAGTTGGACACTAAACCAAGCATCTCCAAACTGAGAATGTTTAAATGATTTTCCATTAAGTAAAAAGTGGGCTACCCCCAACTTTGTATGAACATCAAAACTGGAATTGCTGAGCTATAGGCCTTGTTTCTGGCCTTACGTTTCCTGAAGAGTGGGTCTGATTTTAGGTTTGGTACTTTCTGTAACAGAGCAGAAAGGACATGGAACAGGCCTCCTGAAAATCAGATCTTTGTAGCTCTTACACACGTGGGTAAAAATTGACAATCTGAACATGTCCATACAATCAACTTCAGTTCAGGAAGCCAGGCTAGCATTACTAGAAAGACAGCCAGGAA
This sequence comes from Suricata suricatta, assembly GCF_006229205.1. NCBI lineage: Eukaryota > Metazoa > Chordata > Mammalia > Carnivora > Herpestidae > Suricata > Suricata suricatta. The sequence goes on along the minus strand of NC_043703.1, from coordinate 134,409,653 downwards.
AATAAGGTTTTACCAACTGCTTGTATCAGTTAGTTACCAAGCACCAGAATCATCTAGAGATCTTTTAAAAATACTGATGCCTAGCTGCCACCTCTAGGTATTCTTATTTTATTACAAAATTTTTTTTTTACATTTATTTATCTTTGAGAGACAGAGAGAGACAGATTACAAATGGGAGAGGGGCAGAGAGAGAAGAGGACATAGAATCCAAAGCAGGCTCCAGGCTCTGAGCTGTCAGGACAGAGCCTGACGCGGGTCTCGAACTCACAAACTATGAGATCATGACCTGAGCCAAAGTTGGACACTTAACCAACTGAGCCACTCAGGCGCCCCAAGGCATTCTTATTTAATTGGGGGTGTGTATGACTTGAGGTATCAGGAGTTTTAAAACTTCCCAGGTGGACTGTGAAGTGCAGCAGAGCTTAGGAAACCACGGACTCAGAATTTCATGATGCAAAACTCTAACCATATATTCTCTCTCTCATTCCATTTTTAACTCAGCATCTCAAAACCAGAGATGAACTGTAGTTGTCATATTTAACTTCTATAAGGGGATTCATTATGGTAAGAAAATAAAATTGGAAGCTCCTTAGAACAAAGGTACCCACAGCTGTATAAAATTCTTTTGTGCAGAAATCAAGCCCTTCATTCAACAATTAGTAGAAAGGGATTTGAAATTTCAATGCTTGGGAGAATTAAGTCATTAACTGGAATCCACTGACAATAAAATATCAGTCACCCAACAATGCCTTCCTATTAAACAGGGAGGAAGAGGTCAGGAAAGCACCTGCTGTGTGAAGGCAGATGGATGTCTAAGAGAATGCAGACCAGAGAATCTGAGGGAGCCAAGAAAGCCACATCATGTTGTCAAGGGCCAGCCGTATTTTCCTTCCACAATGTATCCTTTTAAAGGAAAGAGGTTTCAAGTTTCCTGGGCTTCAGGAAGTCATGTAATAGTCTCTACATTTTTGTGAATGTGTTTGCAATCATTTTTTTTCAGTACCAAAAAACCTCAACTCTAAGCTTTTTCACTTTGTGAACACTCACTCTTTTAGGCTTCCAACAAACTCCTGACTAATCAGTATTTATTGGAAAACTGGCTTCTTAATATTTCCCCAAGAACCCAAAGACCCTGACAAAGGGTCTCTGCAAGACCTTTAAAAATTGCCTTCTTGGGGCACCTGGGTGGCTCAGTTGGTTATGTGTCTAACTTTGCCTCAGGTCATGATCTCACAGTTCATGGATTCGAGCCTCGAGTCGGGCTTCCTGCTGACAGCTCACAACCTAGAACCTGCTTCTCATTCTGTGCCTCCTCCTCTGTTCCTCCCCTTCTCACTGTCTCTCTCTCTCTCTCAAAAATAAATAAAACATTAAAAAAAATTGCCTTTGTAAATGGCAATTGTCTATTTTACAGCAAAACATTGTACACTGTTTTATTTAAAGGAAAAGAAAGCAAAAGAGGCTCTATAATAAACACGGTGCTTTAAAAGTCAAGAAAGAAACACTGTTCAGGTCACTTTTTTTAAAAAGTGTAAAAAGTTCAATCTTAGATTTATTTACCATGAAACATAAGTTTTACTGATGTACAGTGACTGCACCAAAAAGACTGAAGGTTTCAAACTATAATCAAATTTCTGTAAAAAGATAATTAATTGGAGATAGTATTTCCTGAGACACTAGTATGAAGAAAGGATCTGCTACACAACTGGTCAATGCGGATCAAAATTTAAGAAAACGAATTGTATAAAAGAATGATTTTCAAGTACCTTCAAATAATTTGGAAGTAGCTGTTTAGTTAAAATTTACATCTTAGTTACAAATCATTAAAAAATTCAGGGAAGTTATTGCACAGTACCTGTGTCTCAATGACAAGAATGTGAGGGAAAATAAACTAGTCTCAATGCAGTTTTCCCTTTTATTTGGATCACCTTTTCAAAGCCTGAGGTCTGCGTGTGTGTGCAGTTGTGGCAGCGCGGTGCCTGCGTCAGCGTCACCAGCACCAGCCAGGAGCGACAGAAACGCGACTTCTCGGCCTGCTCCACGCCTAAGGGATGAGCTCTGGCCGTGGGGGCCGGCAGGTCTCCAGGGCATTCCCACCAGACTCAAGTGTGGGAACCACTGGTATGGACTGGCCGTAACGATTCTGTAAAGACCACAAACCTGATTCTGTAAACCACGAAGAGGTAGAATTTGGGTTGACAGTTTCAAAGCGAACCACCTGGTTGAAGTCTCTCCCTCTGCTGACGCCAACACAGACGAGAGGGTACTCCTGTTCGGGAACCACCAGCATTTCGAACACTCGAAGCGGACAAGGTATAGGAAAATCTATGTGCTAGACACAGAAACAAAAGTACATTAAACAAAGGAAAAAAGAAGCCAAATAATTTCGTGAAAGCACTAAGAGTTTTTACTTCTACAAAAACATGGAAAATAACTCTCTACTGTAAGGATTGCTTCTCGTCACGGAAACTCTGGGTACGTAAGGAAAAAAAATATGCAGTATTTGATTTGAGGTTTAACGCTGAACATTTTTTAAGTTAAAAATCACATAATTTTAGGACATTAGGGCTAGGAGGGAACTTATAAATCACCTGTCCCCCCCAGGTGGAAACTGAGACCCAGAAATCTGGGCACCGGGCCAGGGCCCCCCAGCCCTTTGCTGCAAAGTCTCCTGCTCCCCATGTGATGCTGCTTCAGTTATACTCTGCTGCTTCCTTTTCCAACTGAGCAAACATGGATGAGAGCGCAGAAGTGCTAACTAGCACGAAACACTCCTCTTATAAGTGTGGACACAAAAAACCCCACAGATAAGAGAGAAATGTAGCCTCTTGGCTCAAGTAATGCTATTCATTAACTCACAGTTATGATGCAACCAATGTTAATTTTACATAATTTCAAAATTATTTTCATATTGCTACAAAGAGACTAAATACATTTGTATATTGGAAGTTGGAAAAATAGATGGGAGAACATTAAGGTCCTCAGTAATCAGGAAATTAAGCCACAAGACACGATGCAGAGCCACCTGACTAAAACGAAACAAGTGACAGTAACAAGTGTCACCAAGACGAGGGCTCACCGAGGGGCGGGAGCGTAAGCGGGGCGGACACGCCGGCCTGCCACATTCTGCGCCTGTCAGGATCCTGCAAGAGTAGTGTCACCTGTTCTAGAGAATGTGAGTACACACATGCAAGGGGGCCTGATGCCGACACGTTCACAGCAGTGCTGTTCCAGTAACACAAAACTGGAAGGAACCCAAATGCCCACTGACAGTAGACCAAGTTATGGCCTGCCCGCACAGTGGGAAACTGCAGAGCAGCGAAAACGCACACACTAGAGCTCTCTCCAACAACTACGCAAACCTGACGCTGCAGCACAGCCAGACACAAACGAATGCATACTTTGACTCCACTCACACTGCTGAAAAACCAGGTAAAATTTATTCTAATTTTAGGGGCTTAGGGGTGTGCAGTTATCCAGTGAAAATGGAAAATAAGGGAGGTGACTCATAGCAGATGGGTGCCATGGGGAGTTCGGAGGTGCTAATGATAGTCTTCATACTAGAAAAGGTGGTTTTTTCAAAAAATATGGGGGACAGGCTTTGGATAAAATCTACCATATTTTTAATAAGGTAAAATATTTAAAATAATTCTCTTTGAAATGTGATAAGAGCAGTAAAGTAGAAAGCCACACTTTGGTTTATTTTTTATTTTTGGTGAGCAAATAAGAAAACCAAGAGATTTTGAATATTTCTATTTAGCCTCTAATGTGTGTGAAGTCATTACTGTGTGTGTTACGTCATTAACAGAAGAGGACGCCTGTCTAAAAGCTTTAAATCCGGCTGCTACTGGTGATGGTCCTTGTGGGCAGGGACTGTATCTCACTCAGTTTTTGTCTCCCTAGTTAAAGAGCACTGTGCCTGGTTTGCAGTAAGTACATAACTGTCTTCTGGGAAGTTTTAAGTTATAACTTTTATGATGAAAATACAGTCTAATCAATCAAAAACTCTGTCGGAAATGTCATCAAGAGGAAGGAGGACTATAGAAAGGATAAAAATGTTTTTGAGCACATCTTATTAGAGGGTAAAAAAGCAATACCATCAATAGCAATCACAGTAATGCCAAATACAGAAACAAGATGGCCACAGCGCCTTGGAGCAGAGAGACGGGGGAAGGAGCGTGGGGGTGAGGTTCGGTGGGAGAGTGAGCGCCTGTGGAGCGCACAGGGAGCTTGGGGGGGGGACCGTGGGAAGGGCGGCAGTGTTGAGGGAGGCGGCACCGTGAGTCTAGTATCACTGAGCGCTGGCGCCAGGCTCCCTGGGACTACCCACGTGGGAAAGAGAAAATGTGGATGGGCTGTTTTTAGCTTCCATGTCTTCAAAGTATATATTCTCTCCTGCATGCTCTTCATACTAAAATCTCTTTAACAGAGAAAAGGGTCTTTCCTTTTGTATCAGGAGTAAGTCGCACAACATGTCAAATCACACAAAAAATTCATTCATCCTAAGGTTTGATCAGATTGTATCTGTGAACACTGATATAATGAAAACGGTTTTCACTCTAATAGAGGTTAGGAATGAAAGGAATAGGGAGGATGTACCTAAAACAGACCAAAGGGGTAAAGGAAGGGACAGGGAAGGGCGGGCTGCTGCTGAGTCAAACCACGTACACTTACTTTACCCTCCATTTATGAGACGGTCTATTCTTGTGAAACAGGCAGGAGAGGAGGAGCTGAGAACACAGCAATTTTTGCCATAAAAGGGCTGTACTCAGAGGCTCTGCTTCAGACAGTTCTTAAGGCTATTTCTTTTTCCCCTTCGGCTTTTGGTTTAAAGAACTGCCATTTTAGTGATCTGTGGCAATACCACCGCAATGGGTACAAACTTCTTGAAACTGTTTTTTTTCATTTCTGTAGGCCTAGTTAATTTTGAGGTTAATAAATAGTGATACGAAATTACAAATAGATTCCTTAGTCACTTATAAAATTTAACTAACAGGAAGCCAATACTTTAAATACCCTAATGGTGTATTATAAAATTTAGGAAGAAGAATCCACTCCAATTATATTCTGACCCCAATTAAAAAAATTTTTTTTTAATGTTCATTTTTGAGAGAGCGAGTAGGGGAGGGGCAGAGAGAGAGGGAGACACAGAATCTGAAGCAGGCTCTAGGCTCTGAGCTGTGTCAGCTCAGAGCCTGACGCGGGGCTCGAACCGTGAGCTCATGACCTGAACCAAAGTCAGACACTTAACCGACCCCAGTTTCTATGGAGATCTCAAATGCTCAAAAAAATAAGACTTATTTACATAAAATAGCAAAGGAAACAGCTTTAAAAAATTCCTTGGCAGTCCCTTGGTGTGAGCGAACCAGTACCTCACACATTTTAAGTTAATTTTTCCTCCAATTTAAAGTTACAGCTGAGTAGTATTGATATGTTAAAGAATATTCATCAATTAAAGATTCTAGATAAACTCAGATACAAAAGCAAGCCATTCCTGGGAAAGCCTGGGCCTGGACCTGGTTGGCACAGAACTCAGACCAGGAACTCCCTCTCACTGCGGCTACCCCTTGTCCTGTTAGGCCAAACGCCAACCTGTGGGCTGTCTCTCTGCTGTGATGGAGCCGGCCAACCAGAGAATATAATGAAACGTTTCCCTGCTGTTTAACACCTCCTGCTCTGGATATCAGACCGCGCGTGTGAGACGCTACTTCTAGCTCCTCCCGTCACTTCCCTGAACCAGTTCTCTAGCCTCTTTTGAAACTTCTATCAGGCCAACTCATTTCCTCCTATCTTACGGAAGAAAGTGCACAACGAGGTGTGGCCTGACAGAGGCCTCTCGGGTCTCACTATTTTCAGTGACGGATACTGCAAGTGGAGAAGTAACGCCCAGGCAGGAGATTAACATACGCAGGCAGACTTTCACTACCCTGCCGCATTATCCAAAATCAGGAAATTAAAACTTGAGAATTAATGGGGAAAAAATGTGCGTGTTTTTTTTAAGATCAGGAAAACTGATTTCATTTATAAGCTTTTATACTTAGAATGACCGGTTGCTTTTCATGCTTACCTTAATTAACATAAATTTCTGCATTGGTTCCACCCATTCTAACAGAACAATGCTAGTCTGAAGCGCCCCACATAGGTACTTATGGCCGGTGTAAGGGTTTCGCACTGTCAAGGCAAAAAAGTATATGTAAGTCCTCTTCTAATACAAAGTCCCTCCGACAGTAGCTGCAAGCTCTGAAAACAAACAAACGCTGGCTGCTGGTTTGATTTCTTAATTAGACTACAGGGTGATTGCAGGTAAGGGCAGGAAACTCCATCACTTGGAGGACTTTTGTCTAATGCACAAAGGAAACTGGTGGTTGTTATGGGGGGTGGGGTTGGGAAGAAAGATTTAGGTGAGGCAGCAAGACCCTAAAGGAAGGGTCCGAAGAAGATCTGGGGCAAAGTTGCCAAACTGATAGGCTACAACACATTTAGGACAGGTGACTAAGGATGCTTTTGGTAGTAATGCTCAGAGGCAGTAATGCTTTGGCTGCACCAGCATGAAGACATTAATCAAATCTCAAAACACATACAGGTTTACAAATAATAAAACAAAGCCTCAGAGTTTTTTAAGGGAAGGAAATGAAATGATTTTTTGGTTTTGCTATATGCAAATAAAACAGCTCGTTGTTATAGGGGTGGGGAGGGATTCAGGGTTGTGTGTGTGAACAGGGAGACTCTGACCTTCACACCACAGGCATACGGTTTCACACATTAAAGGCATGGAACTACATGCTGAATGAATAAATGTAGTCTCATAAGCCATTACCAGACAGCATGTGAATGACAAGTAACAGGCCCCTTGGAGAACAGGGCGTGATAAAGTGCCGTAATAAAGTCATCCTACTTTCTCCATTTATCTAGTCAATAAATTATTTGCAAAACAACTGTTATGTGCAAGGTACTATATTACAGGCTTAGTTTACATGGAGACTGGATGGCCAAGACATTTGTTTTTCTTAAGGGGCAAAAATAAACTACTACTGGTAGAATGCCCTAGAGAAATACTGTTTTATGCTAGATTTAAAAATCAGCATCAGTGTTTTCTTATTTGCTCCGCAAAGCAGGAGAGCTATGTGTTACAAAACGGTTTACTTACCAACACAACATTTCTGACACCACTTGGTTTCCGGGATTTTTGCTGATACAGCAAATTTCCTAAATGTAAATGAAAATGAATATATAATACATGTTGGTACAGTTAGTATATGATAACGGTTATCATTACAGATGAGGGGAGAAAAGGGGAGTTGGTAAAAACTGGTGCTGACATAATAGGTCATCTATTAAAAATAAGAATACATTTGATCTGTTTCTCATTCCATCTCCAGTCAATTCCAAATAGATTAAGGATTTATTAAAAGTATGAAAAATAAGACTATAGAATATTTAGTTTTAGAAGAATATGACCATAGGATTTCCTTTAAAATATACAAAAAAGAACAAATTATACAGGAAAATATAAATAAACTTTTGTTTTTAATGTTTATTTATTGAGAGAGAGAGAGAGCAAGCCAGGGAAGGAGAGAGAGAGAGGGGACGGAAAATCTGAAATGGGCTCTGCAGTGACAGCCGCGAGCCCAATGCCGGGCTTGAACTCACCAATCACAAGGTCATGACCTGAACCAAAGTCGAACACTTAACCAACTGAGCCACCCAGGTGCCCCAATAGTAATAAACTTTAATTGATACTTTTTTCACTTAGGGATTCTTACCACCTCAAACTATAGATGACATTCAATTTGATGAATGAATTTGCTATTATTAATAACTTTGGTTTACCAAAAGATACCACTAAGAAAGTAAAAAGATACACCATAACCTGGGGAAAGATAATTTTAGAACATACAATACATTTAAGCTATTTAAAACATTGTCTCACCACTAAAACAATTTATAAGAATTTTTTTAAAGACATTTTTATCTCTCTACTAAGGAAGAGTGAGATACAGATTTTCTGTTAAGGTCTTTGATGTTTCTGCAAACAGGTGATTCAAACAATATGTAAATATCCATTTAGAATTGATTTTTAAAACTACAATTAAAAAATACACATGAACTCAAATGACTTTTATAATGACAGTTAATATAACAGACTGCTAATGCACCAGGTTTTGCAAGCCTCAAATTGTACTTCTCCATTTCTGTACACATAAACGTTTTATATGTGTAAATGTGCCACATTAGAGGTCCCTGCTCTGCACATCTTTTAAAAAAACAAAACAGATTTGTGCTTTGCAGGTAACAGAATTGTAGAGCACGTATATGAGGCTCAATGCCATTCCAAACAAGCTCCGAATAATCTTTTTTTTTTTAATGTTCATTTTTACTTATTTTGAGAGAGAGAAGGGCTGAGGAAGAGGGAGAGAGAGAATCCCAAAGAGGCCCTGCTACTAGCATGAGGCCTGCTGTGGGGTTGACTCACAAACTGTGAGATCATGACCTGGGCAGAAATCAATGTGGATGCTTAACCAACTGAGCCACCCAGGCGCCCAAAGCTCAGAATCATCTAGATGGACGTTCTTGCCACTGTACCAGCACACTGGCAGCTGGGTAGTAACCAAGCATGTAATGCTGAGGTACTGTAATTTCAGCTTTTAATATATTTTACACGCTGATATTATTAAAATCTATAGTAATTATTGCTAACATTTACTGAGATCTTACTGTTTACCATGAATTTCACATGTTCTGCATCAGTCCCTCTGATAATGCCAGGAGACAGGTCATAGTATAGAAATCTGAGGGTTAGGGGGTGCACTCAGCACAGAGCCTACTTATAAGATTTTTTCTCCCCCACCTATGCTTGTGTGCTCTCTCTCTTTAAAAAAAAAAAAAAGGAAAGGAAATCTGAGGGTTAGATTTAGTAATTTCCTCAAGGCCATACAGTTGGCAATTCAGGAAGAACTCTAATGCAGTGTCTTAGTCTAACTGTAGTGTTCGTAGTAATTCAACTTTGAAAACAAATCTACTTTTCTTTTATGATTCTGGATCAGTTTAACTAAAGAGTATTCTGAGTTTGCAGGGTGAGTTGTTAAAATCTGTCACCACTCATAAGTACTTTATCCGTGTGATACAGAATTTTGTTGATACTATGGTACCTAAACAGTGACACAGAAATTAGTCAGATACTGAGGCACTAAATGACTACAGTGATAATCTAGAATATCTTGATTCAAATTCTGGGTTACAGCACCTATTGTTCCTCTTGACTGAGTTTACACTGGGAAGAATTTTACATTCCAATTCATAAATTACATTAAGAATTATAAAAATACCCTTTCATATGCTGGAATTTCATGCAGCTTAAATAAAACAAAAATTTCACACACCCTTTAAGTAAGTAAACTGCTTGAACCAAAGTGCTTTTTAGAGTTTAAAAAATCTGAATCAAGCTCTTGATAGAGTTCCACTGCAACCAACTTACTGTTCCTCGTCCATACTTGTGAACTTGTCCCCTGGCCCCCAAAGTTAACTTGGGGGTTAAGTTACTGAATCTGCTAACATTCAGGAGGATTACTTGGCTGCAAGGTTCTGAGAGATTATAAGGAATACTACACAGTCAAGACAAAATCGACTAGGAAGTACAGCTTAGAAGTTAACGATAATGAAATGATTCAAAACTGAGTTGTGAGCAGCACATGGAAATGTTATAAAAACTCATAATTTTCTACAGTGATCTATATATAGACTTACCTTAATTTTAGTCATGATTTTACAACAAGGCAACAGAATTTATTTACCAGCACCCAATTAACTGGAATTCTGTGAACCAACATTCTCAATGTGTTTAATGTGAGATATTTTAGGGTACAGTACAGACACAGTTCAACTTACCATGCCTAGTAATGATAATAGGACTATTTTTTAAGAGCCTAATTTGTGCCAGAAATCATGGTAGATACTTCTCATACATAATTTATCATTTTTAAAACAACTCTGCAAGACAGGTCTACTGGTTCCATTTTACAGATGAATACCCCGAGGGGTTGTGTAATGTATTCTAGGTCTCAAATCTACTGAGTGGACAATGTAGGATTTAGATTGAAGTCTAGCTGGATTCTAAAAATTACGCTTAACAGAAGCAGCTTTACCATGCAATATAATGAGAACCTGCATTTATGATGAGAACCACAACACATTATAAGATGCCCAAAAGAAGTTTAATTTGTGCTTACTTTACGGCAGAAGAATGAGTACTGATATATATAAAATTTTATCCTGTAAAAAAGGTTTTCAGATTTTTTCGCCAGTAAATGAGAGAATTAAGAGTAGATTTTACAATGACTGGTTTCTAGGTAACAAGCTGAAGGAAGTGGGAACGACACATTGGTCAGTGTTACCAGCACTAAAGACTATAAAAAGACTACATGAAATAAAAGCCTTGGGGTCAAGTACTCTTCCTCTATGGAAATTCCTCAAAGGAAGAGGTAATACGTTATTCGATTTTGTTTCGGCTGTAGACTAGGAAACTTTCCGCACATCTTGTATAGTCAGTAAAATTTTAAGAATTGAACACAGCTACAAATAAGCTACAAAGGTTTCTACTCTGACAAAATGATACAGAAAAAGTGAATGTATTAAAGTTTATGTGCTTTACATTCCGGCGCGCCTGTATATTTTAAGGCTTGGTGGCCGGTTTCCATGCCAAGAGGAATTTAGGATTATCAAGTCAGAAGGCTGGAGGGAGATGTGCTGTTAAGGAGTCCGAAAATCCGTAGGACCAAGTGGCAGCTGAGAGGAAAGGAGAGGCAGACGGACTCTATGTGAAGAACCCCCGATCCCATTCTTGGGGTAGTTCTTGCCTCTAGCCCAACTGTAGATACTGTAGTAGAAGTATAACAAATCGAGTTCATAGTTGTGACTCTGAGTCAGCGTGAAAAGGTCCAATTAAACTCAATGTAATGTATTTTAAGACAGAAAAGCATGCAGTATGATTTTTAAATGGTTTTCATCAAAAAAGTTAATTTTTAAAAAAATCTTTTGCACAAAGAAGCAAATTTCAGCTGTAGTTATAAACTCAGCAATTGAGAACAGCTTTTCAAAATACCTGAAAGCTAACATTGCACATTAGTTGCTTTACAAGTGATATGATACAGGAAGCATGGCTGTAGTATAATGTTTTTGTAAAATAAGATTTATAGCAGACTCAGAAGACCTTTTAGTCAACAAATGAAGTACAATAATAAGCAAAGGAAAAGAGAACATAATGAAAAATCTCTGAAAGCAGAAAAGCAAAAGCCCTCAATTCCTAAGTAATTATCTTTGAATGTAAAAACCTTAATTTAATAAATCATTTTGATTTTCTCAGTTTAGAAACTGGACTTTGAGATAAATTCATGTTATTCAAATTAACACAAATATGTCCAAACCACTAGACATGATGAAAAATTACTGGCAAGTTACAGGAAAAAAAATTAGTTTTATAATGTATACAATACTAAGTAGCAATTAGTTTTAAATTTCTAGAGGTGCCGCTCAGTTCTTGTGAAAATCTATTACCTCTCACAATTTTTTCATTACACATGATTTCTACTAACCCAAACTGAGTGCTTTTTCAATTTCTGCAGTGTAACTATTATTTAGAATCAACATATAATCTGTACGGCTGAAACCTTATCAAGCACACCGTACCTCGGCAGGATTCGGTCAGGGAGTTTGTGTGCTGGGATAGCAACAGGTAACTTCTGCATCTGTCTTGCGTAATCAAAAAGCCCTGGTAAATTATGGGAATAAAGCTGAGAAGCTTTACCTGTAAAAAAAAAAAAAACACACACACACACACACAATATAAAGGATAACAACATAAACAGGAACAAGTGTAAGGTATCAAAAAACTAGGGCCCCTGGGTGGCTCGGTGGGTCAAGGGTCTGACTCTCGGTTTCAGCTCAGCCTAGGAGTTTGAGCCCCACATTGGGTGTTCCACTTCCTTCAGATTCTCCCTCTGCCTCTGCCCCTCCCTGGCTCCCACCCTCTCTCTCTCAAAATAAATAAACTTAAAAATAAAAAATAAAAATAAAAATGCAAAGACTTACCAGATATTGATAGTAAGCAGTTGTTCATTACATATAACCATGTACACCTTCGAGGGAATAGCTGATAAAAAAAAAAGTGCGAAGTTTATAAAAGATAATAGGTAAAATACTTCGATCATGTGTCCGTGTTGAACTGGACATTCAATTGGCCAATTCTAGGTCTTTCATCATTCTCTAGAGCTAGCGTCTCTCCACAGGGGGAAAGCCGGCGGGAGGGGCAATGTGGTCAAGCAGTTTAGGACATGAGTTCTGGAGCCAGCCGGCCTGGGTCATGTCCCAGTTCATCCACTCAGGCGCTGTGGGACCTCTCACAGTTACTAATCCCTCCTGTGCCTCAGATTTCTCATCTGAAACACAACTCAGAATGGTATCTGAGGGTTGTGAAGATTAAACAAGTTACCATGTAAAGCATTTAAAAACAGTATCTGGCGCACAGTAAGTTTTATACAGGTATTAGCTACTAATATCGCCATCATCGTTTCTGCAGGTTGTTTAGCACTGCTGGCCTCTGGGTACTAAACATCAAAAGCTCCCCCTAGTCACTGTGACAACATCCCCACACAATTCCAAACACATTTTTTCCTTTCAGCCCCAACTCAACATTTCCTGGCCCTCTGATCAAAATCTCTAGGGTCAACTGTCACCATGCTGCCAACAGTTCTATACAGATCAGGGCACAAGCACGGAACACAAAGCCCTGCCTCTCCTCCTCCTTCCACTTACTGTTACTATTCTGCGCTCACTCTATACTTGAGTCAGACTGGCTGCTCATGGCGGCCCATCCTGGCCACTCCGCTGCACCACTCCATGCCTTCACATTTACCCTGTCTGTCTGGCTGGGAACCTTCGACTATCGCCATTTATGGTCTCTTCTCAGCTCCCCACAGGAGGTGCTCGTGACATGTGCTCACTCCGAGTGTGACACCTAACCTGAGTGTCGCAGCTACTGCCATGCCTCTATTACACTCGTGAGGTTCCAAAGGGTAAGGGCAAGTCCCGTGAACACATCCTCAGTACCTGATAAATACAATATGCTTGGAGCTTTTATGGATAAAAACATAAAAAGAGGCAGAAAAATCACAAAACTGAAACTTCTTTATCTAGTATGTATATATAACTTTAAAAAAGGAAAATATAAAATAATGTACCTGTTCCATTGATGTTTCATGAAGTTCATTAAGATTCAAAGTATAAATTCCCTCTTCAGCACCAAATATCAAGTACTGATCTGAAATGACAAAAGTACTTCACCAGTTTTGATAGAAAAAATACTTTCAAAAAGGATTTATATAGCCTAAGATTATGTACATATGTATTATACCCTGAAAAAAATTACTGTGATTGATAAGCTATATCTATCTATCTATATGTTTATTTTTTAGAGAGAGAGAGAGAGAGAGAGAGAGAGACAGACAGACAGACAGAATGCTAGTGGGAGAGGAGCACAGAGAGAGGGAGACAGAATCTGAAGCAGGCTCAAAGCTCCGAGCTGTCAGCACAGAGCCTGAAACAAGGCTTGAACTCAGAAACTGCGAGACCATGACCTGAGCTGAAGTTGGACACTTAACCGACTGAGCCACCCAAGCACCCCTAAGCAATAAATATATTTTAATACAAATAAGTGGCTAAACACTCTACCTTAATGAACTGAGTTATATGTAAATGCAAGGCTCAAAGCAGTGAGGAAAATTTTTATGTAAAAGAAGTTCTGAAGGCTGGAATGCTAGGGTCCCTCACTCATCAGAGGGTGCTGAGACTGGCAGAGAATCTACAGCTCATTTTTTAAAAATTCTTTTAAGAGAGAATCTTACATAATTGATGTACAGTATGTAAAGAAAAACTGATACAGATTCAAAACATTTTTGCAGATGGGCTACAATTCATGTAAGAAATAACATCAAAAAAACAGGAGCTGGCTACTGCCTATTTAAAAAACTGATTAAAAGTTGGATACCTGGATAGGGTACTCAATTATCGTCTAGAAGATCTTAGTTTAGCCATGGTCCTGTCTGATCTGCTTTTGACAACATTTAGTCAGAACTAGTCCAGACTAAACTGAAGTATGCTGAGAAGTTAGAAGGCCAAGAGTAGTGTTATGCTGACCAGTATCTAGGATTAGTACCGGCAGATTAAAGACAGAGTTTTGTAGTCCAATAATATAATCTCATTGGGTTCGAACTGCACCTTCCCTCTGACTGGTGATGAGCCTTTCTGCATGTTTTTTTCTCGACCTGTGAAACACAAGTTCCTACTTGGATTTCTAAAAGATTCAGTAAGAAGACGCGCGTGTGTGTGCGCTTATGCAGATCTCATATACACACATACATTAAGATACAGATATGTAGTGAGACAATGCAGGCAGTCTCTGGCCAGTGACTAATGGCAATGATTCTTATCATGATCGCCCTAAGGTGGAGAGATCCTCTGAAGTGGCCACCACATCCCGGGCGCTGTGTAGCTAAACTCCTTTAACAACAGTCGTGTCTGAAACAGTCAAAGTGGAAAAACTTTTGTGGAGAAAATTAGGGTGGCAGAGAGTATATGGTTTTGCTATATTAAGGGGACAGCACAGTGAAATTTTAGTGTCACGGGTCACCTCAAGCACGGCTATAAGACAGTGCTTAATTTTTCTTTTTTAATTTTAACAAAATATTTTTCAGAAATCTATTCAGAACAGGGTGAAAAAAATACTTTCATGGCTTCAGTTCAAAAAACAATTAGGAAGGGGGCTGCTTGAGTGGCTTAGTAGTTAATTGTCTGACTTTGGCTCAGGTCACGGTCTCACGGTCCACGAGTTTGAGCCCTGCATCAGGGTCTGTGCTGACAGTCCAGAGCTGGGAGCCTGCTTTAGATTCTACATCTCCCTCTCTATGCCCCTCCCCTGACTCATGTCCTCTCTCTCAAAAGTAAACATTGAAAAAAAAAAAAAAAACCCAGATAACAGATAAAAACATATAGTACTACCTCTTGTATCTGGGTTTATCCATGATGTTGCACAGTGAATTTTCAAGGGACATCCATTAAAAACCTTTGAAAAGCAGGCACCCATCTGGAAAAATAAAGAACAACCAAGTAATAAGATACTCCCTGCTAAGAAGGAAAATATAACTGTTACAAAGGGGAACCCTTTTCTTATTTTACTTTATTTATTGAATCATTGAAATGTTATTAATAATAAATAAATGTTAAATAATCTTATTAATACTAAAATGTTATTAATCATTGAATTTAATACTTCAACATGAAAGCGGTATGGCTGATTACAAATGCATATATGCTCTTTAAAACATCCAGACCCATTCTTTATTTAAAAAACTGAGCAATGTGATTATTTTCCCTGGATGGAATCAATAAAAAGCTTTATTTTTTTTTTGTTAATATTTATTAAGCCCATTTACAAGTCTTTCATATAATAAATACCTTATAAGGAAACACAGTATCATTCATTTGGACTTTTTTCTTATCTTCAAAGAATAAAATGTTAATTTTGAAATTATTGTTCAGGTTAGAATAAGTAAATACAAGAAAGCTTATTCATTTAATCACTTTTACTAGCAACAACTTGGAGGGGGAAGAACACAAAAGTATTTGATGAAGAGAAGAGCACTGTGTATCATTTTATAGTTGGGAGTGTTTTCTTCACAAATATGGAGATGATACCCAGAGACACACACCACTGTAGCTGATTATCGTGGATTAAAAATATTAACATAAAAATAATCAAAATAATAAATCCTAAGATTTCCTTTTCCTCACAGAAACCTACCAACAAATATCTTAGAGAGTTTAGTACCAAATGACAACAAGGTGGTAGAAGACCTACAGGCCTGTTTTTACGGTGTAGGGCAGAAACTGTATCATTTAACTCATGCTGGTAACTATGCTTTAAGACAGCTGCCAAAACTCTTATGTGGAGGTGCTGCCTAACCCCTAAAAATCCAAATGACAAAATGAGATGCCAAACAACCAAAGCACACCCAAGTGTACGCTGGTCTGTGCAGTCAGCCGCCTGGCTTCCCAGTCAGGGCTCCTCCCCATCAGCCGTGCACCTGACACAAGGGTCCTCTCCTGCAGCCACAGGCCATCCCATCACATCCTGTATGTGCCTCTGCCAGACTGGGAGCCCGCCACTCTCAAAACAGTTACAAGATAAGGCATACATATGTAGATCTTTATACTGATTTGTAAAAAGACTAAAAAACAAGAAACTAAATGGCTAAAAAGCAGAGTTGAGAGGTTACAGACTAGAAACTCTGTGGACACTTAAATTAGTGTCACATATGTTTCAGATTAAAGACTGGCAGCGGCAAAAATGTAGTTCTATCAATACTGGCACCCAATTACACTGAACTAATATAATTTTCATCCTCAAACAGCATGGTCTAACAAAAAAACTAAAAAACAAAACCATGACAATTTGCCTTTTCTACATTTCTTCAAGAATATCTGCAAAGAAGATATTAACAAATTTTGGAATAAAGGAGCTTTAAAATGTAGAAATTAATATTTAAATTAGCAACCTTATAGTTTTTTAAATACTAATAATGGAGATTCCTTCAAATAGGTACAAGTCTAACCAAGGGTATACAGTCAAGCAACCATCAGTCATTGTATTTAGGCTGAAAACAACTTATTTGATGTTTGTACTTACATGCACTTTAGGTGTTGGGGGTAGACCGTTACTAATAGGCTTCTGGAAAAAGAATACATATGTGCATGAATATACTTCTTTTGTTGCTGTTTGGTATAGTAATACTGTATTTCAAACATATGTATTGAAATAAAATACATGAGCATGCTCTCTTTGTAAAAGGACACAACACAGATAAGGTTAAAGTCCCCTATAATCCTTCCACAGTCCACTTAGTTCTGGTACCTGCACCCTCTCCAAAAAAGCCCGTTTAGTGTGCCCCTTCCAAACCTCTTTCTAGGCAACTATATGTACTCACGTATTTGTGTATCTTTCCAGGCCACCTTTCTATATATTTATATATGTGTCCCCATAGAAAACATTGTTTTGGTGTGTGTTTTAGAACATAGTTAATGCACTGTTTTATCAACCTGTCCTTTGCCTTAATGTTGGGTCTTGGACAGATCTTTGTATCAGTCCACATAGATCTGGTTCATTTAACTGTAGCACAGTATGAATATAACATACTTTATTCAGCTATTCCCTAATTATTATTGGATATTTAAGTTACTTTCCCTTTTCTACTATAATAACAACACAGAAATGCTCACTCTTGTATATACCTTACTAGGCAATGTGTGAATGACTGTTTTAGGGTGTGCTGCGAGAAGAGAAACCACTGGAATACAAAGTCTGTACCTTCCACATGTTAGTGGAGCCTGACCACCAAGCTGTCTGTCTGAGTGCCCACTTCACATCACACCCGTCAGCAGTGTGGGTGAGCCCTGGCTCCTTTGGTCTCACAGACATTTAATGTTATCAAACTGATCAGTAAAAACTGTTTTCTCCTTAATTTGCATGCCTCTGATTGCTAGGAAGATTGAGAATATTTTTAAAAAAGCTTACTGCCTATCTGTTTTTCTCATCTATAAACTTTTTCATTTTTTTCCCTGAGTTATCTTTTTCTTATCTATTTGTTGGGAGTTCTTTACATATTCCAGATTTGAATACTTTATCCATTAAATATATTACAAATGTTTTGTCCTAGTCTGTAGACTATCTTAACCTTGTTTATCATGGCAGTTGAAGTTTTACATTTTGATGGATTCATATATATCAATCATTGGTCAGAGTATACTGATAATTATAAGGAGTGTAAAAACATGCTCAAAAGGGGCGCCTGGGTGGCTAAGTCAGTTGAGCACTCAACTCTTGTTTTTGGTCATGACTCCAGGGTCATGGGACTGAGTCCCATATTGGGCTCCACACTGAGTGTGGAGCCTGCTTGAGATTCTGTCTCTCTCACTCTGTCCCTCTCCCCAACTCACGCACGCACTCTCTAAAGTAAAAAAAAAACAAAAAAACAAAAAAACCCCAACTCAATAATACCAGATATTTTTCCAAAGGGCTACATGCCTGGGATTTTTTATTTGTACCCCTGCCTTTCAGAGAGATTATACTTAAAGATAAATTTTATGAAAGCCTGGATTTCTTTGGAGGTTAATCTTACTAACATTTTAAGGAATGGCATCTTAATTTTTCTCAGGCTAAGTCAAAATTATTTAACTGATGTGACAAAAATTAATTGATTTCATATACCTGATACAAATGAAATAGTCTATGTAGTTTTACTTCTGTAACTCTCAGACACTTCTGAAATTAAAACTATTTGAAATTCTACTTTGTAGATAGGTGTATGAAAATGTATAGCCTATTACTGCTACCAATTTGTGGTAATTTTTTTTCATTTTGCAAATAATTTATGTACTTGGTTTTATATTTATGTTCTAAAATTACCTTAGACCATCTAGTTAAGCACAATATTATTTAAAGTTTATTTATTTATTTTGAAAGAGTGTGCACAGAAGTGTGTGAATGAGCAGGGAAGGGGTGGGGGGAGTGGTGGTGGAAAGAACCCCAAGTAGACTCCACCAGTCATCAGAGAGGGCAACCCAGGGTTCAGTCCCACAAACTGTGAGATCATGACCTGAGCCAAAAAGAGTTAGGTGCTTAACTGACTGAGTCACCCAGATGTCTTGCAAAAAATACATTTTAAGTTAGGGAGCTATGAATGTTGCAACTGTCAGATTTCCATGGAGTATGGGCAGAATTGCTGTAAATAATTTCAAGCTGCAGAAACTGTAATCATGTTTCAATGTATCATGGATACTGCTTATCCTATTATACAGTCAGCGACACATTTCAGAATCACTGTTAGTGTCACTACTACAGTACAGTAGTTCCTGATCATAATGAAATAAGGTAACAGAACGAATTACAAATGCACACACTAAAAAATGTATACATCTCTCAAAGGTTCTCATGCTGCACCTTAGAGTCATTAAGCTGTGTTTCTGTACTACTGCATTAACAGTGCTGCTAAAATATAAACTGATGAACGCAAAAAGTCCCTGCTCTGTTGGAAAACATAAAAACCCATTGCTAAAGAACCCTTGATGCTTCTGTTAATCACAGTCTACTTAAGCTTCACAAATTATAATGGATAATCCTAGTTAAATGCTTTAACTAAATATAAAAAGGGCATGTCCTATTATATCATGAAATCTTAAGAAAACAGAAGTACAAAAGTTTCTAACAATGTGCTTCCTGCCTAAAACCAAAGGTTTATACACATAATATTTTAAATGTACAAAAATGTCTATAAAAGCAACTATTAGTATACACAAAACTTTTATTTTTTTTTATGATCTGAGAGAGTGTGCATTCACATGTGGGGGGAGGGGGAAGAGAGAGAGACAGAGAATCTCAAGCAAGCTCCGTGCTCAGTGGGAAGCCGTGCGGGGCTGGATCCCACCACCCTGGGATCATGACCTGATCCAAAAATCAAGCTCAACCTATCCGAACACTTATGTGCCCCAATGCACAATAAAAACAACAACAACAACAAAAATACGATCTCATCTTATGATCTCATTGTCATCTGCTGAATTGGGTATTTTAAGGATTTTTTTTATTGTTTTAAGTTCTTTGCTGATAGACAGATGTCTTCTGATGATCCAGAGGAAATTCTTTACAAATGTAAAAAAAATTTTAATATCCTAATAAATACTATTTATGTTTTAACAGTTATGTCACAGCGTTTTATCCTACGTTTGTAACAGGAATAGTTACTGAGGTAAGTTCATCTTTTCTAAAGTGATTATTTTATATCCACCAGAAAATAATTTTAATTTTTCCTCCTTGTTAGGTATTTTCTTTGAGTAACAGCAATACCATGAATTATCTACAGTTAAAAATTTGTCTTGAATAAAGTTCTAGCTTTCCTTATCAATGTCCATGTCCTTCTTTCCATAACTTTTCGAGACTGCATAGGAAACTTTTTAAGAATCTCATCAATGAGAATAATAGTTACCTGTATGCTGAAGGTCAGTTAAAATATATTATTTAAAAAAATGGCCTACATAATTTGAATAGCAAAAAGCCATCATTCAAGTTTGCCACAGCAAAATTATGTTTTTTGAGATTTAAGCAATTATAATTAATATATTAAAATACCAATATACTAAATGTAAAATATATAATCGCTATAGTTTAATTACAATAAAACTTAACAATGAAAAAGAAAACAAATACAATTATATTATTAAGTATTATTATATATTAGGAATATTATAAATATAAATACCTACTGGTACATCTTTCTTTTCTTTCCTTGAAGGGTTTGTGCCTCTATGTTCATTCTGTTGTTGATATAATGAACCATCTCGTTCACCATTTAACTGGAAGCTCATTCCATTTCCTTCAGTCAGATGTTTAAATATAGTTAAAAAGGATTAATTTTCATATAAACTTTCAGAAAATTATCAAGTAGAAAAGAAAAATACGATTTCTCAGATGGTTTCTGCCTTCATTTCTGATCACCCAATCAGAAATATTTAGTACTATGGAAAAAAAGTCTGATACCTATGGTTCTACTTCTATTTCTATTTTTTTCATTTAGACAAATTAAAAAAATTTTTTTAATGTTTTTAATTTATTTCTGAGAGACAGAGCATGAGCAGGGGAGGGGCAGAGAGAGAGGGAGACACAGAATCTGAAGCTGGCTCCAGGCTCTGAGCTGTCAGCACAGAGCCTGATGTGGGGCTCGAACCCATGAACTGTGAGATCATGACTTGAGCAGAATGAAGTTGGCCGCTTAACCAACTGAGCCACCCAGGTGCCCCTCATATAGACAAATAAAAATCAGGTTATATCTAAGCACATATATTTATGTAAAAAAACAAATACTGAACATTTAACTACTTTCAGGAAAGGACAATTTACAATATCCAGGAAATTTTAGTTGCTTTTTAATTGTTTCTTCTGCATAATACACAAGAATATAGTAATAAAGCAGCATCTCCTAGTATTAATTTGGAGACAAATACTTAGCAATAGTGACAATCATTTTTCTAAAAATGATAATATGAAATAAAAGGAGTTAGACAAAGTACTCTCTTTTTTTTCCAACACACAAGTAAGCCTACAACCGAGACACACTGTCCTTGTTTGTTCAGTGGCTTCTATTGCCACACTGAGATGAACTGAGCGTTTACCATTCTCCAGGAAAGAAGGCTAGATACGAAATGAGAAACCAGGACATTTAATACCAGAATGGGTCACGGGAATCCTGTCATATGAACACTCCAAACTAGGTGGCAGAAAAGCAGAAACCATCCCTACAGTGAACGCCTTTCTTCTCCTCTCCCTCAGAGGAATTTCAAATACTCTTAAAAGAAAGACACCCTCCATTTTCTTCACAGTACGAAAACCTGGTAACATTCTTAGGCTGCCCTCCCTCCCGTCATTACCTAAAGCAACTGGCTTCTGTGGAGGTAATCTGGGAGGGGGTGGTCTCGGTGGGACTTGGGTTGGCTTTGCCGGGCTCTCTGACGTGGGACATCTCTTGATGGTTCCTTGATTGTCATCCTCAGCAGAGTGCGTTTCCTGTGGTATGAATATGGACTTAGGCTGAAATAATACAGAAACGGAGACCAAGGATTAAACACGAACTTACTTGTTTCATTTAAAAAGAAAAATATTAAACATTTTTCCTGAAGTAAATACTAGTCTATATCAGAGGCTTCTGAACTGTGTTTACTAGCTGAGCTTTAAGGTTATTCAACTATCTGGTTCATATTATCTTAATACATATCCTAAAAATGTACAACAACATAGTTTTCTCAGGAAAAACAAGTGGCCCCTTTCTATTAACTCCTTCACAAGCCTTCTTATCTAGACCTGCTAAAAAAAATAGTCTGCTCTTTCTGATCTCCAATTTGAATGAGTCTCTTTTTATTTTAAACATTCAGACTAATCAAATTTCAGTTCTTTACAAGACTAACCTGTCTCTCTTAGATGACTCAATATCTTTTATGTTAATGCTTAATCTTTCAGACTGGGGCAGGAGAAGAGAGCAATTAAAATTTTATCATACTGGAAAAGACTAACACAGCAATATGGAATGGCTAAGACTCTTCCTGTGCAGACAGTGGGAAAAGCCCAGTCAGCTGAAGGTTTGGAGGCTTTATAAATTCTTCATGTGTTCCTGACTAGAAAGATTGCTCACACTTATGGTTTTGAAATTCTAACGTAAAACTAAATAAGCAAATACAGTATTATTTACTTGTGTGAATCATAATTTTTTTTAAGTATAAAATGAAACAAAATATAGTAATACATTAGACACCAAGACTGGTCAGACTCCAATTCTCATTTATAAACCCTGATTTCAAACCTTGTAACAGTTCATTTTATAAACAGTTCATTTTATAAATAAAATTTCCTGTGCATATAAACTTGTAAGTTTATATTAGTATTACCTATGTTAATTCATTTTGCCTTCAAAAAACCCATCAGTGAAAAGGATTTTACCATTTTACAATGTTTCTGACAAAACACTGTTGCTAAAAACTTTTGAAAATTACTGTCTTATTCTGTATTTTTTTAAATGTTTTTATTTATTTTTGAGAGAGAGAGGGAGATAGCATGAGCAGGGGAGTGTCAGAGAGAGAGGGAGACACAGAATCCAAAGACAGGCTCCAGACTCTGAGCTAGCTGTCAGCACAGAGCCCAACGTGGGGGCTCGAACCCACGAACTGTGAGATCATGACCTGAGCTGAAGCCGGATGCTTAACCGACTGAGCCACCAAGGCGCCCATTATTCTGTATTTTTCAAGTAAAAGTACTTTCTGATAATTAAATATCTATGATGATAAATCACTATCTGTTACCTATTCTTAGGAATCATTTATTAGTAGATCATAGTTTCTGAACGATAAAATCTTACAAAAATGTGAGATTTCTAGCCAGGTGCAATTATTTAATGGTCTTCATGTACGAAATTCTAGAACTTATTATTTAGAATAAATACTAAACAACAAGTTGGATAATTAAAAAAAGACAACCAAAATTAATCACAATCCACTATCATGGTTAATAACTTCATGTTTTTTTTGTGGATCTCAAGTGCCAATAAGCTACAGAGTTACTATTAATACAGTACTAATGGACAGGACAATCACACACACCCGCACCCACACATAATTCACACTGAAAAACCAAACTGCTTACCTTTGGTGGCAAAGGAGGTGGGACTTTTGCTTTCATGGTTGAACTATAAAAACGTAAAAGTTTAGAATCAGAATTGAATTATTACTCAAGTATAATTTATTTTTCAAAGATATGGAAGAAAATTTACATAAACAAGTTCTCTTTTCTGAGATTATGAGTGTTTTCCAAAAACGTTCTGTACAATGTTCAAGTTAAGCTGAATGAAGTTTTATTCAGAAGTAATTAAGTAAATATGCTTTCTTGGTTTCAAATTAAAATAGGAAAAGAGAACTACAATTCCAGTTTACAGCAATTGAATAAAAACATAACTAGTTAGGGAAAAAATAGCAAAATGACATAGTATAAAAGTATATCACAATGTAAGTTTCATTTTTATTACTGTTAGACATAAAATATCTCTGATAAAATTCATCAAAACATACATTCTCTATAAAATTTTAAGCAGAATTTATCTGACTGAAGCTAAGATTCATTACAATTCAGAATTGGAGTTTTTGATGTACAAAAAATTAAAAGATGGAACCATAAACTCTCAGATGAGGAAAAGAGAGGTCTGGAGAGGTTAAGTGACCTGATTCAAGGTCAACGAGTACTGAGACAGAAAAGAAAACCTCTGCCTTCATGCCTCCAACTGCTAGTCAGGTACCTGTCACCCTACCATGAAACTGTACCTTTCTTTAAAGAAAATAAAATAATCTAAAAAAAACCTAAGCATCAATGCTTACGTAAATGAAAACATTCCCATGTATCTGATCCAACAGGACTTTAGAAGGAGAGAAGAGAGATCTCTCCTTCACACACTCTCTCTCTATATACACACCAAGAAAAGGCCATCCAAGGACAAAACAAGAAGGCAGTTGTCTACAAGTCAGGCCCCCACCAGGAACAGAATAGAGCTGTGACAAATTTGTTACTCATGTCACTCAGTCAGTGGTCCTCTGTAATGGCAGCCCAAGCTAAGACACACCATGGTACCAAGGAGTGGAATACTGCTACAACAAATATCCCAAACGTGGAAGAAGCTTTGCTTTTTTTTTTTTTTTAGATTTTTTTTTTTGTTTGTTTATTTATTTTGAGAGGGAGGGAGAGAGCGTACAGGAGAGAAGCAGAGAGAGAGAGGAAGAGAGAGAGAATCCCAAGCAGGCTCCATGTTGTCAGCGCAGACATGCAGGGCTTGATCCTATGAACAGTGGAATCATGACCTGAGCTAGGATCAAGAGCTGGATGCTCAGGACAGCTGGGTGGTTCAGTCGGTTAAGCATCTGGCTTAGGCTCAGGTCATGATCTCATGGTTTGTGGGTTCGAGCCCCATGTTGAGCTCTGTGCTGACAGCTAGCTCAGAGTCTGGAGCCTGCTTCAGATTCTGTGTCTCCCTCTCTTTCTGATCCTCCCCTACTCATGCTGTCTCTGTCTTTCAAAAATAAATAAAAAACAGAAAAATAATTTTTAAAAAAAGTCGGGTGCTCAACTGACTGAGCCAACCATGCACCCCTATGCAAGCAGCTTTGGAACTGATTAACACATAGAGGCTGGATGAGTTCTGAAGTACATGCTAGAAATAGGGACGTTAACAGTGATTTTGGTGAGAGTTCAGAAAGAGAGCTGAAGAGAAAATTTCCGTCTTCTTAGAGAATACATCAATAATCATCAACAAAATATTGGTAGAATGTACACATCGAAGGCATTCTGTGGTGGGAATGATGGAGGTCTGCGATGGAAATGATGACCATATTACTGGAAATGGGAGGAAGAGTGATCCTTGCCAGAGAAGTAGACAACTTGGCTGAACTGTTTATATTCTAGTGTTTAGTGGAGGGTTAAACGAGGTCATAGAGTAAGGTCCTAGCTGGAGAGGATGAGAAGCCTTCTACGAGAAGGGGAGACCTCTCTCTCTGTATGCACGCATGCACTGAGGAGGCCCATGGGAGAACATGGTGAAAAGGCTCCCATCTGTAGGCCTGAAAGAGAGCTCTCAACAGGAACCAAACAGGCTGGCAGCTCGAGCCTGAACTTCCCAGCCTCCAGAACTGTGAGTCAGACTGCTGTTCGGACCACCTCTCTATGGTATTTTGTTAAAGCTGCTTGAGCTGACTAATACAACTAGAACAGAGAAAGAAACTGTGGTATAACCCATAATAGTGTCAATATAAAGCTGTTAGATTTATGAAATCACATCAAATGACACCTTATGTCAAAAACAGAAAAAGAACTTACTGTTTGGATTCATCATCATCCCCTTCATCATCTTCTAAATGTGCCACGTGCCCTCTAGGGACAAAGGATAATTTCACTGTTACTAAATGGACTTTATGAAAATGGCTCCAGGAGGGGGCCGGTGGCACAATGGATAACGCGTCTGACTACGGATCAGAAGATTCTATGAAAATGGCTCAAGAAGAAATTTTAGAAAGTGTAGGAATGGCTACTGCAAAACAGCATTTTATTTCTGCAGCTTCACAGGATTCAGAATTAAACAACAAAACCACGTGAGGCTACATGACAGAAAAGGGGCCAACAGACCCTACTCATCTGTGACACAGAGTGTTTTAAGCTTAATTAAAAATCAAAATTACCGCTGATGTAATTCTTCTTCAACAGACTTCAGAAGACTCCTCAAAAGAAAAACAAAAACAAAAAACTAATGTGAATAAGCAAAGGACTACGAAGTACATATTTTCATTATTTGAACCTTAACCGTAAATTTTAAGTTACTTTTTACTACTTACTAACATCAGCTACAAAGATCTTTATACTACAGAACATCAAATTCTATTTAATAATATATCCATATTTTCTGCTGCTAATGTCTTTATACATGTATTTGAAATGAACAAAATAAATCCTAATGTTTACTGGAAAAATACCAGTTCAAACAGAGGACAACCCACCATGAAATGTCACAATAGGACTGACAAAACCATAATTGCAGGGTCATAGTCAGGGGTTTCCAGGATTCAAATTCTACCTGGAACATTTTACCTGACACCTGAAATTATATTTTCTTTTTCTTAAAATAAGGAAGGTGACACACTTTAAAAAAAACATCATGCTCTCAGGCAATCCTACAAAATGAAACTCAACATGTTGGATCTCTGCAAAAGCATGCATGCATGTGATGTGAATACATGAATGTAGTAGCACTTTGCTTTCACGGAAGACACTCACTTACCTGAAGCATCTGTTCTCCAGTGGTGTACTGGCAAACACATTTACACTTTTGGGAGACTAAGCCTGTATCAGACCAGGTGCGAGGATTTTATCATTAGGAGCAATTAATGAAACTGTAGTATTCAGGAACGTGAGAGAGAACTCACGGCATTCCTGAAGGTCCCTTACTTTTCGCTGCATGGACTTGCACTCTTCAAACATAAAAACTCAGTAGCTTTCTTAAACCCAACGGGATAGGGAGAAATACTGTTACTAACAAATTACTGAGGGAAAAGTGAGCCAACAGAAAATTTACTCTCCTCAAAAGGTAAGACAATACCTTCTAGTCATTTTTCCCCTCTGATATATATTGGAAAAAACTGCCCTTAGAATTATCAAAACATAAAACCAGAGAAATTGAAAGGAACAGTTAGCTGGTATGAGCAACAGAATAGGTTCCGGTCTTCAAATATTTTAATTTAGGCCAGTTTACCAACAATCTAAGTATTAAAAATGACAAAGCTCTGACTTGAGTGGTAAATGACACGGGAAGGCCATAAACTAATTGCACATCCCATTTTGCAGATAAAAAACAAGTGAGGTACTTCAGTCAAATCTATGATCTTATTCCCAAAGCTCTTCAAGGGCTAGCTCTAGGCAGGCAGGCGCTCCTGACTAGCGGCAGGGTCACACAGGATGCTAGCCTGCCCAGCAGACAGCCCGCATCTGGGGCCCGCCTCTCCCACTGTAAGCTGTGTGGCCTTCAATAAGTACTTTGATTTCCCCATGCTTCAGTTTCCATTATCTGTAAAACAGGAATTGTAACAGTACCCACATCAAAGCCTTTATCTAAAGATACAATGAATATGGGTAAAATGCTTAGAATAGTACTTTAAAATACAGTAAGTACTCAATTCACATTTTCTTTATTATGACAACTAAAGCAACATTTCTTTAAACTAGCAATTCTATGTGTGGTCTAAGGATCCCAGAGATCCCTTGGCCTCCTGGAGGGGGTCTGCAAGAACAAAACTATTTTCATATTGCATATAATACAAAAAAGCATTTACCTTCTTCACTCTTTATTTTTTCATTGAGAATGAAACTCTGGAGTTTTCCAGAGGTTATAAAATACAAGATAACGCAACAGATTAGTAGCAGATATGAGAATCCAGCTGTTTTCTATTAAGCCAGATATTAAAGAGATTGGCAAAAAATACAAAACAATGCCAATTTTCTATTATTTTGTTTAAGAAAGATAGCTGTTTTTCATAAAAAATGTTATTAGTGGGCCTCAATAAAAAGTTGGTTGAATTACACAGACATATAAAATCTATTAATGCAATTATTTGCTGCTTCTAAGTCTCATGAGAGGAATCGGATGGTGTTAGATTTGAAGTGGCATTTAAATTGGTCCTTAATGATGAGGAATTAAAAAAAATTTATTTACTTTTGTAGAGAGTGCAAGTGGGGGAGGGGCAGATAGGGGGTGCAGAGGATTGGAAGCTGGCTCTGCACTGACCAGCTGACAGCAGCGAGCCTGATGTGGGGCTCGAACTCACAAACTGCGAGATCATGACCTGAGCTGAAGTCTGATGCTCAACCAACTGAGCCACCCAGGTGCCCTATGAGGATTCTTTGAAATACACACACCAAAAAATGTTACTTATGATAATGTGTAATGAGTATATTACTATTTTAAGTAAATATTTTGAAAATTTCTCAGTTTAAATTTCCAATACTGTAAATATTGACAGTTATTAACTCATATAAAAAAACTCACTGCAGTCCTCAATAATTTTTAAGACTATAAAGGGATCCTGAGACCAAAAATTTAGGAAGCACTGCTTTAAACTATGTTAACAAGTGAAATACAGTATCATAGTGGGCTTTTACAGCATTTAGAAGATAGGAAAGAACTTTTTTCTTAAGCACATGCCAATATCTGGGGGGGGAGGGGCACCTCTTTTTCCAAGAGAATATTCAAATTTGAGAACAATTAAGAGGCAAAGTAAAAATGTAGTTTATTTTCCAGTTACCATATTTAATTGGACTTCCACAGCATTCCACTTTTTAAAAAATAATCTTCCCAGGAAGACTATGTTCTCCAAGAACGAGAGAGAAAAGCTGAATCTGAGAACACGGAACAGCAGCTAGCTTTACTGCTAGGGTCTCACGTATACTTTTAATTTATTTACTAATAAATCTCCTACTATGTGTTACAGGTATTTTGTTCATAAGGTTACGTAATTCATGAAGTATTAATGAAAAGTAGGATATATAATTTGCTTTCCAGGCTTTATAAAAGAGAAGTGAAACATGGCTAAATTTGCTAAGAGGTTCATTTACACTAAGTACTATATCTTGCGAGCCCTGGGGAAAAGGAATACTGATTTAATCACCAAGACTGAGTGCTATACAATAAACAGGGTCACTATTCACTGGTCCATGTGGATTCTTCTCTTATGGAATTTTTAGAAAGTAATGAACAAAATAAAACAGAAGTGATGCCCACAGATACTGAGTTACTAAGTCAATCTAAAATAATTAGGAAATCTGGATGAAAATGTTAAAAATGGGGAACAATATACAATCACAGATTTAAGTGATGAAAGTGAAGAAACCGATAAAAGGGAAGTAAAAATAAAACAAAAAACCCACAGCCAAAATATTTAGCATTATTCGAATTAGCTAAAAAATTTACATGCTGGTTACTGAAATCTTCTGAAATTGCCTCACTGGCTAAAAACAATCTTTAAGTATTGTCCTGAGTATAGCTGAAGACAAAACAAAAAAACTTCCTATTTCTTTAAAACCAAAGAGCAGTTTTATTCACTCACATTCACTGCTTTTATAATAAAAAATTACTTACTGAGTAAATACTACACAGATAAGGGCAGTTATTTGGTATTTACTAAACCCTAACTGCCCTGAATGCTTTGCAATGATTATTACATTTCACCCATAAGGCAGGGACTATTATAATCCCCATTTTATTTACTAGAGAAAATTGAGGTAAATTTCTCAAAGTCACAGAGCTTACAGGAAGAGACAGTTCTGACTCCAGATATGGCATTCCCTACTATTACATTCAATTGTGTCAGGAACTGTGTAATTCAATTTACTTTTTTCACTATTACTTAAATCTTTAGAAGAGAATTAAAAGTCATCTTTAGAATTTTTGCTCTACATTAAAAACAATCAGAAATAATTTCTTTTTCTTTTAACAATAGTATTTTGTTGGTTTTAAATAATCAGAAAAGTTGACACCAATAACAGCATTCAAAAGAAAAGAAAACTCAGTTAAGTCAAAATACATATTCTATTAAAAAAAAAACCCTACACCCTATCTTAGTTCCTGTATGGTCTGGAATAGGTAGAAACCCATAAATGGAAATCTGTCTGCCTGATCACCTATGGAGAAAGCAGGAAATCCTGTGAGTTTTAAAACACTGCCTGGTCACAAGAATAAAGCAGACATATCAGTACAGTAAGAGAAGTGCTACATCCATGCTCATGTCACATGTATGTATATACCTGTACACGAAACACAGCCAAAGGTCAAATTTTTGGCCAACCTACCTTGCCAGTGATTCGTTATATAGAATACAGTTCCTTAAGCAGGGATCCAATTAATCAAAAAATGAAGGTTGGGCAAATTATTAACATTTTACCTAGCCAAAGTAAGTATATACTACGAAAATGTCTAGCAATCAGACATTAGACAATGGGAGCTAAGGAATCTGGAAAAGCATTTAGTGATGGGCCATGTACCTTTTTGCATTTTTGGTAGTATGTAATTTAAAAATCTATTTAAAATGAACCAAAAAAGTAGCAATGAAATATTTCTCCAAATTATCCACTGTCTCTTAAAATACATCCAAAATTTGCTAACAAGGTCCTTAAAACTAGTGACCTTAAATTAAGACAAAGTAACAAAAAAAGCACTTCAGAATTATTTGCTAACCACTACGAGACAAACCTTCCTCGGCTGCCCATCAGTGAATCAGGAGAGATTATAAATAGCACTCAGTTACTAGTTAGAAAAAATTTCATTTTTCTGTCAGGGAAATTTTATGCTTTTTGTCTATTTTAGGAAACAAAAATCAGGTTAATTAGGAAAAAAAAAACACCTCTCATCACATTTAACTGAAGTTCAGCTTAAATCCAAACTAATGCATTTCTCTAGGCTGTCACTTGAAGTCTTTTCTCTGTGTTGAGAAAAGGTAGGGTATTTAAATTAGTCTAAAAAAAGGAGACATGAATTTGCATTATCTTTAAATCCGAACTACTTGTCTTAGGTATCATTCCTCAACTGGATGTATATATATATATTTCAACTCTCTAGGTGAAATTATATGTTGAAACTTTAAGTTGTTCTGATTGTTAAAACAGTATCTACATTGCTGGGAGATTCTGACAATGTAAACAGTATTTCCTTACAAATTAGATGTTATAATGGTAATTTATCCATGAACTCAGAACATGAGAATCTACAAAGAACAGCAGGGCCCTGTCCCTTACTCTGCTGCGGACTGTGAACAACTTACATGGCCCCCCCTCGTACGCGGCCTGTTCACGGCAGCGGTGCACCGCGTAGACACCGCCTAGCGTACAGGAGAGGCCCTGCATAACCGCTAGATTCACTTCTTGCACAAACTGGTAATTCTGAAGACACTAGAGGCGTTTTAACTACTATCTGCTTTTTGAAAAGCTCTTAAAAACTAAAAAGTTAGGATAAAGACTTCGAAACAGTGTGAATATTTCCAGCTATTTCAGAGCCAACACACCACCTGGGATATGTACCAAAGCAAGTCTTATAAGGAATGAACATGTCAACCTTAAAAACAAAAGAAAAAAATTCTGAAACACCTATCGTCTTTAGTTGGAATGTACTTTGTTTTCTCTAACAAGTAAGGTCTACAAAGTAGCTTGATATAAAAACATAATGTCCCCATTATGACAATTACTAACTAAATGATTGGCAAGGTGGCAATGAAGAACAGTTGAAAGCATATTATAAAACTTATCTACCAGAATAATATAATTTACTTCTGGAAATATTAACATATATTTACATATTAAATATATGATAAAACACACAACATATATGTAATAAATACATTAAAATGCAAAGCAACTTAATTATTCTTGAATTTAAATTTAATTTAAAACGAACTTTACTTACTTGTTTGCACCCAAAAAGTAACTACCTTGGTGTCCTTGTTCATATTCTAGTTGTAGATCCTAATAGTACAAAATGATGTATTTAGCAAAATAGTAATGTATCACAAATCATAATACACAATGATATGTATTTTAAAAGAGAACCCCCAGACTGCAAATAAATCTGTATTGCTAGATGTTCTTTAAAAATAAAGGCATGGTAGGACTTCTAACAATAAAAGCTGTCAGAAGTTTGTAGTTGTGGTTTACATATTTTATTATTTAAGTTCAGTATTTTCTGGGAACTTGTTTGAATAATACATGTAAGTTTCATTTATGGCTATTGCTTTCTTAATTAAAATTTGTAAAAAAAACAATTTTTAGAAAGAAGAATGGGCAAATAAGGTATTTAATATCAAAGCTATAATGAAGCAAAATGATTACAGAAGCGAACAAGCAACAAAAATCTTGACTTTAAGAAGTGCAATACGTATGTATTTATACATATTCACATATTTCTACTGTTGCTTCAGGAAGGTAATAATTTTTAAACATATAAAATAGGTGTTCTTTTTAAGTAAATTGTATAGATGAACATGGGCAAGGTTGCAAATTACACTTAAAGGGCTTTTAATAAATTTTTAAAGAGCTAAGTGGTGAAAACTTCACATGAGTATTACTAAGGCAGTTCCTTACCACTGAATGCTACAGGTTGTAGAGTTCAGAACTGAAATTTAAAGGCACTAACAATATAAATGCTCATCTCCAACGCTTTGAGGAAAAACAGTTTTCCAACAACTATGGAAAAGTACAAAGTAATGCTTCCTTTCTCCCCTTAAGTCACTGTATTTCAAGCATGACTTTAACAATAAAGGGGGAATATTTAACAATAAAAATGAGTTTTATTTTCATCAGAATACAGAATACTTGAAGTGCTTTCTAATTAAACAAGGTATCGCCAGGTGCACAATCAGGATTTAATGCAAAAAGAGACCTCCTTGGAGTAGGCTTCCAAGACCGTAGGGGAAGAAAGGTGCAACCTTTCCCACGTCTCCACGGCACTGAAGATACAATTCTCCTCGAGCTCCTAAACTGCCTTTTAATTACTTTACTAACCAATTTATAACAATAGAATCCAGGCTGTGGGCTCCTCAAAAAGGGGAAATTGTTAAGTCCATCTTTCTTCCCTACAGCCCAGAGTCTAGAATAGTACCTAGCACACCCAAAGTAGGCCCTTAAAATGCATTCTTGCTCAAATGCCAGTAGTTCATTTTCCTGGAAGCAGATAACTAACACTCCAGCCTTGTTAAGATACACAAATTTTAGGTCACAAGAATACTAAGCCTAGGAATATAAGGATTCTAAGCAATACATTACATTTAAGTGAAGAGCACTTTTTAACATTTGAGTACTCCAAGACCTGTCAAAAAGATATCTGATGAAAATCAAAATAAAAATCCTGGTTTAGACAAGATTCAAATCTTGTCTTCTTCAATATTTGTATTCTTTCATGCATAATAAATGTTCCTACCAGTGACAGAACAGATAATACATCAAAACCAAATAAAATTAGTCAACCATCACACTGGTATCACATGAAATTCTTAGGCAAGTGGATACTGGTTCTATTTAATTCATAATGCTGTATCTTAATAGGATGATATCACTGTTATCATAAGACTATCCAACAATTATTATGCTGTACAATTTAAGTGGTCATGACTTTGTACAGGAAACTTTAACTTTTGGAATTCAGTAAAGAGAAGTACTAATCTTAATGAATATACTTCTACCAAATTCAAGGTTTGTTTGTTCAGCTATAGGTACCATACCAGCAGTCTCTTTAGCCAATGGAATCTCTCTTAAGCCCCTAATCAAATGATGGCTTCTAAAAGCGTGCATTTGTGCAGAATGGCAAAGCTTCTGTTATATAAACACATATCATGTGGCTGTTGTAGAAACAGTCATCTTATGGTACATGACAATTGGCAGGTCGATGACAATGATTTAAAAAAATCCACTGAGATTAGCAAAGTACGTAAAAGGTTAAGGGTCTAAAAGAACAAGTGTAGAATTTTAATAGAAAATTGTACACAGGTTCATAAGCAGAATAACATTCAGGCCTAGGAAAAGTTGTAGATATATCCAAGTGTGATGACTAAATGTGCCATGTGTCAAATCCTACCAGGAAAGCTAAAATTAAAAGGGTCTCTTTCTTTACTAATTCCTGTTTTTAGCAACCATGGAACAAAACCAATGTGCTAGGAATGTCATCAGGTAAAAGAATTACACTAAGTCCTCTAATAAGTACTGAATCTCATGTAATTCAACTATGATTTACCAACCACCTATTATACGGCAGGGACTCAGACAGCAAATCATTCAAGAAAAAGGAGAATAAAAAGGAAACAAAAAAAAAGTAAAACGTGGGCAAAGTTACTAGCCATTTATATATATAGAACATTTTAAGAAAGACTGATCTAAGACATTTGTCAAAAAGTACTTGGAAGCTATTCTGTAATAGAAAAATGTTAACAAAATTATGCTTGGAAAAGCACTCAGGATAACCCTAGATGACGGTAAAACACAGCAATCCTTTGTAAGCTAAATAAGAACACATTTAAACATGCCAAGAGAAACATAAAAGAATTAGTAACAAATGAGGCATCAACTTATTAATGAACAACAAGATTCAGCTATAAAGTCAAACAAGTAACAAGATGGACTGAAAACATGCAACAGCCTTATATAGATTCAACCTGAATGTTCAAACAAAAATTGAAGATGGTCACTCGAGCCCAGTGAAAATATCTTTTTGGATCAGAAAATCCTAACTTCAGTTTTAATGAATGGGAAAGTATTTCTAAATGTACGATAGAGCCAGAAAGCACCGAAAAATATAAAGGATAGAACACAGAACATGGGAAAGGGAAAATACATGATCAAGAAAATTTTTTTATTGTTTTCTTTTTTATAAACCCTTTGTGAGACTACAAAGCCTACATCTGATGAGAAAACAGCAGGAAGTTAATAGAATTAATATAGCTGGCTATAAAATATAAAAGAAAAAATACTTTAGCAATATATAAACAAAAAAGGGAACAGCACAAGAGAATTTCTTTCCTCATCAAAAAATGAGAAAATTATGATTTGAAAAAGGTCATTTTAAGATACCTTTTCATATGGTAATTTACAGAAGTAAAAAGAGATTGAATCTTGGACAAATCAAAAAAGATGTTCTTAAAAAGTCAGAGAAGCAAGTGACGTCAGAACACTAGTGGATAAATGCTGAGCAGTATTCATGACTCTTACATGGAGAACTTGGACATGAAGATCAAGTAGGGGAGGTTTGCCATTCTAGAAAATGTCCTATCGTTGTACATTTATAAATGAGTTCTCCTTAGAAACTGTCTTCATATATATTAGGTAAGAAAAATAGCCAGACCACATAAATTTAATAATAAGTAATAGTTTAACAAATTTAAAATAAACAAAGTTGGCATTTACTGTTTCTTTTCCTGAATAAATTTAACTTTATTTTCAGACCTTTTTAAATTTTGACCTAATTCAGGGGTTTCTTAAAGGACTTTTGTTATATTTACTGATAATGATCACTTAGGTATATCTTTCTGACATATTTGTTTTTTGTTTTTTTTTAAAGGAGGCTTCACGCTCAGCATAGAGCCCAATGCAGGGCTTGAATTCATGACTGGGATTGAAACCTGAGCTGAGATCACGCGCTGGACACTTAGCTGACTGAGCCACCAGGTGCCCCTTTCTGACATGTTTTAAATTATAATTTAAATATTTTATTCTTACTTTTTCAAGTATACCATAAGTCTCTTCAAAGATTATGTTACTATTTATGTTCCTCCACACCAGTTAACAAGTTTTCCATATAATTAATTTTAAATATATTTTTCATTGTTGTATAGACTAAAATATCTAGAAAAACTGGGCAAATTAGAAAAAATTGGCATCAATTAACCAGATGTATGATTTTTAAATCTAAAGACAGCATCTTATATATTCAATACACCCATTTTTGCGATTATGGACAAAACTCTTACTATTTCTTTAAGAATTACTTTATTTAACCAACATATCCTACATATTATCATTCTTCCCTGTAATAAATATAAAAATGACTAAGGATATGTTTACATTACTTTAATTTTAATTTTTTCCATATTGGTAAATATGTATCTACTATATCATTCTTGTTTTTAATTTAAACTCAAGTTATTTGACATGTATGTAGTATTGGTTTCAGGAGTAGAATTTAGAGATTCATCACTTACATAAAACGCCCTCATCTCAACAAGTGCCCTCCTTAAGGTCCATCACCCATTTAGTCCATCCCCCATCCACCTTCCCTCCAGCAACCCTTAGTCTGTTCTCTGTATTTGGGTCTCTTACAGTTTGCCTCCCTCTATGTTTTTATCTTATTTTTCTTTCCCTTTCCCTACGTTCATCTGTTTTGTTTCTTAAATACCATGTGTCAGT
Source organism: Suricata suricatta (assembly GCF_006229205.1). Lineage (NCBI taxonomy): Eukaryota > Metazoa > Chordata > Mammalia > Carnivora > Herpestidae > Suricata > Suricata suricatta. The sequence continues at coordinate 134,373,547 of NC_043703.1, read as the reverse complement.
GAAATCATATGGTATCTGTCTTTCTCTGACTGACTTATTTCACTTAGCATAATACACCCTAGTTCCATTCTTGTTGTTGCAAATGGCAAGATTTCATTCTTTTTTTTTTTTTTTAATCATTGAGTAGTAGTCTACTGTAAATATATACCACCTCTTCTTTATCCATTTGTCAGTTGATGGACATTTGGGCTATTTCCCTAATTTGGCTATTGTTGATAGTGCTGCTATAAACATTGGGGTGCATGTGCTCTTGCAAATCAGCGTTTTTGTAGCCTTTGGATAAATACCTAGTAGTGCACTCGCTGGACTGTAGGGTAGTTCTATTCTTAATTTTTGAGGAACTTCCATACAGTTTCCCAGAGTGGCTACGCCAGTTTGCATTTCCATCAGCAGTGCAAGAGGGTTCCCCTTTCTCCTCATCCTTGCCAACATCTGATGTTGGTGAGTTGCTAATTTTAACCATTCTGACAGGTGTGAGGTGGTATCTCATCATGGTTTTGATTTGTATTTCCCTGATGATGAGTGATGTTGAGCATCTTTTCATATGTCTGTTTTCCATTTGGATGTCTTCTTTGGAAAAGTGTCAATTCATGTCTTCTGCCCATTTCTTCATTGGATTATTTTTCTTAGGTGTTGATAAGTTCTTTATAGATTTTGGATACTAACCCTTTATCCGATATGTCATTTGTAAATATCTTTTCCCATTCAACTCATTCTGGAAGCCATTATTATTTTGATTCCAAAACCGAAGACCTCACTAAAAAGGAGAATTACTACAGGCCAGTCTTCCTGATAAACCTGGATGCAAAAATTCCCAACAAGATACTAGCACATTGAATTCAAGAGTGCATTAAGAGAATTATTCACCATGATCAAGTGGGATTTATTCCTGGGTGCTGGGCTGGTTCAATATTTACAAATCAATCATGATATACCACGTTAATATAAGAAGCATTATGATCCTCTCAATAGATGCAGAAAAAATATTTAACAAAATATAGCATCCTTTCTTGATTAAAACCCTCAAGATTTAAGGATGGGGCATGTGGGTGGCTCAGTTGGTAAAATGTTTGACTTTGGCTCAGGTCATCATCTCATTGTTTGTGAGTTCGAGTGCTGCACTGGGCTCTGTGCTGACAGCTCAGAGTCTGGAGCCTGCTTCTGATTCTGTCTCTGTCTCTCTCTCAATCAAAGATAAACAAACAGACATTAAAAAAAAAAAAAAGAAAGAAGGGACAGAAGGAACATACCGCAGCATCATAAAGGCCATATACGAAAGACCCACAGTTAATATCATCCTCAGTGGGGAAAAACTAAGAGCTTTCCCCCTAAGGTCAGGAACATGACAGGAATGTCTACTCTAACCTCGAACACTTCAGCAATCAGACAACAATAAGAAATAAAACACTGGCAAGGAAGAAGTCAAACTTTCACTCTTCGCAGATGAGACGATACTGTATATGGAAAACCCAAAAGACTGCACCAAAAAACTGCCAGAACGGATACATGAATTCAGCAAAGTCACAGGATATAAAACCAACGTTCAGACATCGGATACAGTGGGGTGCCTGGGGGGCTCAGTCGAGTAAGCCTCTGACTCTTGATTTCGGCTCAGGTCATGATCTCCTAATTCATGGGACCAAGCCCCACGTCGGGCTCTGTGCTGACAGTGCAGAGCCTACTTGGGATTCTCTCTCTTTCTTTTCTCCCTTGCTTATACTCTCTCTCTCTAAAAATAAACTTAAAAAAAACATATTTATCAAAAAAACCAGTTGCATTTCTATACACCAATTATGAAGAAGCAGAAAGAGAAATCAAGGAATTAATCCCATTTACAACTGCACAAAAACCCATAACATACCTATGAATAAACCTAATCGAAGAGATAAAAGATCTGTATGCTGAGAACTGCAGAGCTTATTCAAGAAACTGAAGAACAAATAAATGGATAAACATTCCATGCTCATGGGTTGGAAGAACAAATATTGTTAAAATGTTGATACTACCCAAAGCAATCTACACAATTAATGCAATCTCTATCAAAATAACACTAGCATTCTTCACAGAGCCAGAACAATTCCAAAATTTGTATGGAATCAGAAAAGACCTCAAATAGCCAAATTAATGTTAAAAAAGAAAACCAAAGCTGGAGGCATCACAATTATTCCAGACTTCAAACTACATAACAAAGGTGTAATCATCAAGACAGTATGGTACAGGCACAAAAACAGATACACAGATCAACGGAAGAGAATAGAGAACCCAGAAACGGATCCACAAATATATGGCCAACTAATCTTCGAAAAAGCAGGAAGAATATGCAATGGTGAAAAGACAGTCTCTTCAGTAAATGGTGCTGGGAAAACTGGACAGCAGAAAGGTGAAATTGGACCACTTTCTTACAGCATACACAGAAATAAGTTCAAAATAGATGAAAGACCTAAATGAAAGCCAGGAAACCACCAAAATACTACAGGAGAAAACAGGCAGCAACTTCTTTGACTTCACTCACACCAACTTCTTATTAGAGATAGGTCTCTGGAGGCAAGGGAAACAAAAGCAACAAAAATGAACTACTGGGACATCATCAAGGTAAAAAAGCATTTCTTTTTCTTCTTCTTTTTTAAGTACTAGTGACACCTATTGCATTAGGTGCAGGTGTACAACACAGTAATCCAAACCCCTATTCAGTATGCTGTGCTCCCACAACTGCACTACCATTGATCATCAGACCACATTCTCACAATACCACAAACTATATTCTTTCTGTTGCACCTTTCATCCCTGTGATTAACTCACTTGGTAACTGGAAGCCTGTACTTCCCACTCCCCTTCCTCCATTTTGCCCATTTCTTGTCCCCCTCACCTCTGGCAACTACCAGCTTGTTCTCTGTGTTTATGGGTCTGTTCCTGAGTTTGTTTGCTTTTTGGCTTATCTGTTCATTTGCTGTGTTTTTTAAATTCCACATGTAAGTGAAATGATATGGTGTTTGTCTTTCTCTTATTTCTCTTATTTCTTAGCATAATACCTTCTAGATCCATCCATGTTGTTGCAAATGGAAAGATGTCATCTTTTGTTATTGCAAAGTAATTAATATTCCATTGTATATATGTACCACACCTTCATCCATTCATTTATCTACGAACACTTAAGTTTCAACATCCTGACTATTGTAAATAATGCTGCAATAAACAGAGGGGTGTGCACATATCTTTTTGAATTAGTGTTTTCATTTTCTTTGGATAAATACTCAGTAGGGTAATTATTGGATCATATGGTGTCTCTATTTCTTCATTTTTTCAGAACCCTTCATACTGTTTTCCATAGTGGCTACACCAATTTGCATTCCCACTGACAGTGCACAAGGAAGGGCTCCTTTCTCCCCGTATCCTTGCCAACACTTATGATTTCTTGACTTTTTGATTTTAGCCATTCTGACAGGTGTGAGGTGATATCTCATTGTGGTTTGACTTGCATTTGCCTGATGATGAGTGATGCTGGGCATCTTCTCATGTGTTTGTTGGACAAAATGTCTATTCAGGTCCTCTGCTTATTTTTTAACTGGGTTGGGTTTTTTTTTTTTGGTGTTAGTTTTTCAAGATATTTTGGATATTAACCTCTTACTGAATATATCATTTGCAAATATCTTCTCTCATTCAATAGGTTACCTTTTCCTTGTGTTGATGGGTTTCCTTTGCTGTGCAAAAGCTTATTTGGGTATTGTCCCAATAATTTATTTTTGCTTTTGTTTCCCTTGCCTAAGAAGACATACATACCTACAAAAATGGTGCTAAGGCAACAGAAGAGCTTATTGCCTATGCTTTCTTCTAGAAGCAAAACTTTTACTATTTAATTACTGCATTACGGTGAAGTTTTTAAACTTAAGCATCTTCTCAAAGTTTGTAGACCTTTCTTTCTTACTAACTATCCTAGAAATCAAGCTTTGTTCTTCTGGTTTCATATATTATGATTATCTATTTTTTTAAAAAAAATCATTGTATTGTAATAATGAAAATCGATTTGTAATAGTCTCAATTCATTTACAAAATCATAAAATGAATACATTTAGTACTTAAATACATTTAGCACTTAATAAGAAGTCACTCACAATACGGGACTTCAGGTAACAAGTCTTTAAGGGGGTAGATTTTCTGGGTCCCAAAAGATTTAGAGCTACCATTTTGGTGCCAGATGACAGCCAGACATCTTGCATTCATCAGGTTTCTTTCTAGTGGCCAGCAACAAGTATCTGTAACAGGTGGAAGTCTTGCTGACAGCGCCAAAGTTTTAGACTGAAATCAGGGGACTGAAACAGCTATGGACACTTCACAACCACTGGGATGCCTATTATTACACACACACACACACACACACACACACACACACACACACACACTAACAAGTGATGAAGATGTGGAGAAATTGGGAGCCCGTGTGCACTGCTGCTGGTGGGAACATAAAGGACACAGCTGCTATGGAAAATGTTACGGCATTTCCCTTAAAAATTAAATGCAGAATTACTATCAGATGCAGCAATTCCCTTTCTAGCCTATGCCCCCAAAGAACTTAAAGTAGAAACCTGAAAGGTATTTGTACACTCATGTTCACAGCAGAGTTACTGACAATAGTCAAAAGGTAGAAGCAATCCAACTGTCTACTGATATATGAACAAACAAAATGTGGTAAACACACACACACACACACACACACACACACACACACACGAATATTCTTCAGCCTTAAAAAGGAAATTCTGACCCATGCTACAACATGGGTGAATCATTTTTTAAAAAATTTTTATTTATTTTTGAGACAGAGAGCGAGCGAGCGAGCATGAACAGGGGAGGGGCAGAGAGAGAAGGAGACACAGAATCCAAAGCAGGCTTCAGGCTCTGTGCTGACAGCCTGACATGGGGCTTGAACTCATGGAGTGTGAGATCATGACTGAGCTAAAGTCAGACACTTAACTGATTAAGCTAACATGGGTGAATCTTAAACATGTTGTGACATTATGCTAAGTGAAGTGAACCAGTCAAAAAAGGACAACTATTGTATGATTCCACATCTGTGAGGTACTTCAAAGAGTCAAAAAAATAGAATGGTGGTTGCCAGGCACTGGACGGAAGGGGAATGGGAGTTACTGTTTAATGGGTAAGGAGTTGCAGCGTGGAAAGAAGAAAAATGTTCTGGAGGTGGAGAGTGGTGATGGTTGCATAATATGAATAAGCTTAATGCCACTGGACTTCACACTTAAAAAAGGTTACAAGGGTAAATTTTATGTTATGTATATTTTACCACAATAAAAAAATAATTACAGGGCACTTGGGTGGCCCAGTCAGTTGAGCACCCAACTTTTGATTTTTGGCTCAGGTCGTGATCTCAGGGTCGCAGAACTGAGACCCTGCTTAGGATTCTCCCTCCCCCCGCCACCTCTGTCCCTACCCACTCGTGCACATGCACATGCTCTTTCTTTCTCTCAAAAAGTAGTAATAACTATGGGGGCACCTGGGTGGTGCCCGACTCTTGATTTCAGCTCAGGTCATGATCTCACAGTCATTAGAATCAAAGCCCTGCATCAGGCTCTGTACTGACAGCAGAGCCTGGCCTGGGATTCTCTCTCTCCCTCCCTCTGCCCCTCCCCTGCCGGCGTTCAGATGTGCACGCTCTGTCTCTCTCACAAAATAAATAAATGTTTAAAAAATAAATACAACGGGAACATTCTTTTAAAAAATAACAATAACTATGGAACATATGTATGTTGATTAAAAGGAGAGACCACAGTGTGGGCTCAGTATTTGGGGTAGAGGCGATAGAGACGGTGGTTTAGGTTTTAATTCCTGAGACAGGCTGCCTTGATCAAACCCCCACTGAGCTATTACTCAGCTGGGTAGTAAGACTAATTCCAGCTTCTTTGTACCTTAAGTCCTCTCATTTGTAATATAAGGATTTTAATACATTTGAAGTGTTTAGAATGTATGATGTATAAAAACTTGTAGATGAATGTTAGCTTTTATCATCATCAGAAGTGAACTTCTAAAGGCTGATTTTATAAACTGTAGGATCTGACAAATATTTTATTCATCCCTCTTCTGCTAGAACTGTGTTAACTAGTTAACTGTCCCTAAAACCCTCTGTCATAAGACCCCGTCAACTGCTCCCTCTGCCATAAAAAACTCCTGATTATATGGGGATAGAACAGTTCTAGTGAACAGAACCATGATACTTATTCATGTTACTAGGCTAGTTCTAGAAACACAGGAAACAGAAGAGAGTAACTGTAATTCTAAAGACCATGTTATTGGGTTTGTTGCTGTTGTCTTTTGTAGAGAATATTAGTAACAGTTTGAACTTGTGATTTTGTGGTCTTTTATTTCCACAACAAATTTCACTAATTGTCATTCTAGCTTACATATGTGTAAATCTGGAAAAAAATCTTCAATCCAGAACTCACTGACGGCGTTTTCTTCAGACATTTCATCTCACTTGCCTCTGTGGACAGTTAACTCTCCATCCTTACACTTTCTGGTCCTCTCTGGACCATCAGATGCATCCTTCTGTATTTAGTGACAGTCGGAGTGCTGACTCTTCCAGCTTTTCAACTGCTGCTTCTTTCTCCCCCACGTTGGTTCCACCTTTGACTGCAAAACACAGGCATCGCCCCCCGTGGTAGCCAGTTTTCTGCACTCCTTCCTTCTTTGGACCGCACTAGGGAGCACATGCAGTCATGGTTTCATCTATCACTTCTTCTTTGATGACTTCAATCTTCCTCTTCTGAGTTAATCCCATACTTCCAGTAGTAGTAGTATGCTCACTTCATAATTTCAGCTCTGTTATCTACCATCTCTCAAAACTGGTCTGTGCCAATGACCGTTCCCACATCAATTCCCATGAAACATTGGAGGCATCTGTCCATTCTCTTCCTGAAGAATCTATAATGGTTCCTACACTACAACGAAATCAGTCAGTCACTTCCAGAAGCCAGATAAGCCACACTGGCCCCAAAGCTCTTCTCCTCTGATTTCAATAGACCTGTTACATAAATGTCAGTCTCTCCTCCTCAACAGTCACCAGCTGCTGGCAATTGCTGTGTGTTTTGTGGCACAGCTGAAAGTTTGTGTGTCCAAGTATTTTCTGCCCATCAAGACAGCCACTTCTGGGGTGCCTGGGTGGCTCAGTCAGTTAAGTGGCCAACTTCACCTCAGGTCAAGATCTCGCAGTTTGTGGGTTAGAGCCCTGCTTCAGGCTCCATGCTGACAGCTCAGAGCCTGGAGCATGCTTTGGATTCTGTCTCCCTCTCTCTGCCCCTTCCCTGCTTGCATTCTGTCTCTCTTTAAAATAAAAAAACAGTAAAAAAAAGAAAAAAAAAAAGAAGACAGCCACTTCCTCAAAAGAGAAATCATGTCTAAACAGTCTCTTTTATATTCTACAAATATTACAGGGCATAGATTTAAGAATTTATATACAGAATCATTTAAATTAACCAGAATTCAAAGAAGTATGTTATGAAGGTAGAAAGGAAAGAGAAGAAAATTTCTAATAAAAATTCCATTGAAAAGGCAGAAAAATAAGAGTCTAACAGTAAATATGGAGGCAACTTACAGCCCTGGCTAGCTACTGAAGTAGGAAAAAAACCTATTTAATAACAATTATTAAAGTTACTATTTACTTAATATTTACTAGGGTTAATTTACCTCTTTTCTTACCTAATGGTAACATAACCTTAATACTTTACTTCAGGGAGGCTTTAAAATCCAAATTCTGGCCTGAAAAAATGAGATATTACCTAATACTACAAAGTTAAAATTTCATCTGAGACTGATTTCATTGTAATTAGGGGTAAGTCATTTTTTGAAATTATTTATAGATACATTATATATATAAAATATATAAAAATAGTTTTATATATATGAACAGATAGGTGTCTGTGTGTGTATGGTTTCTAGTTCACTAAAATAAATCACATTATTAAAATGACATTTTATAGGGAAATGTAATTTCTAAAAAAAAAAACCCCACATTTGAGTGAGAAAATTAAATGCTTTTCATTAAAAAGGAAAGTATTTTTTAGTTTTTATTATATTGTAATACACTTGAGTAGATATATCTAACTTGTTTTGGGAAAAATTTGCTATAATCAATATACAGAAGCTTGTTAAATGGCAGGAACTTATAATGTTTAAACTGGTTCATTAAAATTGGACAAAGTATTTGATCAAAAAAATCAAAAACAATTAAGACTAAACAATGCTGACAAAGAAAATCAGAAGATGAGAAATACCAGATTAGATCTTGCAGTGTAGTATATTTCTTCTGAACTGTCCAAAAAACCATCACTGCTGGGCTGTTTAGCAGAGACCAAGAAACCCAAGTTATTCACACTTAGACTAAAAGCCACAAATTCACAAAGGGAAACGGTCACAAATGAGGTTAGTCCTGCCAATAATTTTATTAAGGCAAATGCCAAGTCAAATCATACTAAGAAGCTTCTAAAATAGCAATATTGCAACAACTTTGCTTTGTAATAGTTTTATTAAATTAGTATATAATTGAAATTCATGCAATCCGAACTTCAAAAGAGAAACAGGAAACAAACTCAAGCTGCCCTGGCGAAATACCATTAGCATTTACAAACATCATGACTACTTTTTGTTAGCCTTCTACACCCTCTACACAAATGTTAGGTTCAAATGTCATAATACAATCATTTAAAGAATTTTTCTTTAACATTCCTTTCCTCCATGCTGGTATACTGAATTACAGTAACTTCACTTTGTTTGTATGCCTTTAGTAAAGTGGGTTAAAATAAGCATTAAATTTAAGAAAGTTTCCATTTCAATCCTTACTACCTATTAACAATAACTTTCTTCCCAGTATTGACCATAGAAGAAAAAAAAAAAAAAACATATAATCTGAAGCTCTGGGAACCTAATTTCATTAGGATTAATTTTGCTTTTTAAGTCTTATTTTTAAAATTCTTCCATCGGATATTCACATCTCAAATATTTGCAAAACATGTTTCTTCTAAGACTACATCTAAAAATATATGATCATATACCCAGGAAGGTGTCTATAAAACATTCACGAAAACACTCATGAAAAGGACATTCATATAGTTAGCAGCCTTACATAAATGACAGACTTGACCTACCATGTATGCCTGTTCTCTCCTGAGTTTTGGTCCCAATAGATCTGACTCTACCCTGATGTTTAGAAAATTCGCTTACACTCTTAAAAGGCTGCCCATAAATTCAGTGAGATGTATTTTATTGGTCCAACATTTTAATTCAAAATGGTGGCATTTATCCTAACAAATGCATATACAAAAAGCCCTTTGAAAACTGAAAACAAAAATGAAAAAAAAATTAAAACGCGAGCATTAAAAACATTTAATAAGAGAATGGTAAAACTAGTAAGTTTCTCCTAACTTTAAGAATATTCAATCTCAGCAACACAGATTTATTTTTTCTAATTTTAGAATTACTTACGTTTTTATTTCCCCAAATGCTTTTGAAAATATCAATAACTAGATTTTTTAGTCATTACCAATTATCACAAAGACTAATGAAAGTATTTATTTTTAATGTTAACATTCCAAGACTACACTACTTACAAGTTCATGATGTGGTTCTGTCTCCTTCCTTAAGGGTGGATCAAATTTTACTTGGCCAACTAAAGAAGAAAAGAAGTAAAGCCATGATCTCTTTCTATATTCTTAAAGACATAATAATTTTAAGTTACTCTATGTCAATACATTTAATTTTACCAAGTACCATATAGAGATCACAACCGAAAGATTTAAATTAAAAATCTGTTGGCTGGAAAAAGACCAAGGAAGTCTAGGAAGGTTATTTAAAGCTTAATCTGTTCATCCTAGGCCTCTTCCATAGTTAAAAAAAAAAAAAAGAAAGAAAGATTAGCAAAATTATGTTTAAGTTACAGCCAGGTCTAACTTGCTACTTCCCTGTGACCCAGCATTAACTAGAGACCATCTTAACTCAGGATTTAGGTGGGCAGACAGCAACGGAGGCAGAGTACTTGTGGAAGCCAGCCTTCGAGCTGGCCTCTAACGGTTCCTCCTCCTAGTATTCACGAATTTGTGTAGTCCCTTCCCACATCACCAGGGTTGGTCTATGTGACCAAATGAATATGGCAGAGTGATGGCGTATCACTTCCAAGATAAGGCTTCTATCTTGGGCTCTCTCTTTTGGACTACTTGCTCTGAAGTCATGTTGTGACCAGCCCTCAGGAGAGTCTGAGTGGCAAGTAACTGAAGCCTCAGTGAACAGTCACGTAAGCTCGGAAGCAGGCCAGCCCAGCCAGGCCTTTAAATGACTGTAGCCCCGGCTAGTGTACCTTTGTAACAGACCACCCACCCAAAGTTGTCCTGGATTCCTGACCCTCAGAATATGTGTGAGAGTAAATGTTCATCACTTTAAGCTATTAAATTCCGGGGTAATTTACTGTTTAACAGTAAGTAACACACAACTGTGGCTCATGTATAAACTAGCTAGATCATATATAATTAATTGTGCTTTTACCTTTTTCCTTGCTATTACTATATACTGAATGTTTCATTATCTTTACCTCTAATTCCTATATCTATCATTATCTGCATTTATAACCTGGGTAAAGCCTTCAAAGCCACTGAAATAAAAGCAGAAGCACAAACAGAAAACATTAGAAAGAAGAAACACAAGCACAAACGTATCACAGTTCAGCTAGTGAGTTTCAGCCAAAACAGCAATTCTCAATCCAGGTATAATCATTTTTATAATTGCTTTTATTTTAGCTTAGTATGTATGACCTACTGTGAATGTTAATACCAATGAAAAGAGACCAGGATATCTGAATATTTATCAATAGAAAGCATAAAGGCTGAGAAACACAGCCCTGTAAGATCCCAGTTGTGCAAGCAGGTATGTGGTTTACAGCTGTTACAGATCAGATACCAAATTCTGGTCCTTAAAGATAAGTAGGTTCTTCGATAATGGGTTCCTTATACCTGTCTGCACATGATCACACACCAAAGATCATAAAACAACCTCTAGGTAAGGTATTAAAACATTTTGTATATAGTATATTTTATATATAATATACGTGTATATAATACCTTAAAAATATGTATCACCTTGGTAGAGGCCTATTGAACAGCTCTCACCTATATTTGTCATCAAACAGCAAAATTAAATCTGTAATAAACTTATATGAGGATAGTTTGTGCATCTGTCTATCCTCTGTTACTGTCACATGTGAACATGCCTGCTTCCCCCCGCCAGACTGTATAATCTGTATTGTCAAAGTGGTGGTTTTAACATGCTCCCTCAACATACTAGAGAGATATGAACCTTTTTTTACTGGCAAATGGGGGAGAGGGACAAGGTCCATCTTAATTCACCTGCTCCCACCAAAGGGAGGGTACATGAGCATCTCAGAAACACTGGGGAAAGGGCCTCTAGTTTTAAACATCACACGTGCGCATATGCAGTTACAAGCTGAGAGTCACAAGTATAACTATGTAAAGAATGATTCACAAAGAACTACACTTTGCAATAGAGTCTGATAATATAATTTTTTAAAAGAACTGGATAACAAGACAAAACTACCTTAAATGAGATTTTCAATAGTGCTGAATAAGGGTTTCTAAATCAACTACAAAGACATCTCTGATCTCACCATCTGTAATATCAAAAAAATGACAAAAACATCCTATAATTGTTTTTTTTAAATTTAAAAAATAAAAAATTTTGCTCATACACTAAGGTTGTCATCTTCAGAAAAATACCTTTGAAGGGAAATTAGCAAGTTTAAATTATCTGGCTTCAGGGGTGCCTGGGTGGCTCAGCTGGTTGAGCATCTGGCTTTGGCTCAGGTCATGATCTCATGGTTCGTGGGTTCGAGCTCCGCATCAGGCTCTGTGCTGACAGCTAGCTCAGAGCCTGGAGCCTGCTTCCAATTCTGTATCTCCCTCTCTCTCTGACCCTCCCCTGCTTGTGCTATCTCTCTCTATCTCTCAAAAATAAATTAAAAAAGCAGAAGAAAAAAAAATAAATACATTATCTGGCTTCAGATGGAGCTTAAAAGTCACACAAGCAACTGCTGGCAGAGGCCCAAATCCCAGTCCTGGGCTTTTTGTACAATGCATGGCACTTTCTTTCTTTCAGGAGTTTCCTCCTTTTTAAGAACACCTCCAAGTAGCACCGGCACAAAGCTTCTCAAAGACCTTAATATACAGTGTACGGTCCAGCCAAAGTTCCAAAGGAAAGTTTACGAAGGACTTGCCATGTAAAATCCACACAAGTGCAGGGAGGCGGTTTCTGAAATGGAGCAGTGTTTGTGAAAGGCCACTGGGCTGGAGGCTGAGAGTCCAGGGCTTGCTGTTAACGGGGTGTCCGCACCCCGCCCCCCAGGCACAGCTCTGCATCTCTGCATTTCTTTTGTCTTTTTTTCTACTAAATGGCGATAGGGTCTGCCACTACTTAATTATTAGCTTTTCAGATAAAGAGATGGAATTCATCTTGAAGTATGAAGTGTATTATTATTATTATCATTACTAATCTAGCCAAAAATTGGCAACAGTTTCTTTTCAGTAGTTATCTTAAGTTACCACATTACCTAATTTCACTAAAGTCATTTTGGATTTCAGGTCCCTCAGGATAAATCTTTCGTTCACAGGAAAGTGTTATCAGAAGCCTGACTGCACTCAGTCAGTATTCTGACGAGAGAATTAGCGCTTCCAAGAAGAAAGCAGTAGTCCAGGCACTCTTGCTGCAGATTCCTGCTGGCAGAGCCGATCACTGAGGAGCTCACAGCGCCAGATTCCCTGTGAATGAAAGGTCTGTCTCCGCGGGCCCACGACTGAATACGGCCAAAGGAGTATTTTAAAAGACAAGATTCCTGGGCTGACCCAGGGCGTAGTGAATTAGAATCTGTGGACAAGCAGGGCATGGGACCCATTTTTAAAGGTGCTCAGTCACTCAGACGCTAAGCCAGGTTCCAGCTCTCTAGCTCTCCCTGCTACGCATAGTGTGGTCCTGGAATGGGAAGCACCCACATAACCCGGGAGCTTACGAGAAGTAAAGAACCTCATTCCCACCACAGATCCAGTGGATCAGAAGCCACTTCACAAGCTCTCCAGGGGAGTTATACACACCCATCGGTTCAAGAAGCAGTGCCTCGATGACTTCTGTCCTGCCCGGTTGAGGGATTTTATTCCTCCTCCCAAACAAGAACAACATAAATACATCCCCTCTCTCACCACAGAAAATTCCCCAGGAATAAGGTAAATGAAATTCTTACAGCCTTAATTAAACTCTACCTTTAAAAAGATTTACTAAGAAAGACTATGTGGAAGAAAATAAAACAAAAGTAATTGTTAACGAAATTATAACTTGAAGTCTTTATTCCTCTTTGTTAAGTTATGAACAGTGAAAAGTATATACTCACAGTTTATCTCTGAGCGTGTTTTTTCTTCTCTTACATTTCTACTTGTTGAGGGAATTCTATGTGGCACAGCAACAAGAGGCTGGGGAAAGACCAAAAGCAATAATATGTGGCATCTGATAATCGAGTCACAGTCTGATCCACAAAATTACCCAAATGTGAAAGAAAGACTCCATTTTATGCAAAAAACATAATGATTCTGTGCTTTTTTTTTTTTTTTTTTTTTTTTACAAAAAAGGCAACTACAAACTGGGAGCTCTAAGATTATGGATATATTGTATCCACAGCAGGTTCCCAATAAACATTCTCTGAGCTAAATATAAATAAATATACAAAACTGAGTATTTCAATAATTCAACACTATTCAAAAGCTGAAGCTTTCCCTGTTGCAGAAGAGGATACTGTGATTTTAAAAAATCTGCCTCAAGTTCCTATATCAAAAAGAATGAGGTGAATAAAATGAAATGATGCTAAAGGCATTAAAGATTTATGGTCCTTTTACTTCAGTAAACATAATTTTTCTCTTTTTATGTTTCTTCCTGTAGGAGCAGCGCTCTATTTTCTGTCCTTTTACTGCATTAAAATCTCTCTCTGTGTACTGACACTTCGAGAGGGAAACATTCTGGGGGGCGGGGGTGATGCGCTCGTGCTGTTGTTGAATCACAGACATCCCTCCAACCTTACGGAGCGCGAGGGGCCCGTCTGAAAGGCTTCTGCAGCTTCATGCCATACACCTGAAGGTCTCGCCTTAAGAGGTGATGCCAGCATCTATTTCATGTACCAAATAGGGTCCCCCCCGCCCCCCCGTGTGTGAAACACTTCTCTTGAAGTTACTACCTTTGAAGGAAATACACTCTTAGATATATCTTCGTGGAAAATGAAATTCATAAACATTTGAGTTCAAATTACCAGATTCAAAAGACAGATCAAGAACAGGACCCAAGTCGACTATTCTCAGTATTGGTTGGTATATCTCAGGAAATAAAGCCTTATGAATCTAAAAGACCCCAAATACTGAAATAGTGATAGGAGTAAAACAGCAGCAAAAGCCATGTCAAAGATGAAGTATTTAAACTTTACATGTACACAGTGAGTTGTAGTTTACAAAGTGCTTTCATATACCTCAGTTCATTCTGTCCTCCAAAATAAACATGTGAACCAAGTACTATTCTTCATTTTATAGATGACAACACTGAGACTCAAAATTGGGGCACTCAGCTAATTAGATGCAGCGCTGGAAAAAACCCTATACTCTTGATAACAATATATAGTAGCAAAAACAAACAAGCAAGCAAAAATAGGTATCCTGTCAGGCTAGTCACACGAATTGCTATTACCAGTAAACAGGAATAAAACTTGTGATTGCCTATGAGAGTAGTTTTATCTTCCCAGATTAAATGGTATAACTATAAAACTATTAAATCGTAGAATGCTGAGCAGAGTAAATGGGTTAACATGTAAAAGAAAATTATATCGAGTATAATGTACAGCATCTTTCTAAAACAGAAACTACATGGGAATCCAACATAAAAAAGTTAAACTTCCTTCCAACAGTGTGGGATATATAATAAATTTTAGAGACTACAGATCTAGCAGATGTGCTGTTTTCGAGAGTATTCAGCCTTCATACAACATGCACAGTGTCACAGCAAATGCTGAAATGCAAGTTAGATACATTTCAATTATGAGTGACAATGCAGCCGTTAGCAATTTCAAAAACAAAGCATTTGCAAATAATAAGATTATGAATTTCTCTGGGAAAAGTTTTATCTTAAAAGTGCTCCCCCCAACCTACAATATGAACAACACAATCTTCATAAGAAAGATGAATTTCTTTCTCTGCTACAAGATGTCAGAAGCATCTTTATTCCACAGACTGCTTCTGTATTTGGCTTATTATTTCTCCTGTTAAAATATATTTTCAAAAGGCCTTCATACTTCAGTGTGACAAGTAAACAGGATGAGCGAAGAGACAGTGATGCAGCCGTTAGTGCATTGAGAGGATGCAGCCTCAGGATGCACGGGTTTCATTACCACGTATTAGTTAAATGACACCCGTCCCCCTTAACATGGCTCAAATATCAGTCAGCAGTATAATAACTGTATGGTGTTCAGATATTAATACCTTATTAACATTCAGCACATGAACTATGATTGCGTAACATACAAACTGCACTGCGAGCTGTCCATTCAGTTCACCACGTGACGAACAGATGCACGTCATGCTCAGTGACCATCACATCGCTTCTTTCCATGCCTGTGATGGTCACTGAGCACCTGTCAGTCAGTTCGTGCACAGGCGGCAGAGTGGGTGGTTGTGTTCCCTCCTGGCTCCCAGTGAGGATACACTCATGTGACATTTTTAACAAAAACTGGTAACTGAAAGAGGGAATTAGCCAACAAAGATGAAAGTGCTGCAAGAAAATAAAAAGTGCGAAGTCTGGACTGTGCTGGAAATAAAATGTGAACAGAACATATAAATGGAGTTCTAGGAGAAAAGAGCTGACGGCGAGAATGCGGATCCGGCTGGCGCTCACGAGACTATAGATGCACAGGCAGGGAACTCGGTGAAGGCGACAGTACTGATGATACCAAGGAAGAAAGCGGTTGTGATAAGAAAGAGGAAGATGCTCCTAAGAAGTGGCTCCCACAAATACTTCACATCCCGGGAATACGAATCCTGAGCTTTTTCACGCATTGCAAGTACAAAGGAAAGCAGGCTGGAAGCTGACCCAAACTTAGAAAGGGGTAGGACAACTGGTTCACCAAGGGACAGAAAAGACACTTTCTCTGGGTCACAGTGTTAGGACAAAAAGGCAAGCACTGTGCAATCTACTCAGTAAGTAGACACTAGACAATTAATCTCTGCAAGTGTTTGGTAAAAAAACAAAACACATTAATTCTCTCTGGTTCCAATATTTTAAAAACAGTGTACTAGGTAAATATTAGTCTTACTGTTTTTTTTTTCACTTCCTTACACATTTAAAACTGACAGTAAGAGCATTTTTAATGTTCTGAAAGACATTTTTAAAGTCACAGAAAACGTCATTTTCCCCACTGATTATTAAGATTGCTTTGCAGGGTGTTGTGGCTAATGGGGTCATTTTTATGGTCCCACATTACCATGTAAATTGAAGGCTTAAGCAAAACAATAAAACAAATTTTCCCTACTATAATTATAAAATCAATAATAATACTGCACATGTCCCTTCAGTTTTATGTTTCCAAACTCCTTTCCAGCCCTTGGACAGAAGGACAGATTGCTTATCTAACTACGGCTGCATAAAGATGACAATATGGAAGAATGGGACTTGACAGGTTCTCTGGGACTGAAGACAACACGCAACCATCCTTCTGACCACTGACAGCGATCATTCACTCCCTCAGGATTAAGGAATTTACACCGTTTTAAGAACCTCCCATAAAGCCGGTCATCAGGGTATCCACCTCAGCTACACACCCAGTAACCAAATTCTGCAATGTCACATTTCCTAAGTTTTATCTTAGGTGCCACAACTATTAGCTGAGCAGGCATGTTAAATATGCCAACAGAAAAGAATGCTTCCATCACATTAGTTATTTTATTTGCTAACAACTCCACTGGGCTCATTTTTAAACATTTCCATAGTGGATAACTAAGGTTTTAGTCACCAACAAAATCAACCCTATACTTTCTACTAACCACTAATAATTCATGAGGTACTGTACCAGGATTGTTTTTAAGAGGAAAACTGAACAGAAATTTTGAATGTCTTCTAACATCTGACTTAGGTACTTCCCATTTGCACTTTCTCTTTTCGAGCGGAGGATTTATTTGGCAACTTCATCTGGAAAGGACTACTTTGAAATAACTACAGTATTTCACCAAGTGGATTAGACCGATGATCGTGCCTGCCATTTTCAGAAAACAGTCACCCATAAAAAGCCAGTAAGAAAAATCCAACACATGACTTCCCTGGGAGAGACCAATTCAAAGAGCTAATTATTCCCTCAGGAGTTCTTTATTTAAACTAGACCCAGAACTTTAAAAAACTGCTTCTGAGATGCACATACATGCATGCATATATGTTATATGTGTACTTGGTAAAAACAGTTCCTACCTCAGGATCATCATCATCAAAGTCATGGTAGGTGGAATGATCTGGATTATTCACTTTATCTAACAGTTCGATTGCCAAAGACCGTGTCAGAGGTTGTGTGACAAAAGGATGCTATGAAAATAACATAGAACAGAACACTCATTAGAAATCTGATTGGATGACATTTTATCTTTTGAAAAAAGGCATATTTCAAGGAACGGTAATACCTGTAGTAACTTCTCAGCAGTAGGTCTTTTCTTTGGATTTTTGGTGAGTGCCATCTTCACAAAATGATGAAAACTATTTGACCTAAGAAATTTTGAAAATTAAGACTTTTAAATTTTAATTCTTTTTTTAGTCATGATTATAAAGGAAATAACACAAAAACACTTACCACTTCATTTTATCCTTTAGTTTAGGAGGCTGAAAATTACTTTTTGTCATTAGAAATAAGGCTCTGAAAAATCAACAAATCGTTACACAGCATTTTAAGATGCTATATTTTAATATATAATATAAATAATTCTATTACAATTACTAAGGTAGAGCAAGACTAAGACTAGTATCTACGATGCAGTGAGTACTGGGGTGGGCGTCACCCCCGACTACGCCACACGGACCTCATCGGGTGTAAGTCGAACATGGGTGGCTGGAGCTCCGCGAGCTCGATGGCGGTGATCCCCACAGCCCAGAGGTCACACAGCTGGTTGTAGCCCCCTTTCCTCTCAACGGCGGCGACTTCTGGAGCCATCCTGAAGGAAATATTGCAGGAAAGAAAGAAACAAAACAAACACATTTCTGTTTACTGTATTTTCTGTCATATCCCCACCAGAGGCCCTTGGAACTATCAATATCTAAGCTGAGGCCCAGTTAGGCCTTGACAGCTGGAAAATAAGTATGGAGTATTTTAAAGATCTCTCTCAAGATCTTGATACCCTGAAAGACCCTCCATCCCAAGCCCCTACTGGTGATTCCTTGGTTACTTTGCTACACTTACTATAAAGGCTTATAAAACTTTACATTTGTAATACAGCAACATATCCCCAGTTTGTGCACACCATCATCTCTTTTCCTCTGGACAATGGAGAATTTCACAGAGAAATAACATCTTGCAATAAACTACCTACAATTTTTAGCTCTACCTGTTTACACCACTGAACCACACTCTGGCCTCTGTTTTCATGTCACCAAAACTGTTTATTGGGGCATCAATAACCATTTAGTATTTAGCTCATATTTACTATAGACTTAATTGGCAGTTTTTCAGTTTTATTATCATGGTGAAAGTTCTAAAATTGAGTGCTTTTAAAAATTGTATTTAGAGGAAAATTACCCAAATTTAGTTTTCTTTAACGTTCCTATACAATCTTATTCTAATTAGAGCTCTATAAATTTGCATTTGACTGATTTAAATTATATTAATTTTCAAATATAAAAATTTTAAAATCCTAAACAAGTTCTGAAAACAACCAACTCTTACATATCAAAAGAATGATTTAAAGAAGGAACTTTACAAATACACATTTGTTTTTCCTAGTATGATTTCAGAAAAGTCAGGTAAGTTGGTGTAGTAAAACACTCACACACTCACACACACACACACACACACACACACACACACACACACACCCTCTAACTTTCAAAATGCTTATTCTTAAAATCTTTCTAATCTTCAAGTACTTCTTAAAACTATTCGAACTGTCATAAGAAGAGTGAATTGTGAAGTATGTCGGCCATTACTTTACTGGTGGTGGGCATCTTGTAGCTCACGGTGGAAATGCACTAGCAGAGAAGGGAAGTGCGTAAAGCCGGTACGTGCGAGGAGACGGTCTCCGTGCCTCTGCAACTACACGAGGGAAAGACCCCAGCCAGCACTGCTACTCCGGCCGGCTGGCTGTATGCTTCCCACGGTCATTTGAGTTCATCTCTGAACCTCTTTATTCATTATATTACATGTTAATATATATTGTTATAAATATACAACTTAAATGTTATAAAAAATTGTTATCAGGCTAAAAAGGTAAGTTATGAAAATTAAAGTGAATGCTTACAAAAAGCTTGTTAAAGACAAGTTTCTAAAGATACAAAAAACCTAGAGAATTATGGAAGAATATGACAACTGTAAAAGACTAGGAAGGCTGTAGACTGCATAATTCCATATGTAGGACATTCAGGGAAGAGGCAGAAATTAGATTGGGTGTTGTCAGAGGCTAGGGATGAAGAGACAGAATTTACTAAAATGGGGCAGAAGAACACTTTCTTGGGTGCTGGAAACCTATCTTTTATATTGAGTATAGTGGTATTTCTCACCACCAAAGCATACAAGTCTCTCAATGCTGTGAGAACTGCACACCTAATAAGGCTAAATTTGTATCTCATAGACCTGACTTAAAAAAACAAGTCACATGCTTGTATGTCCAAGTTCTTTAGAACTAAAGATTGCACTCTAGAGAAACACAACCTGGAAATGTAGTTGATGTATTATGCATATGATTTACATTATTAAGACAGGACTCTAATTAGTGTGCCACTCAAAGAAAAGGCCTTGGTCCTATGGCAGGAAAGGGGAAAAAAGGGAAGGAAAGGGAAGGGAAGGGAAGGGATAGGGAAGGGAAGGGAGAGAAAAAACTTAAGAAATAAACTACACTCATATGTCTGAAATTAAAATAAAAAGTTTAAGGTACATCTGTATTAATTTTGAGATTTGCCATTCAACAGATGCTTCTGATTAACTGAGTAACTGCCAACCTTAGTCACTCTGGACAAGAGATTCCATTCTGTTCTACATCCCTAGAGTTCATGTGAGAAAGACATACAGAGACAGAGATGAAGAGTGAGTGTGCTCCAAAAATTTACTTTGCCTAATTCACAATTTCACATGTTCCAAAAATAGTTTCTACTCTCTTATGGAGAGATTCTTATGGAAACCATTAGAGTTTTTAATCTCTGAAGCTGCAGTTGGAGATCAGTTACCATCAACAAACATTTACTAAATATGTGTAAAAATCATGCTGGCCCCCAGAGAGCAAATGAGAGTTCCTTTATATCCAGGTTCCCAAAAGCCATTATCTATCAATCTTTTTAAAGCCTTTTCCAGAGGCACCTGGGTGGTTCAGTCAGTTAAATATCCAACTTTGGCTCAAGTCATGAATGATCTCATGGTTCATGAGTTCAAGCTCCATTTCAGGCTCTGAGCTGACAGCTCAGAACATAGAGCCTGCTTTGGATTCTGTGTCTCCATCCTCTCTGCCCCTCTCCTGCTCACACTATGTCTCTGTCTCTCAAAAAAAAAAAATAAATGTTTAAAAAAATTTTTTTAAGCCTTTTCCACTTAGTGAACATGATAAAATATTCTTTGGCTGTGTAATCCATCCACAAGTGTGTACCCGCCTAAATTGCTTAAACCTTTGGTGGTCTTAATTTGTTTTAGTCCTAAAATTTTTGACCACCCTATATTTTCAATAAATGCTGTATTCAATAATGATAGAGAAACAAAATGTTAAATTGTCAATTAAAATACAATTACCAATATGGTGTACCAATGAAAGACTTCCGTTTGGCAATTGTAGCTGTAATCTGTGCAGATACTCCAAAATCAGCTATTAAAAAAAGAAGAAACATTTAGGAAAAAAAACTGAGGGAAAATAAAATTATTTACAGTAACATGAGAAGAAATGCTTAATAATTATTTCTTGAAACTAATTTCATAGAAATGAGATATTCTTAAACATCACATTCAAATTTTTTAACTTTTATGGGTTAGTACTAAAATATCACCAAGTGGGGCACCTGGGTGGCTCAGTCGGTTAAGCGTCTGACTTTGGCTCAGGGCATGATCTTATGGTTTGTGGGTTCGAGCCCCATGTCGGGCTCTGTGCTGACAGCTAGCTCAGAGCCTAGGGCCTGTCTTTGGATTCTGTGTCTCCTTCTCTCTCTGACCCTTCCCTGTTCACATATTCTCTCTCTCTCTCAAAAATAAAAATAAAACATTAAAAAAATATTTTTTTAATAAAATATCACCAAGTAGGGTGTATTACAGCCAAATAGATTCCCATATATCCCTGCATGAATCAGATGGCAACAAAAGTCAATGATTTTGATGAGAAAGGGATAGCTGAGAAAGTTTAACCCGCCCAACTTAATATTATAATTTCAAATTCTCAGGACCTGAAGTTCAAGGAATATCACTGGAAGGGACCTTAAGTAGTAATATATTCCATTCACGTCCTGCCATACTTATGATGACTGACATCACACAAACCAATAATCTGCTTGCAAATCGACCTACCTTGAAGAGACACCTAAACAGAATATTCCCCAAAATCTTACCTTGGCAATACATTCTAATACCAACACCACTCACTACCAGGAAATTTGTTTTTATGCAGCATTTGCTGCTGTTCTTTAGGTATGTTGATTCTAAATATTTTCTAGTTTTTAATGGTCATTTCTAAATTCTTATCAACCAATACGTTATATATAGGATGTCTGTCATAAGGCATATAATATTAACACAAAATATTAAACTGCTGATAGAAACTGTTCAAAAGACACCAACAGTTAGATAAATGATTTTTTTTTTAATCTTTAGAGGTGGCTCAGGAAAATTCTATTATGTAAGTATTAATTATCAGTATTTATTATATTTTAAATCTCATTAGTTCTACTGTCAGGTTTAGTTCAAATTAGTTTTATTCATGCTTTTATGAAATAAATTTTTGAATTCTGATTTGTCTTATCGTAATACATAATTCAAAAAAACTTTCCTATTTATTAAACTCTTCATTTAATACCTAACATCCAAGATTCTGTTTATAAAAACTAGTATACTATACATGTTACTGGCCTCAAACTTTGAAATTAAGTCATTATTTAGATTTTGAACTCCATTTTAGTCATAACCTAAAGTTATCAAATAAAAGGCACAGTTTGAAATAAAGCAACATCCAGCATCTAAGTTACATTCTTATATTAGTAATACTGAATTTTATTTTATTTTTATTTTTATTTTTTTGAGAGAGAGAACAGGCAGGGGAGGGGGAGAGGGTGAGGGAGAGGGTGAGAATCCCAAGCAGGCTCTGCACTGTCAGTACAGAGCCCGACACGGAGTTTGACCTCACGACTGCTGAGATCATGACCTGAGCTGAATCAAGACTCTGACTCTTAACTGACTGAGCCACCGGGGCCTCCCTACTGTATTTAGTTTTAAATGCTAACATGGCGGATGTAGGACTTCTGGTGATATTGATTTTTTTTACTTTTGTTTGTTTACCCTTTTTGTTTACAATGCAATTCTGTACAGATTTCTTACTAAAAGTCATATTCCTCAGGTTGCAGGTGAAAGGATTTCTAAAGAATTATTATTTTGCCATATCTTTACTACAAATCTGTCATATGTGAAGGGCAGACTTTTTCCCCATTTGGGAGAAGAGGGAACAGATAGAGAGAGGTTACATATGCCCCACAAAGAGATTTCTACCTAAAAATACACAGATGCTGAGGGGAAAAACTAGTCCTAAGAGAGGCAAATATAAACTTATTATGTTCTGGAATAAATTTGCACAAATGAAAAACATTTAATTTACTTACCCAATTTTACATGACCATTATCCGTTAACAAAATGTTAGCTCCCTTCAAAGCAAGAATATTTTAGTTAAAGTAAGAAACTTTTTATCAGACGGCACATATAATAGATCAAATACCCATATTTAAAATACCACAAGTGGCAGCTTAGACCTAGAAACACTTAAAATTTAAAGTAGGCCCAATTAGAATGTTAAATTATTATATTCACAGGAAAATGTACTGTCTTTTAAGACAATCTGACTATTCTTATAAAATGTTCCACTTTGCAAAAGGTTCCTATCAACACAATATGAATGTTCTTATGAAAACGATGCATTAGTTTTCATCTAAATGTTATATTCTTACGGATCAAACATTGTGACTGCACTAAAATGTGACCTAATACCAGCATTTTTAACTCCTTGTATTACATCTTAAACGTGTTACTTTCTGTTCAGGGAATTCATCATCAGTTGAACCTTGCTGCTTACTACATGAGGCCGTCTGAGGACCACCCAGGATATAAACAACTAGCCGTAGACCCACTGGATTAAAATATCACCTGGCTGCAGACTGTGAGCTAACAAAATATACACTGGTTTCTACCCCTGTTCCTGGCACAGTCCTCCTGAAAGCCCTGTAATTTCCTAAGTGACAAGAGCCTTGGAAGCATCTTTCGTTCTAGTATACGCTCTCAGACCCTGGTTCTTGACACAGTGCTCCTGACATCTCTGTAATTTGGGGGGTTACAGAGGAGTGTCTTTTGTTCTACTGGAGCAACTGTGGGTAGGCTCCTGGATGAGGGCTGGTCACTGGAAAGACCACGCCATGACTAGAACTTTGGGATTTTCAGCCCTGCCCCCCATTCTCTTGAGAAGGGAGAAGAGTCAAAAATGGAGTTAATGACTGATCACGCCTACATGAAGCCTCCATGAAATCTCAATAGTATGGGATTTCGAGAGCTTTCAGGCTGAATTACACTGGGGGAGGGCATGGCTGGAGAAGGCATGGGAGCTGTGTGCCCCTTCCCACACACCTGGCCCTATGCTCCTCTCCCTTCTGGATGCTCATCCGTAGCCTTTATCATAGCCTTTAAAGCTGGAAAACATAAATGATCCCCTGAGTTCTGAGAGCCACACTAACTAATGGAACCCAAGGACAGGGTCTTTACGCCCTCTAATCTACACAGCCAGCTGCTCAGAAGCACAGCTGATAAGCTGGGCTTGAACGAGTATCTGGTGTTGGGGGGCGGGTGCGGGGTTGGGGAAGAGACAGTCTCATGGGGCTGAGCCCTTATCTGTAGGATTTGATGCTCTCGCCACATAAATAGCATCAGAATTGAGTTAAATTGTAGGACCCCCAGTTGGTATCAGAGAGATTATTTGTTGTGGGGAAAAAACCCTCCACACCTTTGGTACCACCAGAGTCAGAAGTGAAGTGTTCTGTATGAGTAATAAAGAAGACTCAGGAAGAAGCACACAGTCAGAAAGAACTGGGTTTTCCGCTATACAGAAAGGAAAAAAACTGCTTTTCCCATTACAATGACCTAGTGGCATTTTGGCCACTTCTACTTCCTGATCTCAGTTCAAAAAAAGATGATAAAACCACTTTATCTTCAATAATCTCAAACAGATAGACTGTTTAAATTTTATTTTAAATGAGCAAGCAAAAGTAAATGGGCTAAGTCTTTAGCCCAAGGTGCCAACAATCATGTAATCTTAGGCTTACAGGAAAAATACTAGGAAACCCATTTCCACCTAAAAAAGAGGAAGCCATAAAGAAGACTGCACCCCCTGGTATTACTGGGAATAATGGGAGAAAGAAGAAAAAGAAGGGAGAAGGGACTACAGCCGGGATTTTTAATCTGATCCAGGCCCCAGCAATCTAGATGTGTGCCACGGTCCTAGGTCTGGTCTTCCCCCGGCTCCAGATTAATTTTCCTACATTACAGTTTATATCACATTAGTGCATCTCTGGCCTTTGATGCTCCCCCATCCTTCATCCTTCCATCTCCTTCTCCTTGAGGAACCAGGTACTAGTTTACATTCTGGTTACACTAAAAAATAAGGATAAGCTCTAGCTCTCATGAAGTTTACACTGGATAGGAGAGAAAGAAAATCTAAGAAAATGCATACACACATAAACAAATGAACGAATCAACAAATGATTCCAAGCCAAGAAGAGGGAAGAACCCTAAAGCCAAGGAAAGCGGGAAGGGAAGGCCTTTCTAAGGCAGCTATGTCTGAGTAGATTTCTACATGAAGTGAGGGTGCAGAGGCATGCCAGAAACTGGGAGAAAAGCATTCCAGGAAGAGGGCACAGCAAATACAAAGTCTTGTTGCCAAAATGAGCTCAACATACTCCAAAAAAAAAAAAAAAAAACAGCTTAGTGGGGCTAGAACAAAATGAGTAAAATGGAGAGGGGTGTGAGATGAAGTCAGAGAGAAGAGCTGGGGCCAGATCACGTAAACCTTGCAGGCAGAGGTAAAACCCATCTGGGTTTTATACTGAGTAATGGGAAGCCAATGGTGGTTTATAAGTGGGAGAGTGATGCGCTCTGATTTAAAAAGATCAATCTGGTTGCAAGGTGGAGAAGGAAGTGTAGAAACACACTAACACAGGAGCAGGGAGACCAATCAGAAGGCTGCTACAGAAGTACAGGTGTAATAGACTGAAGGCTTAGACCAGGGGAGAAACAGTGGTGATAGTCACACTCTCCCCAAAAAGCTCAAGCTCTGGAGTTGAGCACACAATTCCTCATAGGATCGAGCACAAAACCGCCGGGCCATCCCTGTCATATGTCCTCTTCTGTTCAACAGTACGGCGCAGCTGTCCTCCTTTTAGTGTGACCCCACACTTTCCAACACCTTCATCTTTGCTTACATTGTTCCCTCTGCTTGGAAGGCACTCCAACCTCCATTTCTGATACAAATCTATCAGTCTTTCGAGATCATCTAAGTGTTGATGACATAGTGCTTTTCTTAATATACTCATGTTATGCTTTCTTCTCCCTATGAACTCCAAAGCTCTCTGCTTAGGTCATTTAAGTGGCTTATGAAAAATACTTAAAGTAAAAGATCTCAGCAGATGGTCTTGAGAGTCCACTGAAACTTCATGCAAAACATGAAGGCATATGCATGAGGACATTTTCTGAAAAGAGAGTCCATGTTTTCATCAGACTCAAAGAGCAACATGATTAAAAAAAAAAATTAAGAACCTTTATGCTAGAGAAAACCTCAGAAAACAAAAGGGGGAGAGAAGTAGGAGAAAAGATGAATGAGGAAGAAGGGAAAAGAAAAATAAATGAAAGGAGAAGAGAACTAAGCTGCGGAGATGGCAGTATCTTTAGAAAGAACTTCAGGAAGACGTGTCAGAGCCCCTGGTTTCCCGCAGAGCTAACCCCGCATTCCCCGTGCACCTGCTCCCCTCTGCCAGTTAATTCAAGGACAGTCAGAAGATGTTACAGTTGAATTTATCCATTTTGAGACATTATTAAGACTGCCAAAATTTACTATAATATACAAAGCATGAAATGTTCTAAAAATCCTAGCCTGATGGAAGCTAAGGACCTAATTTGCAATTTACAAATAAATAACTAGAGATAAGCTAATATGGGTTATTACAACACTAATCCATAAATGTATACTTTAAAAAGGTTAATTTTGTGGTAGGTGAACTGTATATCAATAAAGCTACTTTAAAAAAGTAATACAATTCTTAAAAGTATCACTCAATTTCTTTACAGTAACATACTTCAGATAAGAAATCCAACAAACAGACTAAGACAATTTTGCTCAACAGTTTGGTCCTAGTATTTAAAAATGAAGAGAGGGCCATTAGGTTAAACATATGATGTACATACCTTTATATCTCTGTGCATTTTTCCTTTACTGTGAAGATAATATAATCCCTAGAGTTTCAAGAAAAAAATAAAAAACAAAAATTAACAAGACTTTATTTACTACAGAGAGTATTTGGGATATAAAGTGATCAACTGAGTAGCAGTTTGTTTTTTATTACTCATTACAGAAAGTCTAGCAGTACTATCATTAATTTATTTTACTGAAATACAAAAGAATCAAGAAAATTAAAAAGGCAACGCTTGGTTGGAACCACTAATTTTCTTAAGACAATACTTTTCACTAAACTCTGAAAATGGTTTGAAATAACTTTTAAAAAACATAAATGAAAATAGTATTAAAATGAGTTTCAATTCCCCTAAGAGTGCTTAATTTTTAAGCCCTTCTTTGGTATTGAGAGGGATATAAAGATACAAAATAACAAATTCATAGCACTTAAGTTTGAGGAGGTCATATCATCACACTGAGGCTTTATAGTGCTTATCTGCAAATATAATTTGAGTGTACTGCACAATTAAAAATGTGTTACTATCCAAGAGTTCACCAAACTAGATGTTCAATCCTTACTTTAGTTAACAGACAATGCAGAGTAATTAAACAGTCTAATAACAAACGTTATTTTTCAATTGGCAGTGGACTCACCTGTAGTGTTTCTCTGCTAACATATGCAATTTGCAGTTCTGAGAGAGGTCCCGTTACTATAAGAGAAGAAAATTTATATTAATGAAATTAGTCAAAGCATGTTTTTCAGTAAATGGCAAAGTTTTACAAGTTCCACTAAGCAGTAGCCATAATACACCTAAAAAACTGTACTAAAATGTAAGCTCCATGAGGGCAACATTTTTTCAACTCTGACTTTCTCAGGGTTGTATCCCCAGTGTTTGCACGGTGCCTGCCATGGGAAAGCTGCTAAACAAATGTTTGTGGAATGAATAAAAGACTGAAATACTCCCTGAAATTAACTGTATTTTCATTTTTGTACCTTACTCATCAATATTACATCTTAAATGTTATAAGAAATAAATCATGGCCAAGAGGTTTACCTAGTTTCCTTTTTTTTTTTTTAAACGTTTTATTTATTTTTGATACAGAGAGAGACAGAGCATGAGAGGGGGAAGGGCAGAGAGAAGGAGACACAGAACCGGAAGCAGGCTCCAGGCTCTGAGCTAGCTGTCAGCACAGAGCCTGACGCGGGGCTCGAACCCACGAACGTGAGATCTGACCTGAGCCGAAGTCAGAGGCTTAACCGACTGAGCCACCCAGGCGCCCCGCTAGTTTCCTTTTTAATGTTTATTTATTGTGAGAGAGGAGAGCGTGCACACACGAGCTGGGAAGGGGCAGAGGGAGGGAGACAGAGAGTCCCAATCTGCACTGACAGCACATTACTATACCTTCACTATAAAAATCCAATCAACACACAAGTTTGGAATATAAAGGTCTCTTCCTTACCCAAACTATTACTCAGGCAATAGCAACAGTTTGGCCTAAGGTCTACCAGATACTTTTATGTAGAGACATTTTAAATAATGTAATGCTATGCATCTCACGCAAGATTATGAATGGAATCATACTACATACACAGCTCTGAAACCTGCCTTTTCACTTACCATAGAAACCTTTCCGTATCAATACATATAACTTAAATCATACTATTTAAATAATACTTCTCTGTGCATCTATCCACTACTAAAGACATGTGAGTAGTTTTCTCTTTTTCGCTATTAAATCACTTTAGAATAAAGAAATATATTCGATAGGAGAGACTATTCTAAAAATTGAACTAAATTCCAATGGTGGAATTTACTAGATAGTAAAAGGCGAAAGATTTATACGATCTGAAGAGAAACCAGAGTATGGAATTTACTAGATAGTAATATCACATTTACCTAAACTTAACAGCTTGGTACAAATATTTACTTTGGAGAACTTGTGGTATTTTACAATTGTGGGAGAGAGAAATATATTTCACTTAGATTCTATTGGGATGCCTTGTATCAGGGAGCCTGGGTGGCTCAAGTCGGTGGAGCATCTGACTCTTGATTTCAGCTCAGGTCATGATCTCATGGTTTGTGAGATCAAGACCCTGCATTGGGCTCTGTGCTGATAGTGCAGAGCCTGCTCAGGATTCTCCTTCTTCTCTCTCTCACAGACTCTCTCTCTTTTGTGCTCTCTGCTCTCTCTCACTCAATCAAAATGAATAAATAAACATCAAAATAAAAAGATTCTGTTGAGAACCAGTCTGGGTTTGAATGTCTGGGGATAAACCATAAAAACTAATTTTTATGGTTTGTAAGCCCACTCTCATTCAGTAAGATGGGCATCCTTTAGATTTCTATTTGCACAGTATGGCAAACAGTGTGAATCCCCTGCAAATAACACCTAATGACAGAAAGGAATATTTTAAATAATCATTTAAATGCCTATCTAAGTTTGTAAACAGTAAGAGACTTTCCCAGGGGCCAAAAACAAAGAGGAAATGAAAATCAGAATGGCCAAAGTGTGAAATATTCTAGCTGTCTCTAAGGGAAAGGCCAACCTTGGTAAGCTGGGGCTTTGGTTGTCCCCCTCCAGGAACACGGAAGAAAAGGCCCCAGGGTCTGCGGAGGCAGAGTTCAGATAAATATCCTCACATAGCCAGAACTCTCAAAGGGCTACGTCCTCACTTTAAATGGGCAGCCAAACACAAGGAGAAGACTAGGGGTTTTGTGTCATGGCCCGGGGTCTGGACTGGGAAAAGTCTCTTCTGGTGCTGTCACCCCAGGCTTCTTTGTCACTCAGGTTTAGGGTTCAAAGACTGGATACACTGAGGTCTTGGGGTCACAGGAAAAAAAAGCCACCGTGGAAGGACACACTCTCAAAAGCCATGGGGATTCCCACTGATGATGATCTCAGAATTCAAAATTATTAAGTAAATGAGAAAGCAATTCACCATAAATGATATAAAAGACTGTAGAAAATTGTTAACAATATTAAACAGAAAGAAAAACGTTCAAAAAATAGAGGAAAAATGCATTATGTTGGCACAATAAAAGGTTCTAATGTTAGTTCTTCAAAGAAAAAGTAAAGCGGAGAGAAGAAATTCATAAAAAATGTAAATTCAAAATGTATCCCCTCCCCCCTACACACCTGTGGTGGTTTAAAATATATCCACGAATTCTTTGATATTTCCCCCTCAAGAAAGAACTTAAGTCCTTTCCTGAGTACGGGCTGGACAGAAGCGACCTCCTTCTCAAGAACGAAGTATGGTGGGAGGGACAGTATACAAGTCCTGTGACTCCACCATAAAGGCCGGGTGGCCTCCGCTTGCTCTCTGGGGTCCATCACTTGCTGGGGGGGGGGGGGGAGCCAGGCACCATGTCATGAGGACACTCACACTGTCCCATGGCTAGATCCACAGAGCCAAAAACTGAGACCTGCCAACAGCCATCAAGGAACTGAAGCGGTCTGCCAGCAACCACGTTCAGTGAACCCACCTGACAGAAAATTCTCCAGCCCTGCTCAGATAACTGCAGGCCCCGCGAACAGCCAGGCTGCGGCCTCATGACAGAACTCGGGCTGGACTTGCCCAATGAAGCCTTTCTTGAATTCCTGACCCTCAGAAACTGTGACACAATGTTTGCTGTTTTAAGCTGCCAAATTTGGGGACCATTTGTTATACAGCAATAGAGAACTAATATAGTTCCCCCTTTTAAGATTTACATTTTAGAAGTCATATGGAGTAATGGAATTAAGAGCTGTAAAACAAAATATAAAAATTGGTTTAATGATACTTTAGAAAGCAGAAATAATAGTGGGGGGAAAAAGCAGGCTTTACCCAAAAAAGGGGGACGTTCTTTGCAAACTTTGTATGACAGATCAAAATATGGTTTGTGTATGCCAATAAAAAAATGCAAAACCCCAAAAGCATTACGGTTATTAGAAAAGAAGGACTTTCTCTTTCACTAGATAAGGTAACTCAAATGATTACACTACTCCCACAGAAGAACTGTAATAGCGAGGGGAGAAGAGAGAGAGAAAGCCGGGTGCTGTGTGAGCAGACAGCTCTGCACACCAGCCGCAGAGGGGCGCACACGCTGCCCTGAGGGGGGCATCTGGTAGGGGTCAGGGTGTAGTCAAGAGTGAACAGAGAGAGACAGGGTCTGGGATTTTTTGTACAAGCACATAAATCCCTCATATGTACCTTGGAAAATACCCAAGGCATTGCAAACTTATCATTTCTCCCATTGACCCAGGTGCTGATCAGTATAAATAAAATCAATATTAACAAATTCCTATTACTTTGGTACTTCCAACATCTGGTTGAAATGGAATGACAACAATCATGACAAAACTATTTCTGGTCTTTTTGCTTCTTCTTCTTTTAAAATATTTATTCATGTTTGAGAGAGAGACAGAGCACAAGTGGAGCAGAGAGAGAGGGAGACACAGAACCTGAAGTAGGCTCCAGGCTCTGAGCTGTCAGCACAGAGCCCTACACGGGCCTCGACCTCACAAAAAGCAAAACCGTGATCTGCACTGAAGTCGGACACTGAATCGACTGAGCCACCCAAGCGCCCCTTGGTCTTCTTGCTTCTTCTCAGTGAAGAAAGCAGAACCAGATGCTTAAGACCAAGCATACATATCTGGTGGAATTACTTAACCATCTGAGAAAGACCGATGAAAGGTATGCTTAAAAACTAAAGTAAAAGAGTGAATGAAAAATTACAAGAGAATAAGACACAAATATAAAATGAGGGGAGGGGCGCCTGGCTGGCTCCATAGGTTGAGTGTCTGATTTTAGCGCAGGTCATGATCTCGTGCTTCATGAGTTCTGGCCCAGAGCCAGAATCTGCTTTAGATTCCATGTTTCCCTTTCTCTCTGCCCCTCCCCATGCTCTTTCTCAAAAATAAATAAAAACATTAAAAAATTTTTTTTAAATGAAGGGAGACTTGAAATAGAACCAATAATTTCTAGAAATGAAAAATGTCACAAAACTTAAAACTTAATGGATGTACTAATCACAGCTATAAAATCAGTATACTGTAAAACAGTTTTAAGTATCCTCAGTGCCCTACTGAGGGATTATAAAGTACAAACGATGAGGTTGAGTTTAAGAGATACAGAGAAGATCTAAGGTATATCTAACTGAAATTTTTTAGAAGCAGAGATCAGAGAGACTGAGGTAGAAGAGATTTTAAGAGAGAATAACTGGCAATTGTCCAGGCTTGATGAATAAATGAGATCCTCGGAGGTAAGTACTTCAAGTCCTAAGCAAAAAGAGTAAATGTAAATCCATATGTAGATACTAAAACACGATAAATTAAGAGAAAAAAAATCTTAAAACCAATTAGAAAAAGGTTGCCTGAAAAGGATCATTGTGTAGGGAGAGAAGATACAATAGAAAAACTATTCAAAGTAGAAGACAACGCTGACAGCAAATATTTGTTATGCCACTTAAGCGATGATCGAAGGGTGAGGGTCAAACCCTGAGGGCTCACCACTACAGGAACTAGCTGACAGAACTTTAAGACGAAGGAAATTAAATGAGTAGTGTGAGAAAAAATAGTAGATAAATTAGTCCAAATTAAGACAAAAAAAGGGAAATAGCTTTTTGACTTTAAAAGATAGAAATCACAAGCTTCCAGAAATACTGTGTGTTCTACATGCAAAATAATGCCAAATATTTCTCAATTTTCACTGTATCTTTGAAATCAAAATGTCAATAAAAAAATTTCTCACATATAAGGAACAGCCATACTTAATAAAAAATAGTCTCAGAAAAGAAAAAACTTTTTATAAAGCAGAAATGGTCTCCTGTTCTTCCATCTGGCTTTCCAGTCTCTCGGGATCTGACCCCACCCCCCAAATACACACCCCCACACCAGTAAGAGTGATCTCACCTGTCACACCTTCACCAACACTGTACTGCTGTTTCATCTCCTACAATGTACCTGTACCTCTTCTTTCTACCCGAAGTTTATGTATCAATTCAAAACCCATTTTCTTCAGTAAGCCTTCAAAAACAATTCCAGAAAATCTATCATTTCCTTTTTCCTATTCCAATTTAGCAGTACCTTAAAATACTAGTAGGTCAATCTTTATGGTAAATCTATATTAAGAAGATATAGTAAAAGTGAAGTGAGATGGACGCAGTAAAATTCCTACCCAAATAGTCTTTTAACCTCTGTTTTATTACAATCAGCCCTCTAAACTACTTAAGAGGCCCTAATAGGAAAATCTGAGCCAAAATCCTGTATAAAGAAAAATGAAGACCTTTTCCAAAACATTTTCTCATAAACCTGACATCTCACTTATTAAGACATTATTGCATATTAATCCTTAAAAAGCACATCTCTAGTAAAAGAATAAACCTCCTCTGCAGCTTGTGACAATAACCCATTAACAGAACCAGAACAAGACAGGGAGAGAAAGAAAAGATAGTAAACACTATTATTTTACTTTGCAAGTCTTTCTTCCATATTCCACTGAAGTCTCAATAAAAAACATTGTAGTAATTTTTAATATCCCAGAATCTAGTATTTAAAAAAAAGTAAACAGGGGCGCCTGGGTGGCTCAGTCAGTTAAGTGTCCGGCTTTGGCTCAGGTCATGATCTCATGATTCATGGGTTCGAGCCCTGCGTCCGGCTCTGTGCTGACAGCTAACTCAGAGCCTGGATGGAGCCTGCTTCAGATTCTGTATCTTCCTCTCTCTCTGACCCTCCCCTGCTCGCACTGTCTCTCTTGGTCTCTCAAAAATAAATAAAAAACATAATAAATAAATAAATAAACATTTAATTGATGCTTCTTGAATACAGAAGAGCAAATCAATTACCTCAGTATTAATATTACTCATGTATTAACTAGATATTCTTTGGGCTTAGTGTTAACCATCAAGGCCTTTTTGCAAGCTTGAGTTTGAAATTTTGAAATTATATAGAATATGCTGGGGTTTTTTTAAATAATGTTTATTTATTTATTTTGAGAGAGAGGGAGAGGCAGCGTGAGCAGAGGTGAGGGTGAGAGAGGGAAAGAGCATTCCAAGCAGGCTCCATGCTGTCAGCACAGAGCCCCCACGGAGGGCTCGATCCCACAAACCCTGAGATCATGGCCTGAGCTGAAATCCAGAGCTGGATGCTTAACCAACTGAGCCACCCATGCCCCTTGAAACTATATATAAAATGCATTTAGAATTAGCAAGTAATTCAACTGTATATAATTTTGTAACTTATAAAGCAAAAGCATATGTATTTTATTCTTTTATGTATCTAAATAATAAAAAAACATTAATATTCTTTCCTGAAAACATTATTGCTTTATATATAATAACTATATTTTAAGAAATTCTACTTAAACTCTATAAAACATAACTTGTCTTACCATGATAAATATCCTGTAAAGAACCACCTCCACAAAACTCCATGCATATCCAAAGTTTATCTCGCCTATAAAGAGAATATAAGCATGTATCACATTTTCAGGATTAAAATTATCTGAAGTAACAACTATTTTAAGGTTGTTGAAAACCACATAAATGCAATGTGCTAAGTAAGAAAAAAGCTAATCTCTATTAATAAAATAATATAATGTGTTGTTATTAATCAATCCAAAGTTTTAATCCTTAAAAGACCATTTGTAGGATATAAAAATGTCAGGCATATCCAAATGAGAGTAAATTCCCTTTAGTTAAAAGATTTCCTTTCCCACCTCAGTTTACCTATCTACTCCAAGATAGTAATATAAAAGTTAAATGTTAATTAAAATGCTCAGACCAGAAACTCTGCAGAAGATTCATCACAGAATGGCAATATGTCTCAAAACATATCACACTAATAGTGTTATCATCAACAAAACAGACAAAATGTAAACCTCACATCTAGATTCAACAAAGGTCTTTCCAAAACAATCTGTTAAAAAATTTATCACTCACCTGTCTTTATATAGCATTTCTCTCTCACACTCACTTAAGATATCATAATCATAGTCACAAGAGAAATAATTAGCAAAGATTTAATAGTTTATTCCTTGTTCAATCATTCACTACTTCATCTCAAAATGTACCAGGAAATATACTATTCTCAAGGGGGAGAGATGAAATAGAAAGTCTCAGAACCTAGCAAGATCAGTTGAATGCAGAAGATTCGACCTTAATATGTCTGTCTCTCTCATCACTGCATTCACAGTGCCTACAAGAGCCAGCAAATGAATATTTCATAAATGAATGAATACAAGAGTGACTGAAAGAACGAACAAATGGATTAGATTGAGTCAGCAAACTATGGCCACTGGGCCAAATCTAGCCTACTGTCTGTCTGATTTGTACATCCCAGGAACTAAGAACAGTTTATGTTTACACACACACATGCACACACATGTCTATGTATACATATGTTTTAATTTAAATTTAAGTTACTTAACATACAGTGGTGTCTTGGCCTCAGGAGTAGAAACTAGTGATTCATCTCTTACACAGGACACCAAGTGCTTATCCCAACAAGTGCCCTCCTTAATGCTCGTCATCTGTTTAACCCATCCCCTACCCACAGACCGTTCAGCAATCCTGTTTGTTCTCTGTATTTAAGAGTCTCCTATGATTTTCCTCCCTCTCTGTTTCTTTTTTCCTTTTCCTTCCCTTCCCCTATGTTTGTCTGTTAAGTTTCTCAAATTCCACATGAGTGAAATCATGTATTTGTCTTCCTCTGATTTATTTTGCTTAGCATAATACACTCTACTTCCAACCACGTTGTTAAAAATGGCAAGATTTCATTCTTTTTGATTGCCGAGTAACATTCCATTATGTGTATATATATATATATATGTGTGTGTGTATGTGTATATATACATATACACATACATATATATAGATATACCCATACATATATATATATGCACATACATACTCACACACACCACACCTTCTTTATCCATTTATCAGCCAATGGACATTTGAACTCTTTCCATACTTTGGCTATTGCTGACAGCACTGCTATAAACACTGGGGTGCATGTGCTCCTTGAAATCAGCATTTTTATGTCCTTTAGATAAATACTGAGTAGTGCAATTGCTGGGTTGTAGGGTAGTTCTATTTTTAATTTTTTGAGGAACCTCCATACTGTTTTCCAGAGCGCTGTACCAGTCTGCAGTCCCACCAACAATGCAAAAGGGTTCCCCTTTCTCCTTGTCCTTGCCAACATCTGGTGTTGCCTGAGTTGACAATTTTAGCCATTCTGACAAGCGTGAGGTGGTATCTCATTGTGATTTTGATTCGTATTTCCCTGATGGGTGGTGGTGAGCATCTTTTCCTGTATCTGTTAGGCACCTGGATGTCCTCTTTGGAAAAGTGTCAATTCATGTCTTTTGCCCATTTCTTCACTGGATTATTTTTCTGGGTGTTGAGTTTGATAAGTTCTTTATAGATTTGTCATCTGCAAATATCTTCTCCCATTCTGTTGGTTGCCTTTTAGTTTTGTTGATTGTTTCCTTTGCTGTGAAGAAGCTTTCTATCTTGATGAGGTCCTAGTAGTTCATGTTTACTTTTACTTCCCTTGCCTCTGGAGACATGTCAAGTAAGAAGTTGCTGCGGCTGAGGTCAAAGAGGTTGCTGCCTGTTTTCTCTGTAGATTCTGAAGGTTTCCTGTCTCACATTTAGGTCTTTCATCCATTTCAAATTAATTTTTGTGAATGGGTAAGAAGGTGGCCAGTTTCATTCTTCTATATGTCGCTGTCTAGTTCTTCCAGCACCATTTCCTGAAGTGATTGTCTTTTTTCCGTTGAATACTCTTTCCTGCTTGTTTTTATATTTTTAAATGGTTGGGGGCAAAAATCAAAAGAATTTTTCTCGACACATGACAATTACATGAAGTTCAAATTTTAATGTCCATTTAAAGTTTGATTGAAACACAGTGACACTCACTTATGGCTACTTTTGGACTAAAGCACCATAATTGAGTAGCTGTGACAGAGAGAAACAGACATGGTCCTTTACAGAAAAGGTGTGCTGATCCCTGGATTAGACTGTAATTTGATTAAGTACATAATCCAAGCATGAATAATGTTCTATGAGAACCCAGAGGTAAGAATGCCTAGGAAAGTCCAGGAAAATTTTTAGGGAGGAGATATCATTTGTTGTGTCTTGAAGTTAAAGTAGGAATTCATCACCGAGAGATAGGGAAGCGGCCTGCTCAGAGAATGAAAACTTGGAAGAAGATCCCACATGTGAAAGACTGTGGGTAATTTAGTGAGTCAAACACAGACTACCTGAAGAGATGATGGCAAGAAAGGAAGCTAGAACAGGTGGGGTGACACTGTAAAACAATGCTTGGTTTGTAAACTCAGTTTAGTTACCTTCATCTGGATGGTCTCTCCTTTGTCAATGTCCTGTAAAATGTGGCATCCAGAATCAAGTACTATTCTAAGTGGTGCATAAAAAGTGGAGTTATAATCAGGCGTAGATCACACATGAGTGGACTACAAGGTGAGCGGACTTGTTGAGTGTGAGGGGCTATAGAGCACATCCAGCATGAGGATCAATACACAGTGAAAAAATACCATGATTTTAGAGGCAAAGCTGAAATAGTGAATACCAGAAGAAGAAATCTGAAGTCACTCTAGTAGCTAAAATTCATAGGTGGTCAATAGACCAATGAAAACTGAGGCATGACAGCAGATGGTCAAGTATGAGCCAGCTGCCCCGTTGGTCTCGATTTAAAAACTCTCAGAATAGATGCCCAGGGCTGGCAGGTGTGGGTCTTATCAAAGGATGAAGGCACTGATGGCTGGTGATTGTTACACATGAAGAAGTCTAACTACCCCTGAGAACCCACAATTATCTCCTTTGAGTATTTATATTTCTATTAACTTGGCTAAAGGCTATCTTCAGGTTCTTAGCAACTACTCTAAAAAACTCTGAGGTGCAGTTCAAAGTTAACTAAAATCTCTGGGTTTTTTTCATGTTAAAAAGGAGTCAAATGATTCCAGCTTCATGTTTATCTGGTTCATTAGAACTATGTATAGGATGTTGTCCTTACTTGTTAAATCTCATTCTTTAAAAAAAAAAGTAGTCTTGATTCACATACTTTTGTTTCTGATACATCCTATTACCTCTCCACTGTTTTGCTTAAATTACTTCAGCACAGACAGTATGACACACATTTCTAATTGTGAACACCCCTCTGTGCCACTCCCCACACACCCCAGAGCGGTGGACTGGAAAGATCCTCAGTAGGCGTCTACCTTCCAGAGGCAGCTACGACAGAGGATCCCCGCCCCTCCCGCCCCCCGCCACCAGGAGAAAGCGGGAACACAGTCTCCCATTACCACAAATTATGTGGTCAATTTTCTCACATTTGGGGAAAATCGCAGGGGTCAGCACTTCTGGAGTGCAATGAAGGGCTTTGCTTTTAAGCTATTTTGATCGGTATAAGTGAGTGTATTAAGGAGCTTAAGGAATTTTAGAAACAGTTTCCTCACTGATGACATAAATGCTACTCTATGTAGATTGCTTAGAATTACCCTTTGGCACCTCTCTGCCTTTGCTTAAACTGAGGGCTAATGGCAAGACCACCAACCAATCAACTTTGGAATGCTGCTCAGGCTCCAATACGTTATGTGTATATGCAAGATACCATAGCCTGTCCTCTCTAGTTAGGTTGAATCCTTCCTCTAAGAACAGTGATTCCCTAAGTGTGGTCTGGGGGCCCCTGAGAACCTTTCAGGGGGCCAGCAGGATCAAGCCATCTTCATAGAAACACCAAAAAGTATTTTTTCCTTTGTACTCTCAGGAGAAGCGAGAGGAGTTTTCCAGAAACAACACAAAGCGTGTTGGTGATGTCGTGCCTCTGACAGCGACCGCAATATGTGCTTATGTATTCTTGCTCCAATGTCTTGTTTTAATTTCTAATACAGTAAATATCAATAGGTATAACCCACATAAACAAAAGCTCTTTGTGGTACTCAATAATTCTTAAGAGTATAAAATAAAAGGGGTTTTAATAGCCAAATGTTTGGGAACCACTGCTCTAAAATATTCTCACATCTGTCCCAAATGAATCTTTCATGTAAAACACCTGTCCCAAGCATGTACAGGACAGGTAGTAGGGGCTTCTTACACATCTTACAAAAACTGGGCAAATGGTTGTTTTGGGGTCTGCTCAGGGGATAAAGTAACATGTAAATGACTTAGAAAAGGACCCAGAATATAAACCCAATAAATGTCAGCTATTTTCTACTCCTTTTGTTATGATTCACCTTGTAGTCTATTTTTGTAATTCACCTTAAGTTACTCCTGGAACTCAACAAAGATAGAAATACATAAAATTGGCTAAGAGGAGCACCTGGATGTCTCAGCTGCTTAAGCATTGAACTTCAGCTCAGGTCACGATCTCATGGTTTGTGAGTTTGAGCCCCACACTGGGCTCTCCGCTGTCACAGCAGAGCCTGCTTTGTATCCTCTGTCCCCCCTTTCTGCCCCTCTCCTGCTCATGTTCGTTCTCTCTCAAAAATAAACAAACATTTAAAAAGAGAGAGAAAGATGGAATTGATGACAGGACTTCTTACTAAAGTCACACTGATCACCACTTTTCTTGTAAGTGCTTACTAATTATCTGATGAATAATTTATTCTAGAGGTTTGCTGGGGGCTGATAATGGACATCAAGGTTAACAGTCTATTTTCTAGAAATTTCCTTTTCCTTTCCTTTGCAAATTGGTCATTTTTCATTTCATCACTAATCTTTTGGTACCTCTATTTGTCAAAAGACACTCACTGATAGTGGATAACAATCCCACCTGATAACTTTTCACTGCAGTAGGATATAATTTTTATATAAGCCTCAGAGCCCAGATCCATTTAAAGCATCTAGCTGCTCTATAATTAACTCATCTATTGCTTGCTTCAATCCCTTCTTCATAATGATTTTTCTACCCTTTACAATTTGAAAACAATTCTCCTCCACAAATAAAATGGACAAAGGGAATGAGTTGTCTGCTTTCTTACATATTTCAGTATTACACCATCCTCTATTTGATGCTGGTCTACCCCTCTTCCCAATCCTACTTAAAACAATTTTCTAGTCATTCTATGTAAAATTACTTTCCAAACTTACAAAGGAAAATAAATCAGGATTTAAAAATATATATATACTTTACTTTTTAAGATGTCTAAAATACTTTACCTTTATAACATTCTATTTAGTTAAGTCTGTTATTATCAAAAAGGATGAATATTCAGAGTCTTTTAAAAAGGACTTCCATCTGTTTCTTGAATGTCCTTCTTGCGAAGACTAATCTGCATGTTTTTGGTCATTCACCAAGCCATCTGTCTAATAGGAAAGGACTTGAGTCAATCGGCCCCTTTCATACAGGCCAATAAATTCTAAAATCTTTGTTTCTAGATATCGGAACTGAAACAATTAACCACCAAGGTAAATACTCAAAGTAGCACTATAAATTTTCTTGTAATTCTTTTCTCTTATTCTATAAAATTGTCTTTCTGTCTTACAAGGAATAAAAAAATAAAGGGAGGGAAATTTTAATCTTCTAGTTCAATGTTTACTAGAGCATATGGGAATTAACATTCTCGTAATATTTCAGTGAACTGAAAATCTTATAATTTCTAAAACATACTTTATCTTCCCATGCTTTGTTTTCTTTTTAATTTTTTAAGTCTTTATTTATTTTGGTGGGGGGACAGATTGGGAGCTGGGGAGGAAGAGAGAGAGAGAGGGAGACACGGTATCTGAAGCAGGCTCCAGGTCTGAGACATCAGCACAGAGCCCGATGCAGGGCTCAAACTCATGAACTGCGAGGTCATGACCTGAGCTGAAGTTGGGATGCTTAACTGACTGAGCCACCCAGGCGCCCCAATCCTTCCACATTTTGTAACATATCACAGTCTTAAAACTGATTAAACAATGTAGAATTATTTATACGTTTTATCCAAATATAACATAATTTAAAAAGAAAAATAAAATGTGAACAAGATCACCAAGAATCCACAGCTCAAGAATGTCTGCTAGAAACTGGCATACCGAATCATTCTCCCGGGGAAGTGACAGCTGGCCATGCTCCAATACTCCAGTCCCCTGATCCCTGGACTTAACTGTGGGTTACCCTGCTGAACAAAACATTTGCTAATAACTACTCCACTATATTCAGCAAAATAATTCAACTCCTAACCATAACTGTCGATGTGAAAAGTAAAAAGTTTAATAACTGCTAATTGTTTTAATACAGGATAACTTGATTCAATATGAATTGAATTTAAAATGTCTCAGTACATTTTTAAACAGACATGCAAAAATTACTGCATTCCAAAAGGTTATATGTAATTCATCTATCTACTTCCCCTTTAACAATGAAGGACATTTCTGTACTCGGGGATATAAGCTGACCTATTCCTCTATAATTATACCCAACAACCCCCAGTTTGACCTACTAATTTCCAAAGAATGGGTGAGTAGACAGCAATCCTATGTGAAGTATGCTTCCCATTAAAAAAAAATCAATATATAGTTAAACCAGTTTTAGGAATGTCACATACTGTAGTCTTTTCTTGGAAATTAACAATGCCACAGATATGTTAAAGGCTCTGAGAAATCCTGCAGTGAGGCAGGGGTAGTTGGGAGAAGGGAAGGAGGAAAAGGTGAAGAGAGGAGAAGGAAGGGAAGGAAGAAAGGAAGAATTAAGATGGAGGAAGTTAGGAAGTGGAGCAAAGGTAGCAGGAGGAATGGGATAAAAAAAAAGTAGAGGAGTGAGAGAAGAAGAAGAAATAAAACTTTTAAAATTTCATTTGTTCAGTACCTCCCCAAATTATTTTTTCCATAGACTCGTTTTCAAATCACATATTAGCATCCTTCAGAAGTAATGTTGCTAGAAAATACCCCAACAATTCTGGTACAAGGACATATCTCATAAGGGAGTTCCACCAAATTGTCTGCCTAGAGCAGTGGCTCTCAACTGGGAGTGATTTTGTCTCCAAAGGCATATTTGCCTGGTCAAAGACATTTGGGTTGTCATAACTGGAGAGATGCTACTGGCATCTAGTCGAGGCCAGGACATCGCTAACTTCCTACACAGGATTTGAAAAAACTGCTATCAGGGCACCTGGGTGGCTCAGTCGGTTAAGTGTCCGGCTTCAGCTCAGGTCACAATCTCACAGTTCGTGAGTTTGAGCCCCGCATCTGGCTCTGTGCTGACAGCTAGCTAAGAGACTGGAGCCTGCTTTAGATTCTGTGTCTCCCTCTCTCTCTGACCCTCCCCTGCTCATGCTGTCTCTCTCTCTATCTCTCAAAAATAAATAAAAAACATAAAACAAATTTTTTAAAAGAAAAAACGTGCTATTACTTCGATTCCTGTTGCACTTCAAGGAAACAAATGTTTGTATTAATATAACTAGAAAACTAAAGAAATAGGAACATTGAGTGGAAAACTGGTGAAATCAATAGAAGTACCTTAGTTTGGCTAATAATATTGTACCGATGTTGATTTCTCAGTTTTGACAAAGGTACCATGGTTATGTAAGATGTTAGCCTTAGGGAATACTGAGAGAACTCCTTGTACTACCCTTGCAACTTTTATGTAAATCTAATACATTCCAAAATTAAAAGTTTCCTTTTTAAAAAAAAGAGGGTAGCTAGGTATAAATTAAAATGAACTTAACTATAATCTTTATTTCCATAGAGTAAGTATTCAAATAAGCATTTCCAGTTATTATGATCCTGTGATTTTCCTCCCCAGTCCCGTCTTTAGCTCTAGAAAAAAATTTCTTCCAGTTTCTATATGACTCAAGGGACTACCCTCTCTTTCCCGGATTACTGTAATAAATGTATTACAATAAAACGAACATCACTCGTGTCTCAATGCCCTACACATCAGGTCCATCAGCCACAGAATACTCTTGTGTTAAAACCTTTAACAAGTACACTCAATACCTACAGGTCCTAAATAAGGGATAAGAGGTTCTTTTTTTTTTTTTTTTTTTTTTTTGCCAAATCTCCATGGCCTTACCTACTGCAACTACACATTTTTCCTTTAAGCTCTAGAATGAAACTATTAGTTGTCTCCTGAGTACTTCATGATATTTTCATGCATGCGTTTCCTTTGCCAGAAATTACAAGTTTCTACACATATACATATGCTACAGTAAAAGCCTATGTTTATGATTTTAACACCCAACATTTAGGAGTCATGTCATTCACACAGCTTTCTCTGATGCCCTTACTCTGACAAAATCAGATTTTCTACCATCCTTATCACTTTGAGTCTTGCGTGGAAATTATTATTGCACCTAACACATTATGTTGCAATTATGTGCTCCTGTGTATTTCTTCTATTAGATTATAAACTCCTTAAAGGCAAGGACTATGTTTTATCTGTTTTTTACATATCTAGAACCCAATACAGCACTCTATACCTCCTAAGAGATGTAAAAACACTTTGTTGATGGTCGTGATTTACAAATATGTTATTATCATATGATAAATTATGCTCATCAAAACTAGTATTCTTGATTTCAAAGGTTTAAAATCTCTAATACCAATTAACATTTTTTACTGTATGGATCTATCTAGTTTATCTTTTGAGATGCATTTGCTGTTTTTCAACCTCAACTTTAAGAGTTCAAACTGGAAAGAACTGTCTCAATTTTCTTAATATATTATGAAAGGATATGCTGGGCTAGGAATGCTTAGAAGGAACCTAAAGAGTCATTATTTACTTGAAAGAAGCAATAGTTAAGCTCTACTAGGAATAAAGAATAGGCCTATCATTACTTAACTCTGCTGTTTCATAAACACACAAATATACAGATAAAAATCTACACCAAACCAGGATTGTTTACTTTTCTAAACTTCAGAGAGATGTTTTGTCCATCCAGTTCTTGTTGTACAGTATATGTACTTAATAAACACAGACTTTTAATGATATTGAAGAGAGAAGTGGAGAATGCCCCATTAAGAATAACGGTTGGTGGCAATGTAAACTGGTGCAGCCGCTCTGGAAAACAGGGTGGAGGTTCCTCAGAAAACTATCCATAGAAGTCTCCTATGACCCAGCAATAGCACTGCTAGGGATCTACCCAAGGGATACAGAAGTGCTGATGCATAGGAGCACATGTACCCCAATGTTCATAGCAGCCCTTTCAACAATAGCTAAGTCATGGCAAGAGGCTAAATGTCCATCAACTGATGAATGGATCAAGAAGATGTGGTATATATATACAATGGAGTACTACATGGCAATGAGAAAGAATGAAATATGGCCATTTGTAGCAAAGTGGATGGACTTCGAGGGTGTCATGCTAAGTGAAATAAGTCAGGTGGAGAAGGGCAGATACCATATGTTTGCACTCATAGGTCTAACAGGAGAAACCTAACAGGGGACCATGGGTAGTGGAACGGGGGTGGGGAGTGGGGGGTGGGGAAGAGTTAGGGAGAGGGAGGGAGGCAAATCACGAGAGACTTTTGAATACTGAAAACAAACTGAGGGCTGAAGGGGGAGGGGGGAAGGGGAAGGAGGGTGATGGTCATGGAGAGGGGCACTTGTGGGGAAGAACACTGGGTGTTAAATGGAAACCAACTTGGTAATAAACTATTTAAAAATTTAAAAAAAAGAATAACATATGATGCTCTGTTTTTCAGGAGCTCCGTTTCTGCATTTCTTCAGGAAATGAGGGCGGCTACTGTTATAAAACAGGCTTCTGAGCTTAATTATATGCTGGTCATCTATTCAGTAAATTCATAGGATAAGTCTGATTCCCTGAAGGGGAAATTTATTAATGGTAAAACTACATTAGCTCAATTTATTCATTTTTTTGGTCTAAATTTGTTATAATAGGCTATAATGGCCAATAAGATAGAAGAAAGTAAGTTGCTAGAAACAGTACAT
This sequence comes from Suricata suricatta, assembly GCF_006229205.1. Taxonomy (NCBI): domain Eukaryota; kingdom Metazoa; phylum Chordata; class Mammalia; order Carnivora; family Herpestidae; genus Suricata; species Suricata suricatta. Next base: position 134,328,742 of record NC_043703.1, on the reverse strand, counting down.
ATTTTAAGGGATTTGTATCAAGTTCAAAAACATAAGTGCCTTGCCTCTTGTAAAATCATTCAGTAATGAGAAGAAATCCAAGAAACCATGATCCCTTCAACAATAAATGTGGTCTTCCTGGGCTGAGTAGTATGGTCCACCAAAAAGACAGCCAACTAGGTATCTGCACAAACCTGGTACCTGGTTTAAGTCCAACACCAACACTGAGCAGCTGGATGACCTAACGAAGTCATTGACCCAGGACCCCTGTTTCTCATCAGTAAACAGAGTGGGCCTCGTGACGAAATCTCTTAGTCCCTTCCAGCACTAACTTACTCCCTGCAAGTCTAATCATTTGTATTCCGGAATCCAAATTTGACTGAGTCTGGATTTTAATTAGGGAAGAAGGGAAAAATCTCTAGAGAAAAAAAGAGCTAGAGAAGAGAAAATTAATTGCTAGTCCATGTTATACTACCATTTGCTCTTCTATCACCGTCATCAGCTATGGAAGGTACAGAATAAAATCATCTACTTAAACCAGTGTTTCTTACGTTAGATCATACAACTCCAAACTAACTCAGATAGCTCTACTGAAAAAAATGACTCTAATTTTGTCTGTTTTATTTTGGTTTTTGGGCAATTTTGCTCTTTGTATTCTTATATTTGGATTAAAAGCACCCCTTTAAAAATTTCATCTAGCTATACACAAAACATAAATTTGTGCACTTGCTATATGTATTTTATGCTTCAACAAAAAGTGTACTTTATAGAAGATATTCAAGGGGCGCCTGGGTGGCTCAGTTAGTTAAGTGTCCTCCAGCTCTTGATTTTGGCTCAGGTCATGATCTCACTCTCCTGAGACAGAGCCCCGTGTCTGGCTCTGCGCTGAAAGTATGGAGCCTGCTTGGGGTTCTCTCTCTGACCCTCCCTGCCCCCCATCTCTCTCTCTCAAAATAAATAAATAAAATTCAAAAAGAAAAGATATTCAAAATATAGTCAGAATACATATTTCCTACAATCTTAAAGTAAATACAATTTTTGCTAAGCATAATCTAACTGGCTCTCTCCTATACCATGTCTAGAAATGAAGGTTAATGGACATGTTACTAAAGAGTTGCATTATTTTGCCGCAAGCCAAATACAAGATTTATAAACAACACTGGATACAAACTCAAAAGGAATTCACCTTTTGGGGGTAACAAGAACAAATGTTTTGCTGTTAACCTGTGTGGGAAGACACAGACAGTCAAATGTCCAGTTTAGTTTAGTGTTAGGTTTTGGGGGAGTGGAGGGGGGGAAACCTGGGGGAGCGGGGGTGGAAGTTTATTTGGTCAGCTCTTTTGGCAAGGAAGCAGAAGTGTTAAGCCAAAAGTCATGTGATCCATGAACACAACATTACAGAAAGAACGTAGAACCCTACTGTCAATAACTTGAAATTAAATTGTAAACTAATTACTTGATGTTGAACTCCCTCAAGCATCTTATTTGTAAAATAGAAGTAGTATCTACCATAGAGTAATACTGGTAATAGTGTTGCTGAAAAATAGTGTTGCTCATTTGATAATGAGACAGCTAAGTAGTATTAATAGTAATAGCAGCAATAGTAGTATTTTATTTTAATTACTATTCTTAACACTACATGTATTTGTTCATTGTCTTCATAGCTATCACATCATGTATCTATTATTATTATTATTCCTAGTTTACAGATGAGGAAACGGAGGCTCAGAGTAGCTAAGTAATTTGCTGTGAGCCACACAGGTAATAAATGATGGAGTCAGGACTCAGCCAACCCAAACAATCTGACTCCAGAACTCTTAACCACCAAATGTGCTACTGTCTCGATGGCACAAAGACCAAGGCTGCCATATGAATGAATGGGGCTACCCCTGAATAACAGGTTAGGCTTTGAATGGTCCCACAGAAGACTCAGACCATGTTTGAGAAAAACTCTTAGATCAAAGACCTGTTTGTGCTTGGGGGAAAAAATATTTTGTGATATTTCTCCCAAACGAGTATTAAGTAGGTCATTTTGTTAGAAGCAACAACAGTAATAAAACAAATTGTTCTGAAGTGATGATTTTAACATACTAGCAGCAATCGGTTATTTTTATCACAAACTTAACTGAGTTTAAGAGACTATTTCTTTGACCTGATACAGTAATTGTCTGTGCTGAATTAAAGCAGAAATTGTTTTAGGTTATTGTTTGAACCACACACCATTAAAGTGGTTTTAAACTGGCCCACTCAAAATATATAATAGTCATTGACCTGGTAGTAGTATCTGTCCCTACATTAACTCAAGTCTCCATTAAACCAACTCTTCAGCCTTAATGAAGGCGGGGCAATCAAAACTGTTCAAGAATGGTTAGACTCAAGAAGGGCTGGTTTGGTTGGCTTTTCGAGAGCTGGAAAGAAGAGTGGGCAGAACTGTCCTGTCTTGCGTGTGCTGTGCCAGCATCAGAAGAGAAGGCTTTTCTTACACCTGGTCACCTGACAATGGAGGCTGCAACAAGCGAGCCCCCACCTATCCTACATACATCCATCAGAATAAAACGCTAAGAGGTTTCTTAATACGTAAGGTAGAGAACATTCTTTAATCCTCCTTATGGAAGGAACCCTAAAAACACGTCGGTCACAGAGTTCAACTCACAACTGCACAGAGAAGTAAATGGAAAAACGGGATCTGACCTTGAGGTCAACCTCTGGACTATACCCTGGGGAACCCGGTGCGGTCTTGCCAAACCAGAGCAAGAGGCCGCAAATCCACAGTCTAAGTTTGCTTTACGACCTGGGCAAGTTAGTGAAGTTAGAAAGTTAGTGAAATAATGATAGCTCCTAGTCCTTTGGACAAAATGAAGGGAAGGGATGATACAATACCCTGAGCTGGAAGCACAAAAGAAGGAAAAAGTTTCTAATAAAAACCTAGCAGTTAGAGATGTTCCTGACTTTCTAAATACATCCAAGTCTGGAAGTAAGCGGCAAGAGAATGGCATATTTAGATCTCTGATCTACGACACGAAGATTAACCATAAAAGTCCATTTTTACCTGCCAGCTTCTTCACTGAAACCACAGCCAGAATTCCCAAGAGTATAAGAGACAAATCACAGACTAGGATACTGATTATAGAATGAACATATTCAGGTCAGAAATAAAAATTTCATTCACATGAAAATATCCTGTCTTTAAAGCATGAAGAAAACTACAAAGCATGCTATTAGAGCTAACTTTATTTTGTTAAATGTCCTAGGTGATGAGAAACAAAAATGTACCTGAGATAGCTTCCAAAATAAGCAACAATATTCGGGTGTTTACAGTCTTTCATCATAATAATTTCTTGCTGTACAACGGCAAAGTCTTCTCCTAGAATAAAAAAAACAAGCATGTTGAATATTTAGTAGATAAGTTTCAAAATGTCAATTCGTTTCAAAACCTAACAGTGTTACTGATGTTATATGTGACTACAGTTTCGGTCTTCACAAAAAGTACAGTGATTAAAAGCGTGAACTCGGGTCCCAGACTATCTAGATCCAAATACTAACTTTGTCCCTTACTAAGCTGTGTTAACTTGAGGCAAGTTACTTGACCTGTGTCGATTTCTTCCTCTGCAAAATGGGGATTAAAATAATAACAATTTGTCTTATAGGACTGTTGGAAAAGTTAAGTGGGCGAATTTTTGTAAAATGCTTAGAATGGTGCCCAGTACAGAGTAAGTGCTATACAAACATTTGTAATTATTACTATTACGCACTGGACATAATCATTATATAATTCACTGGAAAACATACATGGCTTTTTTCTTTTATTACCAAGTAACATTTAATATAATGTTCACACAAGGAAGTAACTCTTTTTTTAGTTAGGGCAGCAACCCTTATACACCAAGAGTGTCAAATATACCTCCACACGCTCTTGGGCTGAGAGACCTACCCTCTAGCAGTACTGGGTTACCAGATGGCCCACATACACAGGCTTCTCCTGTATTCAACTGCCTAGCTCCAGCCGTACTGGTATGCCCAATGGGATTGTATTTAGCTTGGTCAGACTATTAGCAAATAATCTCTCTCCTTCTACTCCCTTCTTGCCCAAATTCTTCAAAATAAGATCTGGCAATCCTATAGCACTGTCACATGCCATGGCTCCTGAATGAACCCTTGTGATAGAGAGAAAGAGAACTGCAGTGAATGCAAATGTGGTAAACCAGGGACCATGTAGACACAAATGGAAGTACTTACATTTAAATGAAAGTAGCTTTGCATTACTTTCAGTTTTTAAGGCTTCCTATACTATGAACAGCCTGATTCATGGCAAAGTAAGAAACAGATTTCCTAAGTTACAGCTCACACTGTAAGTATGATGTCATTATGGCAAGCCCCGACATTTCCTGCCTTTGCAGTTTCCTACTGTAAACCTGAGACTTGAAGTAGCCTAGCCATGAACCATCTGAAACCAAGGTCAAAACCCACCCTACTGTCCCAGTTACAAGGGTAGAAAAGAGAAAAGACAGTATGTCAGATTCTTAATTTCTGCAATGAAGTAAATACAAAATCAAAGATCTCCAAAGGGTGAACAGAAAACTTTTATGCTTCCAAAATTTCAGAAGAAAATCAATGAACTAGGATTCTCTTCTGACTTTACTTCCCACCATTAAGAATTCCTGATACTCATTATATTAAGAAAAATCCAATTTGCAACAATAAATTAAAAATCGAATTAGAAATAATAAAGCCAAATAAAACTAATACCAAACTTCAGGAATATATTAAATACTTTGAAAGTTCTAAATTTTGCTTTTTCACCTGCCTCTCAATTATGCATTTCCCCAAACCAGTGAAAGGGTTACACGAGATCAAATCTGATCTAGTTTGATGGTTACAGGATAATGGCGGTAGTCATTCCATGACCTCAAAAGGAGATAGCTTTAGAATAAAGCTGATCTGTAGAAAGCACTGAGGAGAAGCAGGAAAACAGGGGAGGCAGAAGGCTTACCTGAGCCACTGTGCCTAGCCTCATCTGACTCTGTAAGCTTCAGCTATACCTGCACAGGCTCAATAAGTTCCCTGTCCTGTTAAAGCTACCCTGAGTTGTGGTTTCTGTTACTCACAACTGTAAGTATCACATCTTCTGTGGTGATCTTTGTCCATATCACAGCCCTTATGGCACTGCATCAATGTCTGTGTGTCCATGTTCTCACTAGAATACCACGTCCTCTGAAACAGGATTATGTCTTAGTCATCTTTGTATTCATAGCAACTACTATGTGATCAATAAAACTGTTGGCTGAATGAATCTGTAATACCACATAATTCTTCTACAGGCTAACTCCAAATCAAGAATGTCTGCTTTTGGTTTAATTTCAACAAGTTATTACCATGTTTTATAAAATTAATTGCTATTTGCTACTCTCATGTTTTACTAAAACCTGTGAATGGCTTTAAGTCTTCAACGACCCTCTTTCTCAGAAAATGGTGTTAACCCAAAGTGCTTTCTTTCTTCTTCTTACGTCATTTCTACATGATCATGAGAATGGCTGAGTTAAAGTCAACATTTTTGTAGGAAAAAAAGTAAAATAAAAATCCACAATTTGATTTTTAAAGGTAACTGAAAAAAAAGAGGTTTGGGTAGAAAAAAAAAGAAAACAGAGTTTAATACGCAATAATCCAAAGAAGCCTTATAGTAGATTTAAAGTACTTTCATCAAAGCTCCAGAGAACTATAGTTCAAAGAATAAATTATTAGGCCTCCCCAACTCAAATTCCAGCACACTTAATTGGATATTGTAGACTGGAATGGTCAGACCAGATGATCTCTAAAGATTCTTTCCAATTCTGAGAGTCTAGGATTTTTCATAAAATTTTTAGACACTGAAGAATATATCTTCCAAAAAATGGCACAGAGAAAGAAAAGAAAAGAAGAGAAAAGAAAAGAGGGAAGGAAAGGGAAGGGAGGGGAGGGGAGGGGAGGGGAGGGGAGGGGAGGAGAGGGGAGGAAACTGTAACTGAGAAAAATGGGCAAGCCTCTAAGGAGACTGGATCATGAATAAACCAAGTAAACAGGCAGAAAAATAGAAACTAAGACATGAAAAATTCTCTAAATAAACATGACACATAGTGTGTTCAATAAATATTAACTATTTTCAGAAGGCTGAATAATGGCCCTAAAGTTAGTAGAAAACCTGTGAATATGACCTTATATGGCAAAAGGGGTTTTACAAATATGATGAAATTAAGGATCTTCAGATGCGGAAATTACCTGGAATTCTCTGGATTTTCTAAATGGAATCACAAGTGTCCTTATAAGAGGGAAGTAGAGGGAGACTTGACTATAAGAAGGCAAGAAGCAAACTGCCACGCTTTGACAATGAAGGAACATGCCAAGAATTAAGGCGTGCAAGGAATGTGGCTCTAGAAGCTGGAAAATCAAGCAGAGATTCTCCCTCAGAGTCTCTGGAGAGTGCAGCCCTGCTGACACTTGGATCTTGACCCAGTGAAATGCATTCTGGATTTCAAAATTCCAGAACTGTAAGAGAAAAAGGTATGCTTTTCAAGCCACTGAGTTTGGAGGCAATTTGTTACAGGAGCCATAGGAAATTAACACACTATTACTATCGACATTATTACTGTGGCAGAGCCGGCTACCATTGACAATGTGTGTTCCCCTTCCAACGTGTAGAAGCACTAGTGAGAGATAATCATCTAGTCAAAGATGACATTTCCGTCATGGTGAACACTGATGTGCCTAAGGACAGTTCTTGCTAATGGAAATTGAGCAAAAGTAATGTGTTTACTTCCCTATCAGCAAAGTACATGATACTGTGAGGCCCCACAAATGCAAGAAGTCTGGGTCCCTGAGTCACCAAAAGAAGGAAAGTCAAACAACAACTTGAACATCTGCACCCAACTATTACATAAACTTGATTATGTTAAGACACTCATATGTTCTAGTTTCGTTATTACTGTAGTCAACATTATTCTAACCTGAAAGAATTATTACTATCCATTTATAGAAAAGGTTGTCCAGATTGTAGTAGGTACTTCACAAATGTTTTAGAGTTTTAACAAACTTTTTTTTTAACAAAAAATGACTCAGTCCTTCTACTTACTAAAGAACAGATACAATGACAGATAACCAGATTATAGACATTTCTACTTGGTATACAATGCTTTCCTATAAACTGCTATACTTAGTCAGATGTGTGAGAACAAAGGAGGAGACCTGAATGCCATGCGGGTGGGTCTTTCCTGAAAACGACAAGAAAACACAGATCCCTAATATCCCCTTGTCTTTTAGATACAAACTAACAATCACTGTATTTTCAACATTTCATAATTCTTTACTTTTTCTTTGATGAAATAATACATAATCTTAAGTTAAATGCATATCCAACTGATTGCTTTTTTGGTATTTTCACTGATGTCAACTGTGTAAGTTTATAAAGTACATTAACATAAGCATTCTGAATTAATAAATTATCCACTTACTTTTTTTTATAAAATTGTAACAAAAATTCAGTAATATAATTATACAAGTATTGTTGTTCAGATAAGTATCGTGAAGCTGTCAAAATGGAACTACTGGTTAGGAGGCAGTGTAACAGCTTATGGATCTAATTCCATCTGAGTTATTGTATGAAGGGAGGTGACAAGTCACTTCACACTAAAGGGAAGTAGAGGTTATTTGAAAATCAAACCAGGAAAACTTCAGGATTAACTGTATTAGCAAGTGAGCCAACAGACAAGTATGTTCATGTCTTCAGGAACCAAGTCTTAGTCTATCCGTAACTGTGTATCCTATTTCCTTAGTTCTGCCCCCTATGAAGTAAACACAAGTTTACAGGGCACCTCAATTCCCTCCTGTATCCTATTTTGTTTCTTTGCTTTCTTATTTTCCTTCAGTCATCTTTATGTCTTTCTTCTAAATGTTTAACATCTTCATGACCCTAATAAGCTATGATGGTTTTCTGGAAATGTCTTGACAAATGTCATTATGATAAAACAATTCTCTGCATTATCAACAGTTTTTTTAACACAGCAAGTTAGAATTTAAAATACTTTCAATTATTTTTTTTAATTTCAAAAACAAGTTTTCTCAACTTGTTACAGATATAGTTACCTTCTAGTGTAGAACTTTGTAAAGAAATGTGTGTGTATACACAGACATATGTATACACACATACATATATATGATCTGTGAAACTAACACTTTAAATTTGTATAAAGATGAATAGATAAATAGTTATTCTTTTTTTTTTTAAGAGGGAGAGCACGAGCTGGGGAGAGGGAGAGAGGGAGAGAGAGAGAACCTTCAGCAGGCTCCACACTCAATCTAGAGCCCAATGTAGGTAGGGTTCAATCCCATGACCCTGGGATCATGACCTGAACCAAAATCAATGGATGCTCAACTGACTGAGCGACCCAGGTGCCCCCAGTTATTCTCTTTAGATGGTGTCTCTTAAGAATAGAGTCAACAACCACCATACACTGAACAGCAAATATGACACAAAAGAGAATGTGCTTATAGACTACAGGTAGAGTTTCAGAAATGAACAAGACTTTCCTTGACTTTCAGAAATTTACAGGGGATGTGAAATTTGTACCACAATACCTATAACAGTTTAGAGTTGAACCTTAATTCCTTTATTTCTATAACATCAAATCTATACTTTGCTACTGGAGTCATCATATCTAGCACAGTGTCATGATAAAGGACAGGTACTTTGGAATCAAAATATTGATCTATGAAACTTGACTTCACGCTTTCTGGTTGTATGATCTTGGGCACATTCATTCATATTCTCTTTTTCTGAATTCAGATTCCTTATAAAATGGAGATAACAGTGTCTCCTCCTAATTCTCTTATTCTAAGGATTAGATGAAAGAATACTTCAATGCTTAGAACAAGGCTTCATACATGTTCATTATCTCCCAGGATATGTTATTTGTAATTCTACATTATTTCTCCTACTATTCTCCCCCTTCACTCGGATTCGGCCACACTGTCTTCCTTGCTTTTCCTTGGATAACATAAACAAGCTCCTGACTCCCAGTCCTTACACTTCCTATTCAGACCACCTAGAGTGCTCTCCTACCCCAGATGGCTTGCTTCCTCGCTTCTTTCAGGGCTCTACTCATCTGCTGCCTTCAAGGTGAGACCTTCTCTGATATCCCTATAGAAAATAGCAACCCGCAGTCCCAACCCCATAACACCGTTACCGCTCGAGTTTTCTCTGTAGCACTAGCCATATCTAACATACTTCATGTCTACTTGTTCTCTGTGTCTTCTAACACAAAATAGGGGCACTGAATTTGAGTGAGTCAATGAATTATTCTAGAAGTGCTAAAAAACTGAAATCCACAAGAGAAAAAAATAAGTGAATAAATAGCAAAAATACAAAATTCTCATTACTAGCAGTATATATGATTATGTTCCTGGAAAGCAAGCAAATATAAATCAATTGAAAAAACAACCAGAAACAATTTTTTAAATGCTTAAATTAACTTAGAATATATCAAATTAAATTATATATCTAAGGATAAGCTTCAAAATGTGTAGATCATAAATAAAGTATTTGAAGAGATAAAAGGTCTAATAAAATGGAAAGATGGGTGCCTGGGTGGCCCAGTCGGTTAAGCATCTGACTCTTGGTTTCGGCATAGCCCATGATCTCACGGTTCATGGGTTCAAGCCCTGCGTCAGGCTCAGTGCTGCCAGCCTGGAGCCTGCTTGAGATTCTCTATCTCCCTCCCCTCTCAAAATAAATAAACATTTTTTTAAAAAATGGAAAGACACTTCACTTCTGAATAGAAGTATTTACTATGGTAAAGATGGCAACTGCCTCATGAATTAATCCCTGAATTAATGTAATGCATTAATCAAAATATCAACCAAATCTTTTTTTTGAACATAAAAAAATTAAAATTAAGTTCATCAGAAAAGATAAACAGGGGAGAACCATTTTGTAATTGCTATTACTTTAACATAAGTAGCTCTTATTTAAGAATGGATATATCCAGAAGAATTCTCACCCTTTTTGATTGTCTATCCTGGATCATGTTAAATGTCCTCTGCCAGAGAGATAGGGAAAAGAAATGAAAAGCATCCAAATTGGAAAGGAACAAGTAAAACTATCTGTTTCCAGATGACATGATCTTATAAGTAAAAAAGCTAAAGATTCCACAAGACAGACAACTGTAAGCATTAAAAAATGAATTTGGCAAAGCTGTAGAATATAAAATCAACATACAAAAATTAGTTGTGTCTCCATACCTGAGCAATGAATAATCCAAAAAGAAAATTTAGAAAAATCTCAATTACAATCTCATCAAAAAGAATAAAATTCTTGGAAATAAACTTAACCAAGAAGGTGGAAGACTTGGACACTAAAACTAAAGGCATAAATAAATGGAAACATATTCCATATTCATCGACTGGAAGACTTTATATTGTTAAAGTGTCCATATGACCCAAAGTGATCTACAGATTCAATGCAATCCTTATAGAAAGCCCAGTGTCATTTTTTTTTTGCAAAATAATTTAAAAAAAACCCTAAAAGTCATATGAAGCAATCATAAAGGATCCCGAATATCCAAAACAATCTTGAGAGAAAAGAACCAAACTAGAGATCTCACATTTCTTGATTTTGGGAAACATGCTACAAAGCTACAGTCATTAAAATTGTACAGTGCTGGCATAAACACAAACACCAATGAAACAGAACAGAGAGCCCAGAAATAAACCCACACATGCATGGTCAACTGATTTTCAACAGGGCACCAAGACTACTGAATGGGGATAAAATAATCTCTCTAAAAAATGATGCTGGAAAAACTGAATATCCATATACAGAAAAATGAAATTGGATCCTTATCTTACACCCTACATAAAAAGCAACTCAAAATGGATTAAAGACTTAAACTCAAGTCCTGAAACTGTAAAACTTCTAAATGAAAACACTGGGGGAAACCTTCATAACACTGGTCTTGGCAATGGTTTCCTGGATATGACACAAAAAGAACAAGCAACAAAGGCAAAAACAGACAAGTGGGACTACATCAAACTAAAAAGCTTCTGGCACAGCAAAGAAAACAATCAACAGAGTGAAAAAACAAACTACAGAATGGAAGAAAATATTTGTAAATCAGGTATCTGATAAGGGGTTAATATCCATAAAATATAAGGAACTCCCATAATTGAAGGGCAAAACATTCCAAAAAACCAAAACACCCTTATCTTGAATAGATATTTCTCCAAAGAATACATATAAATGGCCCACAGATACATGAAAAATGTTCAACGTCACTAAGCATCAGGGAAATGCAAGTCAAAGCCACAATGAAATATCAACTCACAGCTGCTAAGATGGCCATTATCAGAAAAAAAGAAAGAGAAAGAGAGAAAGAGAAAAAGAGAGAAAAAGAGGAAGAAAAGAAAGGAAGAGGAGGGAGGAAGAGAAAAGGAAAGGAAAAGAAAACAAAGAAATTTTGGTGAGAATGTAGAGAAATATGAACATTTATAAACGATAGGAATGTAAAATGGTGCAGCTGCTATGGAAAACAGGAAAAAGATTCCTTTAAAAAGTAAAAAATCGAGCTAACATATGATCCAGCAATACAACTTCTGGGTATTCATCCAAAAGAACTGAAATCAGGATCTCCCAGAGATATTTGCCCTCGCATGTCTACTGTAGCATCATTCACAAGAGCCAAGAGGTAAAACAACCTATAAGTTCACTGATGAACAAGTGGATGCAGTGGAATATTGCTCATCATAAAAAAGAAGAAAAGTGCATCATGTGCAACAACACAGATGCACCCTGAGGACGTTTTCTAAGTGAAATAAGCCAGCCACAGGACAAAAATGGCAGGATTCCACTTATGTGAGGTGAGGTATTTAAAGTAGGCAACACTCACAAACACAAAGTAGAATAATGATTGCCAGGAATTGGGGGTAGAAAGAAATGAGGAGCCACTGTTCAATAGGCATAGAGTTTTGGGGCACCTGGGGGCTCAGTTGGTAAAATGTCCAACTTCAGCTCAGGCCATGTCTCATGGTTCATGGTTCTGAGCCCCACATGGGGCTCTGTGCTGACAGTTCAGAGCCTGGAGGCCTATTTCAGATTCTGTGTCTCCCTCTCTCTCTCTCTCTGCCCCTCCCCCACTTAAGACTCTGTCTCTCTCTCAAAAATAAATAAACAAAAAAACAAGTTTAAAAAATAGGTATAGAGTTTTACTTATTTGTATTTATTTTTCTTAGAGAGGGAGCGAGAGCGAGCACAAGTGGGGTAGAGGAGAGAGGGAGAGAGAAAGAGAATCTTAAGCAGGTTCCACACTCAGCATGGCACCCAATATGGGGCTTGATCCCACAACCCTGGGATCATGACTCAAGCCAAAATCGAAAGTCAGACACACAACCAACTGAGCTATGCAGGCACCCCAAAAGTACAGTTTTAATCATGCTAAATGTTCTAGAGATCCGCTGTTCAACACTGTGTTTATAGTTAATGCTGTCCTATACACTTAAAAATTACTTAAGAAGGTAAGTCTGTGTTTTTGGTTTTCTGTTTTGTTTTGTTTTTTACCACATGCATGCCTACACATGCATGCACAATGTTCTATGACCAGAGAGAAAATTTAAACTTAGATTATGGTAAAGAAGTAAGATTTCCCATGCCTATCTTACGGGTACTTCACTCACAAACCTTCCTGCTTCCATTCTATTTTAAACACAGGGACGCCTGGGTGGCTCAGTCAGGTAAGCCTCTGACTTCAGCTCAGGTCATGACGTCACGGTTCATGGTTCGTGAATTCGAGCTCTGCGACGGGCTCTGTGGTGATGGCTCAGAGCCTGGATTCAGATTCTGTGTCTCCCTCTTTCTCTGCCCCACACCTGTCTGCGTGCGTGCGCTCTCTCTCAAAAATAAACAAACATTAAAAAAAAACCTTAAACAGAGAAATGGCAATGTTCATCCATGCTACATGTATTTTATAGTTAGTTTTAAGTCTCCTTTTAAATTGATTTGTGGTACCATTCAAAATACATAATTTATAAAACTCCATTTCATGTTATAGAAACAATAAATAGAATTAACAGTATTTCAATAATCCATGGCTCCATTCCCAAATTACCAGGGTACCAGGAAAATACTGAAATCCAATTATTATCTTAAACTACCAGAATACCATGAAATCTAATGGCTGATTTTAAAAAGATAAGAAATTGACTTTAAGTAATTACAATAGGAAACTGCAAAATACTTTTTTTGTCAACCACAGAACTAGTACCCAATACTTAGTTTTGGGGAGAATACTCAAATTACAAATAATACCACAAAGAAATACAAAAGAAGTATCTAATAATTCTATGGATTTCTAGATATTCCAATATAAGTGAAAAAATTAAGAATGATAGCAGTATTAGTATTTTTAAGGATTGCAAATAAGAAAATGACTCTTCAAATATATCATCTGTTAAAAATACCTTAATGCTTTTTTTTTTGTTTGGCCATCTTTTAATAAATGTTTATAATTAACAATGCTTAAGGTAAGTATCACTTACATTTGCATAAATTGTTACAAATCAATTCTGACCTTGAGCTCAACAGGATCAAGACATTTCTTTGCTGGACAGAAATTACATGCTGTTTTTTTGTTTTTTTGTTTTTTTTTCCCCCTAGGAAGTGTGTCTTGGGTTTTTCCCTTATTATTTTCGTTACTTTTTTTTTCCTCTTCTTTTTTTCGTGGTGGGGGTGGTTATGTTTAAATGAAGTTGCTTTTACAACACCAAAGACTTAATCATCCATTTCCTATATAAAAGGTAGCTACTTTTTTGCATGGACCTCAAGTATATTGTAGTTTAGAGGTGGAATTTAAGGAAAGGTATTAAGCAGGCTGTGTTTTAGCTTATGGGCAAGTAATAAATTGTATCATGTATCTTTTTTTTTCCATAATATTTTATTGTCAAATTGTTTTCCACACAACACCCAGTGCTCTTCCTCATGTATCTTGAATGTATCATAGATAAGCTGCTATGTAACGATCACCACTTCAGATAGCTGTGAAATTAGGTGATTAACTAGTTGTTACTTAACCTTCTGTATAAGTCTAATTACATGAAATAGAAGTTGGGGTTTTGATTTTTTACTTTGCTTTTCTGTTTGGAGTGTAATTGTAACTACTATAGTGTAAATGATGGAAAATAACTGCATATGTTAAAAAAATAAATAAACAGGAAAAGAAAAAGAAATTTCCTTGCTAAAACTAAACAGTGGAAGATTAAAAGATCCTGACTAGTGTACCAAAACCGTTTCCATGAGATGATTAGGTATAGTTGGTTTAAAGAAAGCAGGATTCCCACTCCTAGGGGGAAAAAAACAAAAACAAAAACTCCTAATACAGTGTTTCTCAATCTTCTTTTCCTAATGGCCTTTCCTGATGATATTTTAATGCCACAGACAGTCTGTGTGTGTGTGTGTGTGTGTGTGTGTGTGTGTGTTGTGTGTGTGTGTGTGTGTGTATGCATGCACTATATACATAAAGAGTAAGGATTTTTTTCCACACCCAAAGAACCAAATTCTAGCCCCCCCCCTTAATTTTAAAGGAATATTTGAGAAAACACTCCCCAGTATGAACTGATGGTCTCCAGGTAGTGAGGTAAGAGTGACTTAACCTGAAGTTTCTAACTAACCTGCAAGGTCTCCTTTTCTCTAACCTGGAATCAGCTCTTCTTTTGAGAGCCCAGTGTATCAACAGAGCTCTGATGGAAGATTCAGAACAAAGCAGGTAGCCATAACTCAGTAATGAATTCCCAGTACCAGTCCTCTGGATTACATCCCCCCCTACTTTATTAAGAACTATAGCAGCAGACCTAGAATTTCTTTATGTAAAGTAAGCCTGTAGCAGGCTTGAAATTTGGAGTAAGAACAAAAAGGAAACGCAAATCATGGTATAGATTTTAAACCAAGCAAAGAATATAATGGGCAATAACTTTTCTGTCTTTATCATGCTTACAACAAGAACCACAGTTTATTGCTTAGGGACAGTTCTACACCTTCAAGCTCTCTAATGCTCTGGTTCTTTCTCACAAGGCTTGGTTTAAAATACAATTTGCTATGGCTCCTGGTCCTGAGGCTGTGTAGACATAAATCACAGCAGAATACAACTTAAGAACAGATCAGTCTCTAAAACTATTCTCCCCATAACCTCAATTTGGACATACCCTGTACCTCTCCATTTTCCACAGCAGCCTAATCAGTCATGTTTCAGTCCAGTTCTTCCTTCCACCATGACACCTCATGCAGTCATCCCTGCCTTCCCTGCCACTCAACGGTGGGTGCTGTAAGAGTAACAGTACTTCTCACTCCCAGGGTCTCTCTTCTGACTCTGTCCTATGTACACTGACGGTGCAACTAACCTGTAAGACAAAAATCCCCACAGTCCACAGGGTAAAGTCTCAATCCTTCAGCTACTATTTACAGCTCTCCATGCACTATCCTCAATCTGCCCTCCACATCTTCTTTCCCACTCTACCCCAACAGAGCAGGCAGAGTATGTCAGCACCACCTTTGCTCTCACACTCTCCTCATGTGAAATACCCCCATGCTCCTACAGCTAGCAAAATCCTCGCCAGCTTTGGAGGCTCGGCTGAACTGTTCCTTTCCTGATTAAACCACGTGAAATGAACCTCAAACCTCTATGGAACCCACCAAATGAATCAGGATACATGAACTACTCTGTCCTCTCAGTGTCCTTTCACAGAGCATCCTGCCTAAATACACCCCATCTAGAGTATTTCACAGAGTAAACAAGTAGTCAGAGCCAGCTATAACCGACATGGGAATCAAGTGTTTCTCATCACAGTCTGCCCAATCCTTACTGTCAGCACAATTCAGATACACACATACTTGGCTTAATCCCTGTAGTTAGGCTGCTACATAAACACTCTTTATGTTAATTTTCACATTGGGTAACAAGCTCCTTGAAGGCAGGAACCTTGTCTTTGTATCTTCTATCTCAACTAAATTGAGTGCTAAATAAATATTCATGTAGCCAAATCCATTGAACAAACACACAGGACTGGAAATGAGGAAGAAATGGCAGCTTTATTAAACAGAAAGTCCTTTATTTTTTTTTTATTTTTGAGCATTATGACCCTCCAATGTGTAAATACCTAATATGTCTAGTATAGTCAGCCTCAAGCCCATATCATGCCTCTAATAATTAAAGAATGGCTAAGCAATCCATGATTAACCTTTGAAAAGTAATTACCATATATGATGTAACAACAACTCTCTGCATGATGGTAATAAGCACAGTGCAGCGCTGAATAAACAACCGGTGGTAAGGGACCTACTAAAGCACTCCAGGGAGACAGGGAAAGGAGCCAGGCGGGTCATTTCCCTGGTGTCTTCCACTCTATGATGAAAATAAAGAGGAGAAAGCACCTCTCCTACCTCTCAGGACAGGAAAAAAACAAAACAAAAACACTAATGTCAAAAGCAGACAGGAAAGAAAATCTAGAAAATACAAATTTGGAGAACCATGAAGAAGTAGTAGAGTGAGGTCTTCCTGGCACTTTCAAAATTTTGCTCTAAAATTTAGTAAATGTTGCTCTCAATGAAAATAAAACATAATACCCTGTATTTCTTACTGTAAATTTCCCTGCACACCAATCTCAATCCTTTTCTTTGTGTTGGAAAAGGAATGAATTTCCCATGTAGAAGAAATGAGATTCTCTCAATGAGTTGCTACCTAATTAATCAGTATTCTCTGCATTTACATTCTACTTTAAAAACTAGTGCTGCAAGCAATACCACCAATGAGTAATTATAAGTAACTGTAATTAAATCCTATGTTTTAGTGTGAAAAACTAAACAGTGAGTCAAGAATCAGAGGAATGAGATCCACAAATAAAATGTGTGTGAGTTTGGGCGAATTATAAATGCGGTGCCTACTTTATCACAACAGGAAATGTAGAGTGAGGCTTAAGCAATTGTTCAAATATTTGAGTGTTTCTCTGTCACCACCTATTTTTTATGACAAAAGATTTGAAAGCTGTGAAACAGCTGATAACCACTGAAAAAGACCTAAAAATTTTAGACCTAAAAAGTTCCTAATGCTGATTTTAAAACACACAAAGAAAAAAAAAAAAGACCCAAGAGACTCGCAATGACACCTTACTTATAAGAACTAGAAGGTGATTTCTATTCTACTAGCAAGCTCTCCCATGAGCTCTCTTCTTAATCCATTTTTAGCTTTCTTTAAAATAAGTCTCCAAGAGTTGGCAGTGCTCTAGTCCAGGTGGGCTGAAGACCCCAGGAACAAGCCTGAGGTCTAGTGAAGTTCGGTGTCCTGATGCACGCAGTGAGGAAGACTGAGCACCAGAGGAGCCTTGCGCCATCTCACAAGACAAAGGAAAGATGACAGTTATTGTAAGATTTTGGAAGAAATGGCGTTTAGGTGAAGTTTAAATGAGGCAGTGCTGTGACAGGTCTGGGGCAAAGCAGAGCAGTATGGAAAAGGGGTCTATTGCAGGACTGGACTGCAAAGGGAACCCAGCGTCCTCTTCCCTCAGCAACCACGCAATGTTCTATCCAGAAACTCCTTATAGAAAGCAGTGGAACTCGCCTCTAACTCACGATTGCTTCTCATATCAAAATGCCTTCAGATTCTCCAGACAAGAATGGGATATCTTTACTCTTGCAGACAGGATTACACACAGCCAAGTTTCTGGTAGCCTATGATTATCAAGAACAAAGCTTCTTAGTACATAAGCAAGCCATTGTCACTCAAAAACAGGGCTCATTACAACACTTTCCAGCTGCATTATTCCTGGGAGAAATACTGTTTAAGGCTTTACCCGTGTCTGTGATTCCAGCCTGATAGACAGCCAGGCAGACTTTTACTTTCTCCTTTAGTTACTTGGCATTCCCATCTCCACTTTATGTCAGAGAGTGAAAACCTTTCTAATTAAACTGTTCACATTATGCTCTTTAGAAGGCAGAGCTTATTTGCTGGTTTTATCTTCTGGTTTGTATGTTATGCATTAATTGCTCCACAAAAGATGTCCAATTTGGGCAGATTTATAAGTTTTGAAGAAACCTTTATATCTTATCCAGTGAAGTTCATTACTTCTTTAATGTGCATAAATATCCCTTAGCTCATTAAGTGGTGGCTCTACCCCCAGAGTTTCATGTACTAGCTCTAGGTTAAGTAAACATCCAGCGGAACTCGATACTGCAGTTTCCACACCACTGCCAACTCCAGAGAGCAGGGAGAGAGCAGAGAGAGAGCAGGGAGAGAGCAGGCTCTGGAGTTCCACTGCAGGGTGCAAATCCAAGATCCACTCTACTCAGGCAAGCATTTTAAACTGACACAAATTATGAGAGACTATTGAATACTGAAAATGAACTGTGGACTGATTGGGGGAGGGGAAGGGAGGGAGAGGGGTGATGGACATGGTGGGGGGCACTTGGGGGTGTATATGGAAACCAATTTGACAATAAATTATTAAATAAAAGAAATAAACTTACAGTGCATCTGTTTCCTTATCTATAAAAAATAGGGACAATAACACAATGATTAAATGAATCTTCATACAGAGACTGGCACAAAGTCTGAATAAACATCAGCTATTTATTAGCATAAAAACCAAAAAGAATCTGGGTTTAAATCAACCCATCTCTAAGAACTCTCTGAAGTATCTTCTGTCTAGTCTCCCTATCTTCCTCATTAATTTGATTTATCCAATAAATATTTACTGAGTCTTTAATAGATGCCAGGCAATTTGTTAGACACTAGGAATCTTATGTTTAAGAAAATGAATATGAAGTTTCACAGAAACTTCACAGAAGTTATAGTCTTGTGAAGACTTCAGGACCACCACATTCTTACCAATAGTTCTTTTGATATTTTTTCTACTAAAAATAGGCCCTTCAGGTGCCTGGGTGACTCAGTTGGTTAAGCTTCAAACTCTTGAGTTTGGCTCAGGTCATGATCCCAGGGTCATGGGATTGGGCCCTACATCGGGCTCCACACTCCACCACCTCCCCTCTCTCGTGCTTGTAAACTCTCTTTCTAAAATTAAACACGACCACCACCACCACCACCACCCCCTTGTTGCTGAGGAAAAGGTATCTCCTCAAAGAAATGCTATTCCTATAGACAGTGAGTTCCTTTAGGACAAGGCCCATGTCTTGGTGCTGACAACTATAGTGCCTAACTATAAAGGGTCTTAACAATGTAAGAATCAACAAATATTTTGTGGCATTTCCCAAATTCTTGGTTCTATAATTCATTTTTTTCCAAACTGAATTTGACCACTGATGTATACAATTAATGTGTATTTCTCCCTCATCATCACCACACACACACACATGCACGCACGCACACACACACAGAAAAAAAGCTATTATCAACCAGTAGCAGATCTTACAACTAGGGTGATCAAGGACTGAAGGATTCTGAAGGACTTCTAGGAACATGGCACTTTCAGTACTAAAAGTGGAAAAAATACCATGCAAGTGAGATACACTGGTCATCAACTTACAGCTGATGCTTCTAGAAAAGCACAGGAAGTATAATTGCATATAAAAATAAAACAAAAAACAAAGGCTAACCAAAATTTCACAACTTCACAAGTGTTGACTATATAAACTAAAGAACATCCTGTATTGTGCGCACCCCCCCAACACCAACCCCTCCTCCTGAGCCTCCCTGCTCGGTGCCCCTTCCTCCTGAGCCTCCCTGCTCGGTGCCCCCTCCTCCTGAGCCTCCCTGCTCGGTGCCCCTTCCTCCTGAGCCTCCCTGCTCAGTGCCCCCTCCTCCTGAGCCTCCCTGCTCGGTGCCCCCTCCTCCCACTTCCTTCCAAGTTGGTGGTTAAGGGGCTTAGGCCACCTCAGACTAAAGAGGTTTCAGTGTACAGCACTGTTAATCACTTTTTGTCCCCACTCTTTATTTTTGCTCTCAAGTCATGCCACACTCTTGTTTTTACAAATATCTTAACACTTGCAACTCCTTAAAGAGACTTTCTCAATTCCAAACATCATCTTTAACCTCTTTCTTACTCTTGCATTTTCTTCACCCTTTTCCTAGCTACCAGCTTTTTTCTCTTTGCTAAATGAAAAAACTAGTTGTTTTAGCAGTCCAACTAGTATCATTAGTTACAGACCTGTAATCAATAGGAGCCCAAGTCTCTATTTTTAGCTGTTTCTAAACTTAAATGAAGTGTATAATTTAATGGTCTTTAATATACTTCCAGGGCTGTGTGACCATCATCACAATCAATGTTAGAACCTTTAAAATCTCATTAGCAGGCACTCCCCCTAGTCCCATCATTCCTCCCCAGCCTTAGGAAACTAACATACATTCTGTCTATACAAGTTTGCCTCTGATAGACATTTCACATAAATTGAATCATAGCATTTGTGGCACTTTGTGACTAATTTCTTTCCTTTTGCATAAAGTTTTCAACGTATCAATACTTCATTCCCTTTTTTTCCATTGTAGCTATACCACATTTTACTTATCCATTCATCAGTTGACAAATATTTAGGTTGTTTCCACTTTTTGGCCATTACGAAAAATTCTGCTCTGAATATTCATATACAGGATTCTGTGTAAATGTAGGTTGTTATTTATTTTGTGTACATACCTAGTAGTGGAAAAACTAGGACATATGTAACTCACTGTCCAACAATTTTGGGGAGATGCCAAATTATTTTCCAAAGTGGCTGCTCCATTTTACATTACCACCAGCAATGCTTCAATTACTCCATGATCTTACCAAGATTTGTTACTGTCTTTTTTTATTACAATCATCCTTATGTGTATAAAGTGGTATCTCAAAGTTTTACATTTTCATAGTAACTAATGCTGCTGAGCATCTTTTGTGCATGGCCTACTGGCCCTTAGCAAATTCTTTGTTGAACAAGTGTTTATTCAAATTCTTTGCCTGTTTTTAATTTTTAAATATTTATTAATTTTGAGAGAGACAGAGACAGCGTAAGCAGGGAGGGCAGAGAGAGAGGGAGACACAGAACTCAAAGCAGGCTCCACACTCTGTGCACAAAGCCCAACCTGCGGCTCAAATTCATGAACCATGAAATCATTATCTGAGCTGAAATCAGATGCTTAACCAACCGAGCCACCCAGGCGCCCCTCCTTTGCCTGTTTTTAAATTGGGTTGTCTCTTTTTTTTTTAAATTGACTTGAAGGAGTTCATTATGTATTCTAGATCCAGTCCCTTATCAGAAGTATAATTTACAAAGATTTTCTCTCCTTCTGTACACAATGTCTTTTTACCTTGTTAATTATTGGTCATTTCCCAGAACAAAAATTCTAATTTTGATATATATCTTATATATTTTTTCTTTTATCACTTTTGGTGTCATATCTAAGAAAGCATTGCCTAACCCGAGGTTGCAAAAATTTATTCCTAGGTTTTCTTCTAAAAATTGTATAGTTTTAACTCTCAAATTTAGTTATGTGATCCATTTTGCATTAATCTCTATGTATGGTGTGAGGTTGGAGTCCCAACTTCATTCTCAGCATGTTATTTTAAAAACTATTCTTTTCCCACTGAGTTGTCTTGACAACGTTCTAATGTATCATGATCATAAATGCAAGGATTAAATTCTGGCTGCTCAATTCTACTGCACTGATCTATATGTCTGTCTTCATGTCAATGCCACACTGTCTTGGTTATTGCAGCTTTGCAGTAACCTCTAAAATGGAGCAGTGCGATCCCTTCAACTTTGTTCTTCTATTCAAGACTGTTTTAGCAATTCTGGGTCCCTTGCATTTCCATATGAATTTTAGGGTCAGCTTGTCTATTTCTGCCAATAAACAAGTTGGAGTTTTGACAGAAACTGTGTTGAGTCTGTGTGTCCATTTTAGGAGTAATGCCGTCTCAACAACATTAAGTCTTCCATCTGTAACTATGGAATGTCCTTCCACTTATTTAGATCCTCTTTGACCAATGTTTTATAGTTTTCAATATACAAGTCGTCCATTTCTTTTGATATATCTATAAATATTTTAACCTTAGTTTCTAAATATTTAATCTTCATTTGATGCTATTGTAATTAGAATTGTTTTCTCAATTTCATGTTCAGAATTTAATTGCTCATGTACAGAAATAAAATTAATTTTGTATATTAATCTTACACCATGCAAAGTTACTGAATCTATTTTCAGTTTTAATAGTATTTTAGTGGATTCCTTAGGATTTTCTAGATACAAGGCCATATTATCTGCAAATACAGATACTTTTATTTCTTCCTTTCCAATATGGATGCCTCATTTCTTTTTCTTGCTTAACTGTCCTAGTAAGATCTACAATGGTATATAGTTACGGTGAAAATGTACTTCCTTGTCTTTGATTTACAGGAAAGGCATTTTTGTCTTTCATCAGAGACAAAGTATCCTTGCTAATTGTGGGTGTTATACACATGCACTTTATCAGGTTGAGGAAAATTCCTTTCTATTCCTAGTTTGTTCAGTTTTATTTCATCATGAAAAGGTTCTGGATTTTGTCAATTGCCTTTTCTGCACTGTTGAGATGATTTTTTTTTCTTATTCTAATAATATGGTATATTACACTTACAGATGTTTAACCAATTTTGCATTCCTGGGATAAATCCCACTCATCATAGTGTATGATCTTTTTGTAAAATATTTTTTAATGTTTTTTCTTTTTTTTATAAAGAGAGAGAGAGGCAGAGAGAATGGGAGACATAGAACCTGAAGCAGGCCTTAGGCTGTCAGTAGAGAGCCTGACATGAGGCTTGAACTCAAGAAATGTGAGATGATGACCTGAGCTGAAGTCGGACTCTTAACTGACTGAGCCACCCAGGTGCCCCTACAATCTTTAATACATTGTTGGATGTAGCTTGCTTTGATTTTGCTGAGGATTTTTTCCACCTCTATTCTTAAGACTGGTCTGTAGTTAACTTGTGAAGTCTATTTGGTTTTGATAGCAGGGTAATGCCAACCTCATGGAATGAGTAGGGAAGCGTTCCTTCCCCTTTTTGGGAGGGAGGGTTGTAGTGAAGGACTGGTATTCTTATTTAAACATTTAGTAGAATTTACCAGTGAAATCATCTGTTCCTGGGTTTTCCTCTGCAAAAAGTTTTTTGATTACTAATTCAATTGGTGTTTGTTATGAATCTACTCAAATTTTCTACTTCTTCTTGAGTCATTTTGATGACGTGTCTTTTTAGAAATTTGCCCATTTCAGCTATGTATCCAATTTGTTGGCATTCAGCTGTCCATAGTACTTTCATAATCCTTTTTATTTCTGTAAGATCAGTAGTAGTTTCCCCTCTTTCATTCTTAATTTTAGTCTTCCCTTTTTTACCTTTTTTTTTTTGATTAAACTAATTAAAGATTTGTCACTTCTGTTGATCTTTTCAAAGAACCAATTTTCAGTTACATTGATGTTTTCTACTCTCCTATACTGTATTTTATTTATCTCCAATCTAATCATTATAGTTTGTTTCCTTATGTTTGCCTTTGGTTTAATCTGTTCTTTATTTATTTATTTATTTTTGGTTTAAAATTCTTAAGGTAGAAATTAGCCTATTAATTTGAAACTTTATTTTTAAAACTGGCACTGATAGCCATAAATTCTCTTCTAACTACCACTTTAGCTACATACCATAATTTTTTTAAATTAATTTATTTTTTTAATAGCATATAGTGCAAAGATGGTTTCAGGAGTAGATTCCTTAATGCCCCTTACCCATTTAGCCCATCCCCCCTTCCATAATCGCTCCAGCAACCCTCCGCTTGTTCTCTATACTTAAGAATCTCTTATGTTTTGTCCCCCTCCCTGTTTTTATATTATTTTTGCTTCCCTTATGTTCATCTGTATTGTACTTACATTCTTTATATGAGTGAAGTCATATGATATTTGTCTTTCTCTGACTGATAAATTTCACCTTAGCAAATACCCTCTAGTTCCATCCAAGTAGTTGCAAAAGGCAAGACATTCTTTTTGATTGCTGAGTAACACTCCACTGTGTATATATACCACATCTTCTTCATCCATTCATTTGTCGATGGACATTTGGGCTCTTCCCCTACTTTGGCTATTGCTGACAGCACTGCTATAAACACTGGGGTGCACGTGCCCCTTCCAAACAGCACACCTGTACATACCCTAAGTTTTTATATGTTGTACTTTCATTTTTATTCCTCTTGAAGTACTTCCTAATCGCCCTTGTGATTTCCTCTTTGAGCCCTTAGTTAACTCAGAGAGTGCTGTTTAGTTTCCACATATTTGTGAAGTTTCCAGATTTGTTTGTGTCACTGATTTCTTTTTTTTTTTAATGTTTTATTTATTTTTGACACAGAGAGAGACAGAGCATTGAGGGGAAGGGGCAGAGAGAGGAAGAGACACAGAACTGGAAGCAGGCTCCAGGCTCTGAGCTAGCCGTCAGCACAGAGCCTGACGCGGGGCTCGATCTCACAAACGTGAGATCTGACCTGAGCTGAAGTCGGAGGCTTAACCGACTGAGCCACCCAGGCGCCCCGTGTCACTGATTTCTAACTTAATACTACTCTCGACGAACATATTTTTATGACTATAATTTAAACTTACTGAGACATGTTTTATGGCCTAGCACATGGTTTATTCTGGGAGAAGGCGCTATGTATGTTTGAGAAGAATATACGGTCTGTTACTGTTGGGTGGAGTGTTCTACAGATGTGTATCAGGTCTAACTGGTTTATAGTATTTCTATCTCCTTGTTTATTTTTTGCCTACTTGTCCCATTATTAAAAGTGGTGTACTGGGGTGTCTGGGGCAGTTCAGTCGGTTAATCGTCCAACTTCTGATTTCGGCTCAGGCCGTGATCTTATGGTCAGCCCTGACACCGAGCCCAGCGTAGAGCTCCTTGCTGAGTGTGGAGACTGCTTAAGACTCTATCTCCCTTTGCCCCTCCCCTGCTCGCTCGCTCGCTCGCTCAAAAAATAAAAATAAAAAATAAAACAAAATTGAAAAAATAGAAGTGGGGTATTTAAGTTTCCAACTATTACTGTTTAACTGTCTATTTCTCTCTCCAAATGTTAGTTTTGCCTCATATATTTTGGGACTTTGTTGTTAAGTGCAAGTATTGCCTTCTATTCTTTTTCATAATATACAGAATTTACCTTTTGAGTTAATTCTGTTTCCTTTGTATTGTACACTATCTCCCCATTCCCTAGCCACAGGCAAACCGCTCTTCTACCCTGTTTCTAGAAGTTTGACCTTTGTTTTACTTTGTTTTTCAGGATTCCCCAATTAGTGACACCACGCAGTAACTGTCTTCTCTAGCTCATTTCACCTCAGTATAATGCCCGCAAGGTCCATCCAGGCTGCTGGAAATGGCAGCATCTCCTTCGTTCTGGTGGCAGAGTAACATTCCACTGTGTTCGTACACACTACATCTTCTTGTCCATTCATCGCTGACAGACATGCAGGTTGTTTCCAAATCTTAGCTATTATAAATAATGCCACAGTAAACATGGGAGTGTGGGTATCTCTTCAATATCCTGTTTTCATATCCGTGGGATATACTCCCAGAAGCTGGATTGCTGGACTGATGGAGTTTCTATTTTTAACCTTTCGAGGAACCTCTATCCTGTTTTCCGTAGCGGCTGCACTAATTTACATTCTCACCAACAGCACGCAAGGGTTCCCTTTTCTCCTCGTCCTCGCCAACCCTTATCTCTTGTCTTTTTTTATGATAAAAAACTAGAAAGCTTTTTTCTGTACAACAAAGAAAACCAGCAACAAAATAAAAAGGCAACCTATGGAATAGGGAGAAAATATCTGCAAAGCATTATGTCCGATAAGGAGTTAATATCAAAAATATAGAGAATTCAAACAAGTTAACGGGGAAGGAATATGATTTTTAAAATGGGCAGAAATACTGAATAAACATTTTTTTCCAAAGAAGTAGCCAACAGGTACATGAAAAGGTGTTCAATATCATTAATTATCAGAGAAATGAAAAACAAAACCACAAGACAGTATAGAATGGCTATATTTTATTGTGAAGACCTGTGGGACTACAATGTCTCTTCATAACATATCAAGAAAATGTAGGCTTCGTTAGAAGAAAGAGTCTTAAAAGAAAACTGAACTTTCTTCTATACTGGTATTATAGAATATAATGTAATATATTACACTTTAATATATGTAACAACTTAATATATGTAATATATTAATTTAACATATATATTACATATTTAATACATGTAACATTTAATTTAATATATGCAATACACTAACTTAATATACGTAATAAGTATTACGTTTGTGTTAGCAGCATTTCATGTTAAATGCCAGGAATCACCAGTTTGAATGACACATCTGGAATCAAGAAGACTATGTAAAAGGAGTAGATTATGGAGTGACATATCTCAGTACTGCTCTTCTCTTTTCTATAAAAAAACTACTTCTACCTTTCATTAAACATTTATCTTAGTATTAATGGTGGTTGTGTGTGTGTGTGTGTGTGTGTGTGAGTAAAGCTGAAGATAAATTATGAATACATGCTTGTTACCCTCGGAGACTCTGGAGAATAGGCAGCATGGATGCATAATTAACATTACAGGGACAGGAATTTCACTAATGAGCAGTTTTTGAAAGAGACAAGTTTACCTACATTGGAGTGCTACCCTGTCTAGTTCTCTTAACATTAATTTCCCCTAGATTCCAATTTCTAGAGAAAAGAGCTTTTAATTGGTGAAAATTGATGGCGTAATGTTTTCAGGCAATGTTCTAATGATGGTTCTTGAATAGTAACACAGCTGTGTTAATAGGAACAATTAAAAAATGGTTTATTTCTAACTTCAGATAGGTGTGTAACACTGTACAACAGTCCCATCACTGGTAACAAGTCAGTTTCTTCTTCTGTTTCCTACAGCGGCTCCTAAAACAACAAAAAGTCATTTCCATTATTCTTCAAATATCCTACTAATCCACCTCTACTTCACTCTTGGGGAAGGACAGAGCTCCCTCCCTCTGAGAAAATGGAGGCCCTGTAGTGGAGATCTTCCACCACCCTCCACTCAACCTTAAAGCTAATTTAGCTTTGTGCCTACTCCGGGCCCTTTACAAAGATACGATCCCAAAAGAGGTACTCTCTTCCTTTTCAAAAGAGGTACTTCCTGATCCTATCTCTCTTCCAAGCCCTCCCAGAACCTTGCTGCATCATTTACTATATTCTCTTTGATACCTTTATTCTCTCTACCACCACTCCTTTCCGTTCAGGCTACAAACCTGCTCCAACTCACTTCAATGTAAAAACCCTCTCGTAGCTTTCTTCTCCCCTGTTAAGCCTGTGCCCCTGTTGCTCTGCACAGCCAGGGTTCTTCAAGGAGTAGTCTCAGCTTTGTTTCCTCTTCATGACTTCCATTCATTCTTCAACTCAATCTATTGTCCATCCCAGGACTCTGCTGAGATTCCTCGTGCAAAGGTCCATGTCATTTTAAAACCCCAATCCAAGGCCTTTTATCAATTCTGAAACAGCATTTAATATTAGCAACTCCTTCTTTCTTTCTGAAACTCTCCAACTACAACTACTATCTAACACCAATCATTTTTAATCCAGGTATCAAGCCAAGACCTCTCTCCTGAGCTCCAGACCCCTAGATCTTACTGACAACTGTACATATCTACACAAACAACCTCCAAACACCTCGTAATCAACATGCCTCAAATGAATGGAAATACATTCTCTCTTTTCATTCTACTTCCTAAAAACCTCTCAATTCCAGTCCTGTTATAAACCTTGGTTCAAATCCTCATAACAGGCAAATTGCCTCTTGGGGGAGACTACTATTTTTACCTCCAATAGCCAGTCTTTCCTTCTTGGGCATACGGCTATCAGGCTAAAGAATACATCTCCTAGCCTCTCATGAATCTGTGTGACCATGTAGGCAAGTTTCCAGGAATGGAAAATGAGCAGAACTGGTGTGTGACTTCCAGACTCATTACTTAAAAGAAAAGTTGCTTGCCTTAAAACACCTCTGTCTATCTTCCCACAAGATAAAGATGGACACACCAATGACCTTGCCTCACATTAGCAGGTGACTGTGTGCTCTACTGGGTGATGGCATAAAATGGAAGGCAGATGCATCCCTGAATAAGCTCATGTAACAGTACTAATGCACCACCCTGGGCTCACTTCAGAACTGTTACATGAGAGAGAAATGTGTGTCTATCTTACTTAGGTCAGTTTGGAGTTTCTTTGTATGGCAGTTAACCTGAATCCTAAAACCCTTCTCAATATAATTCTTAACTGGTCTTCCTATTTCCAGTATTAACTTACATTTCAGTACATTTGTCATATTACTGCCAGTTACCTTTAAAACGCAGAATACTATGCGGCGCCTGGGTGGCTCAGTGGGTTAAGCATCCGGCATCAGCTCAGGTTGTGGGTTCGTGGGTTTAAGCCCTGTATGTCAGGCTCCGTGCTAACATCTAGCTCAGAGCACGGAGCCTGCTTCAGATCTGTGTCCCCCTCTCTCTCTGACCCTCCCCTGCTCGTGCTGTCTCTCTCTGTCTCTCAAAAATAAATAAAAAACATAAAATAAATAAAATAAAATAAAACACAGAATACTAGTCTCCTCTCTTAGAACCTTCTATGACCCACAGCTCCAGACAGGTTGGCACAGCACAGAAGGTGTCATGGCCTACAATCTGGCCTTAGTATCTTCCTAGCTTCCATCCTTTACGACCACTCCCATCCCTGACCATGCCTCCAATTCCCCACAGATACTTTAAGCTCCAGCATCATTCGGCTCCAACTTTATTCAGTGTAAGAGAAAAATAAAACATAACCCAAAAGTTCTACAAAATGAGAGACAGAAGAGGTAAAGAAAATTACTTTAAATTCTGATGAAGCAACCAAAAAATGTGTGAGAAGACAACGTATATACATCATACACACCATCATTACAATGATGAACCTCAGGGTTTCTTTTTTGTGGGAAGCATTTGAAGGTGCACTGCCCATTCCATGGGCTGAAATGTCAGAGCAACAACGCTCAGCAGAAAAAGAAAATAAGTGGCTATTTTAATTTATGGATAATACATATTTTTGAGATGAAAGCCATAAAACAAAGTGTACGATTCAGTGGCATTTAGTACATTCACAACGCTGTGCCGCCATCACCTCCATCGAATTCTAAAATACTTTTATCACCCCTAAAGGAAACCCTACATCCTTAAGCAGTCACTTCCCATTTCCTCCCTCTTCCCCAGGAATCACAAATCTGCTTTCTGTCTCTAAGGATTTACTTAGTCTGTAGGTTTCATATAAATGGAACCATACATCAAGAGACCTACTGTGTTTGGCTTCCTTCATTTTGGCATGTTTCTGAGGCCTCCTTGTGGCATTTTTCAATATGGAGGACAAAAATTTTCACAAGCAGCATTATTTATAAATGCAACACATGGAACCTAAATGCTCACTCATGGGACAGTGACTGAATTAACTTGGGGGGCGGGTGTGTACACAATATTATACAGAATGAGAAAGATTTCTAGCAACTATTGTGGAGTGATTTCCTAGACATGTTGCTGAGTGAAAAGAACAAAATTCAAAGAGATATCTATAGTATGCTACCTTTTATGAAATAATAAAAAAAAAGAAAAGAAAATATTCATGTATCTGCTCCTTTGGATAAAACAAACAAACAAACAAAATAGCAGAACAAGAAAACATGGAAAGGATAAATCCAAGACCAAACACAGTGGTTATCAATAGGGGGTGAGCAGGAATAGGGTAAAAAGGATAGAAATATAATAATTCCTTAAATATTCCTTTTTGTATAGTTTTGCCTTTTAGAATCATGTTAAAGTTTCCTATGCTCTAAAAACACCCTAAAAGAAAATAAATAGAATTAAAGATGAGGTAGGCATCTCCCAAATGAATACAAACAGAAACAAATGAACTGGCTATCTACCATGGGTTGAATTGTGTCCTCCTCAAAAAATATGGTAAAGTCTTAACCTCCAGTACTTATAAATGCGACCCTATTTGGAAATAGGGTCTTTACAGTAACCAAGTCAAGACGAGGCTTTTACGGTGATCTCTATGACTGGCGTCCTTATATGAAGGAAAAATTTGGACAAAGGGAGCACACTAGGTGATGACAAAGGCAGAGATTCAAACCTTCTATAGGCCAAGGCACACCAATGATGGTCACCAGAAACTGAAGGAGAAGCATGGAACATATTCTCTCTCAACCTCTCAGAAAGAATCAACTCTATTGAAACCTTAATTTCCAATTTCCAGCCTCCCAGAACTATGAGAGATTTCTGATGCCATCTAGTTTGTGGTATTTTGTTATGGCTGCCCTAGGAAGTTAATACACCACACAGACTTCAAATGAATAGCATAAGCACTCTGAAAGGGTAAGGGTGGTAGGGAACCAAACATCAGGACAGTATATGTTCTAAAGATAAACAGAACTCTAAAGAAACAATTACTTCTAGTTAGTAGCTTATTTCTCAAAGAGTTATGGATTAACAATTTTGAAATTACTTCTGTGTTCTAGGATTAAGCAAAGAAATGAATATAGTGTGGATAACAGAAATGAGGTTTCTCTACTGGAGAAGAGAGTTACAAATATGAAAAGGAGAAAATAACTGTGTGGTGTTAGACTGGTATTGGTTTTAGACAGGCAGACGGGAAGAGGGGAGGGGAGGTATGGGTAAATCTGCATTTGTATGTGCACATACATGGGACCTCTATTTCCCAACTCCATCCCTTAAGGCAGCCTAGTACCAAGGACACTTCAGTAGCAATAACTATACCTAGAATCCAAAACAAAGGCTCAAGAACTCTTTCAAATTAAAGGAAACTCAAGAGACCTAGAACTGAATGCAACACATGATCTTTGATTCTCTTTTGCCTTTAAAGGATATTATTGGGGCAAAGGGACAAATTCTGAGTAAGGTCTGGGGTCTAAGTAACAGCATCGTATCAGCCTTAATTTCCTGATTTTGACCACGGTACTGTTATGTAAGACGATGATATTTCATTGTTAAAGGAAATGCACACTGAAGTATTCAGGGGAAGAGGGTATCTTTTAGTGTAGGAAAGGATATAGCAAAAATAATAAATTGAGTATTGAGAAATCTGGGTGAAATACTGAAATGCTTTGTACTGTTCTTTTCACTTTTTTCTACAGTCTGTAATTACTTTAAATATATCACACAAAAATTTTTAATTAAAAATAAATGAACACAGGTTCTATAGAGAAGCAAAACTTTCAAATAACACTGCTGAAGAACCAGGAATTATTCTCAACATTCCATGAAGTATCTCTAAGGCAATTAAACATAATAGCACAGGCTCCATAAAAATATAAACCTCGTCTTGACTTGGTTACTTGGTTCAACATTCCATGAAGTATCTCTAAGGCAATTAAACATAATAGCACAGGCTCCAGAAAAATATACAACATTCCATGAAGTATCTCTAAGGCAATTAAACATAATAGCACAGGCTCCAGAAAAATATAAATTTGCTTCAGTGTTATATAGCCCCAAGGCAAATTACTTAATCTTTCTACATCCACGAGATGGTGATAACACCATACCTCCTACACGGAGGCACTGTGAGAACAGACATGACCTTACGAAGAGTTTAGCACAGAGTCTGGCATGCAGCCCTCAGCAAATGTTCAAAAAGTGGCTGCTGTGACTTTTATCACCATTACTGTTATTGCCAGGTACGTAATGTGAATTTCAGGGGAAAAATTCCACCATCTGCAAAAATACTAATAAGAAAATAAATTCCTGTTAAACCAAGTTCTGCACATCATCATTTCCCAGATTTCGGGCGTACTTGAATTATGTTGCCAAATTCCCCCCATACCTCCTGCGACACAGAAAACAGAAAACAAACCTAACGTAATAGTTGTACTTTCCCTGCCTGCATTTCAGAGCCTATCAATGCTACTTATGCAGATGACACAGACTTAATTTTAAGACTAAATATGTACATATTAAAGATCCAGATCAAACATAAAAAGGATCGATCTGAAACAAAGAAAAAAAAGAGAGAGACAAACCAAAGAACAGACTCTTGCTTATAGAAAACAAGCTGACGGTTACCAGAGGGAAGACGGGTGGAAGACGGAGGACACAGGTGAAGGGGAGCAGGAGTACACTTATCACGATGGGCACAGAACTGTTGACGGGCTCTGGTGTGCACCTTACCTGAGAGCACTACATATATATATATATATATATATATATATATATATATACATATATATATATATATATATACACACATATGTGTGTGTGTGTATAAATACGTGTGTGCTAGCTATACTGAAATTAAGCTTTTTAAAAAGAATTTTGTTTATCATGAGATTAATTCGATTTTATCTTGCAAATAATAAAAGCTTTTCTCCATTTTCTATAGAAATTAAGATGGGTAGCCTACAAATGGCTAGAAAGTTACTTTTTCTGCAAATTGTAAAAATATTAGCAACTGAACTCAAGTTTGTTTTTTTTACATTAAAATGTTTTTGTGTTAAAAAATCACCATTCTCGAAATTTTAGCCTATCATATACAGTATCTGACACTTTAAGAGCTGATCACTAGTATTCATTCAGTAATCTCTCTCTGAACATTTATATGCCTAGAACTATACAAAGTCTCAAAATCTCAAGGTTATAATTGAAAGAAAAAAGCCACCTCCAACCAAGTATTTTAGAGCCCACTCTGGACAGAATATTTAAGCTCAAAAAAGGCAATTCTAAAACTTCATTTCATTGCACTTGAGTAGTCATTGTAAAGAAAATAAGCTTAAGGAAATAATTTCCCACGCTTGCCTCATTCCACAGCCCAGATTATCACAAAGAAATTTATAACCCAAAGCGCATAAATATCTCTAAGGAGCTCTACTATGTGTTTAAGACGTGTGTGTGTGTGTGTGTGTGTGTGTGTGTGTGTGTGTGTTGGGCAAAAGAGAATAATAAGGCTATACAGGATTAAGTCAGCAAATAGTTTAAGAAATTATTGCATTTGTTTCCTAGAGTGAAAAAAAAACATAATAAATAGCTTAATTTTATTCATTTCACTTGCACAATACATGAATACATACTTTAAAATTTTTAACTTTAATTCTCTATTAATAAAAATTATAGCTATTTTAAGTGCTTTAAATGTATTAAACTACTTAATTTTTCCAACAACCCTATAAACAGGAACTACTGCTATCCCCACTTTGCAGAGGGGTGTAGAATCAGAGAGATTATGTAATTTGCAAAGGTCACGGAGCTTATGGTGATGGAGCCTCAAGGACAACCAAAGCACTCTGGGTCCAAAGTCCACATTCCACACCATTACTCCTTCACCATCACAGCGCTCTTTGGTTCCGCTACTCACCACAGAAACTCTTCCAAAACAACAATCAGACTTCAAAACTAAGCACTTATTTTAGTAACTGACTTTTCAGAACATAAATGAGAACCAGGCACTGACAAAAAGTAACTTGAGAAGGTAAAAGAGAGGGCTCAAAGCTCAAAGGAAAGTTCTTCTGATAAACTCACAGCATTATTTACTTTTTTGGTCATTATAATTTTAACAAATCTAATTGTCCAATCTCTTGGCCAACAATGCAAGAGAAACAGCAGATAAAGGAGGCAGATACTTCAAAATTAAGAACTGTGTCTTTTCATTGATCTTAATGCATGTCAGTAAATGTTCATTGACAAAAACAAGTAAGAAGTGACACCAAAGGACAGGAAAAAATGCCACTGACAGCCTTTTTCTGAGAGGCAACATTTCTCTGTCATAAGCTGCCGAGGATTTGACTTATAACTATCAGTTACACTATAAGTACACTGCTCTCAGCATGCTATTTGAGATAAGTGCATTTGACGAATATTTACAAACGTAACAGTCAATGTAAGTTTTGGAATTTAAAGGAGGGTTTTAGAAAATTTACCTGTTATTGTTATTTCCGTGTTACTGAATACCTTACATTATTTATCTCCATCCAAACAATATACCACTATCAATCCTATAAACATAGTTTGCATCGATCTGCCCCAAGAAAAAGTATTATTTTAAAATCTAGTTTCAGTGTGTCATTAGCAACAAAATAAAAAGGCAATTCTTTAAATTAAAACAGAAACCCCAGAACAGACCCAATATACCGAAGGACTAAGATGCTTGACTTAACTATGCAAGAAAAAAAAATCAAGTTCAACCCTTACTTCAGGTCATACACTACAATAATTCCACATGGATCAAAGATTTAAATATTGAAAGAAGAACAAAAATAACAGTCAAGTGAATATAAAATATACACACACATAAAAATAAACAGTGGGAATGGGCAAGCCCTTCAGAGCATAAAGAAAAATAGTGATAGAGTTAGCTACACATGAAGTAAAAACCTATCTGTATCCGAAAGTCATTAAAATTGTAAAGGCTACCAGGAAAAAAATTTGCAATTTACTAAAGGATTAACATCTGTGATAGAAAAAGATCTTTTAAGAAAATCAATAAATAGGGTCCCTTGGATGGCTGTCAGTTAAGCATCAGACTCTTGATTTCAGCTCAGGTCATGATCTCACAGTTTACGGGAATCTGGCTCTGCACTGACAGCACAGAACTGCTTCAGATTCTCTCTCTCTTCCTCACTACCTCTCTCTCTCAAAATAAATAAATAAACATTTTTTAAAATGTCCTTTTTTTAAAGTTTTTAAAAGTGTTTAGTTATATTTGAGAGAGAGACAGAGTGCAAGCAGGGAGGGGCAGAGGAAGAGGGAGACAATCTGAAGCACACCAGCACAGAGCTCCGACATGGGACTCGAACTTCAGAGCCATGAGATCATGACCTGAGCCGAAGTCGAATGCTTAACCAACTGAGCCACCCAGGTGTCCCTAAAGTGCTCTCCTAAAAAAAAAAAAAAAAAAAAAAAAAAAAATCAACCAATAGAAGACAAGTATCTCAATAGAAAAATGGGCATTCTTTGATCTCCAGGACCTCCTCTCTGTCCTCCGGCTCTTCTTCAAGAGGTCCCCTTCACCTGCACGTTCTGACTGAAAGCTGGCTTTCCCCCAGGACTCTGCCTCCTCGTCAGTCCTCTCCAGGTGTGGAAGTGCGCTCGTCCACAGCCCCCATCCTGCAGGCCCCGGAAGCGGGGTAGAGCGCCCCCATCCTCGCTGTTGCTTCCAAATACCCCCCCTCCTCTCTCCTTCAGAGCCCAGTCTCTCCTGAAGTGGCTGCCGTCACAGGGTATCACCTTTTACTCCTTGTAGCTGCATTTCTGGAATTCTTAGCCATTCTCCCTCACACCGACACTGTGGCAGCTGGCTCATTCTCTCCTTCTCCATCACTACTGCACTCAGTTTTGGCGACCTCAACATCCTCATAAATGATCATCAAAACAGTCAGGCCGCTTGGACACGTGACCTGCTCAGCCACACCAGTCTCTACTTCAGCCCCACCCTATTCACTGGGCATCTTGTCATCCTTCACAAGCACACTGCCTTTATCTTTTTTAATTGGACATGTTTTGGGTTTTTTTTAATGTTGATTATGGAGAGACAAAGAGAGAGTTGAGCAGGGAAGGGGCAGAGAGAGAGAGACAGCGGTGGAGACAAAATCCCAAGCAGGCTCCATGCCACCAGCACAGAGCCTGATGCGGAGCTCGACCTCACCAATCATGTGATCATGACCTGAGCTGAAACAAATATACAAAATACGCCCTTTATATAAATAATGTGTGCTCACATACACATACATGTGTTTACACGTATGGTAGGTGATGGCCAGGCCTGCTACAGGTCTAAGGACACAGCAAGAAATGGAACACAAAAGCACAGAACAGTGTCACAACCAGTAACTGCCTTTTCTAATAGGAGCTACACCACTTGCTGACTATAGATTATGTCGCTCTCCAAGCCTGAAAGCAAAAATGATGGCAAACCAGGTTTTGTGGCTGACAAATTACTGACCACAGACCACCCGTTTAGCCCACCTCTGTGAGGACCTGGGGACACCCTGGGTGAGCTGTGTCCACTCACGTGCATCCTTAAGATTTTTTAAAAGAAGACAATGTAAAGAAGGGATCTACAAATAAAAAAGTAACTTGAGACATATCAACTAAGTACACTACGTGGGGCTTATTTGTTATTAGGAAACTATTATTAAAATTGTTGAAAGACCTCAATGGTATTGTGGTTATACGTTTTGATCACTTTATTAAAGCATATTTTAAAATCATGTAATTTATCCATACCAAGTGTACAACTTAATAGTTTTTTTTAGTAATTTACCAAGGTGAGCAACCATTACTGTAAACCAGTTTAGAATATTACCCCAGTAAGATTCCTCATGTCCATTAACTGTTAGTCACCACACACGAGTGCACCCGCACACGCGCACACACGCACACACAAATCCAAATCCACTTTCTGACTGCCGATTTGCCTCTTCTGAACATTTCCCATAAGAGGAATCCTGCAACTTGTGGTGTCTTGTGTCCGGCCCCTTTGACTTAGCATGTTTTTAGGTTCATTTATGTCACTGCATCCATCAGCCGTTTGCTCCTTTTCATTGCTGAATAACATTTCGTTTTATAAACATATTTCATCTCTTCATTTACCAGTTGATGGGCAGCTGTTTCCAACTTCAGGCTACTGTGAATAATGCTACTATGAACTTGTATGTGAAAACCGTGTAGGCAGATGCACTAGAGAAGAACTGCTGGGTCATTTCAGCAAATTAATGTTTAACTTTTTAAGAAAATGCCAAACTGTTTTCCCAAAGTAGATGCACTATTTTACGTTCCTGTAAGGGCTCCGGCTTGTGCTTATGCTTTGAGTTCTTATCCTTCAGCGGTACATGCTTGAAATATTAAGGGCTGCTATACATGCTGAAACACTACCGGTTTGATATTTGGAACCTCGTTCAAAACTACGAACGGGAGGAAGGGGGCCGGCACAGATGGCTGGTCATGGCCTGAGAACTACAGTGCTGTTCGGGGTAATAACTACTTACTACGCAAGCTCCTGCCGTACTTCGTTCCCGACGCTATTTTAAGTGCTTCAGATATATTAGCTCATCTAATCCCTACAACAACCTTAAGAGGAAGTTACTGCTACTACTGCCATTTTAGATATCAGGAAACAGAACCAGAAAGCTTAAGCAATGTGGTCAATACAGGACTACAAAGTAGCCGGGCTTTAGGCTGGTGTTTTTAAACATCAGGCCATATATTTCAAGGTCACCAATAAGCGATATGTGAAATTAAAGCAAATAAAGTCAGGTGGCTTCTACTGAAGATTTAGGTAGAAAATCCAATGTTAACTAAACTTAAGGGTATTTCTAGTAACAAATAAATGACAATAACCCTTGTTATCTATGAACAGTGGAACATGATTTTTTTTAAATTTAACTGTATTTTCTACTTTAAAAACTATGATCAATATAGGCATGGCAGTGTTTAAGATTAACATCATAACAACACAACACTGCATTAATCAGAAAACAAAGGACTTGACGAACAGTAAGACTTTTCAAGTTCTTAATTTTTTAAAGGAAGTATTAAGAGGTACTGTGTACCAGACACTAAGTTCAGTGCTATGGACACAAACTTGATTAAAGCCTTGGAACAAAGAAAGGCATTTCTAGAATGACAGTACAGATAAGGCTAACTGCTATAAGGGAGCTACTGATGCAGAAGAGACCTCTAACCCAGACCAGGGGCAGGGAGACCTGAAAGAGAAGACAGAACTGATTTGAAGGAATGATGTATGTACAAACTACTTCTAGTGAGAGACGATTTCATCAAATAACAGCTATTTCTTAACTGATTACAAATGAAGGCCTTGCTTCAAATGCCAAATCTTCAAACTTTTTTTTAACCTCAGATTTCACCAACTTCAAATATCCCCTAAAAAATAGAGATTCACAGAAAAAACTATCCTGTATGTTAGAGCATTAGACCAAAATCTGTAAATGTATATTAACTGAGAAAGTATTTTTTTCATTCATTATATTTGAGTGTGGTTTGATCACAGTCCATCCACACGTCCTTAAATTTCATCTTAATGGCACTTGTAACATGTCTGCTGTTGATCTAAGTCAAGGGCAGGCACACTGCCTGCAGGCGGCCCGGTGTGCAAGGAATGGTTTCCACACTTTAGGGGAAGAAAGGAGACAGAGAGGGAGGAGAGAGGGGTAACTGTGCGCAGAAACCACACAGGGTCCACAAAGCCTAAAACACTCTACTAACTGGACTTTTCAAAAAATTGCCTGCCTTTAAAGAACAAAACAACACAAAACAAACAAAAACTACCAAATGGATTTCTGCTAACACCAGGGATAAAACCCATTTTTACCAAATGTATGTATTATCCATTTGTTGTGGAGAAAGCCATGAGAAAGGCAGGACCATCACTGTGGAACTCAGTCTAGACACTAGCACAACTACTTGCTTATGATGGAAAAGAGAAAAAAAGAGAAGGGACTTTTAAGAGAGGATAAACAAAGGTGTGTAGTTAGCTCAGAAAAACATGGGTTTTGTAGGGGGTAGGGGATTTCAGATGGAAAATATAGCTGAAACAAAAAAAAAATGCAGTCATCTAGGGGCTCCACAATAAGCTAGTCAAGTTGAAAGGTAACAGTGTTACTGCCTCATAAAATGGGAGGGTTAGGTCTACTGAGACAACAGAGGAGACTCAGAGAAACGACCTGCCCAAGTTCACACATAACGAGTGTGGGACACAAAGAACTCCAGTCCCAGTTCAGTGCTCTCCCCCGCGTGACACTGCCCTCTCAGCACAGGACAGTGCTAACCTGGACGCCAGCACTGTAGAGTGCTGACAAGTCAGCTCAACTGAGGTCACAGGCATCAAGTCTCTTCAGGAGTTCTCCTCCACACCCAATTATGAGTTATTTTTCAAGGAAGAATTGAGCCAGGTGTCTACAGAACTCAAAGAGGAGGAGGAAAGGACAGACCCCAGTTCTATTTTCCAGAAGATGTTAGGAACAATCAGAAAATGCTGACCAAAAGTTATAAAATCAGCCTTAAAGACATGCAGTGGCTTATGGCAATAAGAAACACCAAATTTCAATTTACCTGGTTCCAGTTTTATTACTTTAATTGCTGCCAATTCACCAGTGTTAACATTCCGTGCCTAAAAAAGAAAGGATACTTTATGTCACTTTAGTTTACCATTTTCAGTTATAAGGAAATAATGTTTCAAGCAGGAACTGCAAAAGGGACTTATATATACGAAGCAAACAATATATTCTTCACAATGAATGCCAGTATTAATTCAAGTGTAAATTTAATAATAGTGATAATAATAATTAACACATACAGAGATTTCAGTATGTGCCAGGCACTGTTTTAAGTATTTTCTATTAATTCATTTATCTTCACAACAATCTTATGAGGTAGGTACTAATATTATATCCACTTTGCAGATGACAAAACTGAAGCACAGAGAAGTTAAAGAACTCACCAAGGCCATCTCGCTAGTAAGCAACAGTAATGATTCTCATCCAAGAAGACTGATTTCAGAGTCTGGGCTTTTAAGCCATTCATTCTAAGTCCATTTAAAATTTTGAATTGATTAGCCTTAAACTTTTAATCTTAAAAATCTTATAATATGAAAATCTAATAATTTATAAGTATATAATGACAATATAAATATAAAAAGAGCCCCCTGCTGCATCTGTTTAAATACAACTGATGGTATAATCAATTAAGTGCAGTTCGGTACAAATCAAGTCTATTTTATAAGCCGAATATTAAAAGTAAAACTTATTCAAGATATCAATCTGTAACATTTGACTGCTGCTATTTACAACCGTAATTATGTAATAATAAGCTGAAGCTGTCTTTTCAATTTGTATGAAAATGGCAGTACCTGCAACTGTTATAACTGTTACATAAAACTACTCACTGAACCTTAATTTTCATATCAACCAATGAAGATCAATACACACAAGTCACTGATCACAGAAATATACCTTCCTGTGAGCAGAGCTGCCCCTACTTGCAGCACCCTCATTCTTTTTTTTTATTTTAAACTAATCTAGACACCCAATGTGGGCCTTGACTCACAACCTCAATGTCAAGAGACACACACTCCACCGACTGAGCCAGCAAGGTGCCCCACAACACTTTCTTATTAATAGAATGGTGAAGATCAGTGAATCACCCACAAGGAATGATAGCAGCTAACAATGGACTCCTTCTAAGACTACTGGGGCACTAAAATGGTCAGATGAGACTGTAGGAAGGTAGATATGGGGGCATGGCCATCGCTGAAATATAAAATTTAACATTTAACTCAAAGAACAAAGGTATTACAAAGATCTCCCTTTACTGGGGCTCCTGGCTGGCTGAGTTGGAAGGGCATGTGACTCTTGCTTGATCTTGGGGTCATTAGTTTGAGCCCGATCATGACTATACAGATTGAATAAATAAATAGTTTTTAGAAAGAGAGAGATCTCCCCATATAAATTAAGAAAAAATATAAATGAAATTTGCAGGGAAAATTCATTCCTTCTGAAAAAATTCCCATAACCAATGAACACTTATCACGGCCAACTTACTATAAGCAGTACCAAAGAGACTTGAACAGTTATTTAAAACAAAACTTTATTTCTGTTAAATGAAATAGACATTTCAATATAGTGCTAGATAAGTGCTCCTTCCCTTCTCTAGAGTGAGAAGAGAAGACACACACACACACACACACACACACACACACACACAGAAACATAAATAAAATCAGAACACCATTCTGGAAGCATTTTGTAAAGGGACGGCAGAGAGTACCTATAAAATATTCAGGTTTATCACAGAACAGGACTCCTAAATCTCAAATATCACGACTACTTGCTTCTCCTGACACTTCATGAACTTGCCCTGTCAGGCTCTTCCTAGATACTCTATCCTCTAACCCCCATCCTTTTTTTCTAGCACTTCTCCAAATAAACTAAGTGCTACTCTCCCCACTTCTCAATTCTCCATTTAAGAATCCTGCCATGGCTTTGTTTTCTGTTCACTGAAAGAAATTCGAAGTATGGGTGATTACATTGCAGAAGAGCAGAGACAATATGAACTCACAGAAAGCCAGGATGACCTTTGATAGCTGAATTTTTGTTCCAAATTGACCACAAGAGGGCACAGTTTCTACTGACAAGTTAGAGTGTGTCCAAAATGGCTACAGTACACAATGCACTACACTCTTCTAAAAGTAGACTGACTAATAATTAACACCAGCACATATTTAACAGAGAAACTGTGACAGTAAACTACTTATCAGCAGTACTTATCAGACTGAAGTCAATGTTTACTCCAGGCTTGACTTATGATACAATTTTTCAGAATTTAAATCATTCCAGAATTTTAAGGATAACAAGTTTTTAAAATTATGATTCTTTAGAATGAACATAACCACAAGACACTTAAATGATTACTGCTCTTTTTTACTTTCTGAAATATTTTCTAGTACATAACTTTATTTGACAGAATTAAGGTAACTCACAAAAAAGAAAAACTACAACAAAAAACCCAGACAAGTTGAATTTATGAGCTTTTCTGCATCAAAATGCAGATTAATAAAAAGACTTTAAAACATTATGGATCATCAAGACAAGAATCTTGGTCTTGGGGTTCCTGGGTAAGCTCAGTTGATTAAGCAAGCCTCAGATTCTTTGACCTCATGGTCTCTTTGATACTGAGACTGAGCCCTATGTAAAGTGGATCATGGAGTGGATCAAGCTCTGGGCCCGGCACAGAACCAGCTTAAGATTCTCTCTCTCTCCCTCTCCCTTTTGCCCCTCCTCCGCTCGCATATGTGCACTCTCTCTCTCAAAAAAAAAAAATCTTGGTCTTCTGGCTAAATCATATTTTGCTGTCTCTAAATTTATAATGGTCAAGATTATATACTAAGCTAAATTATATACTCTGCAACTAGTAATCTTTTTGCAATCACCCAGAGCAATTTATTAGGAAGAAAATGAGAACAAGGTAAATATTATAAAACATCACCATGTACAAAGATAAATATCTTGTTTTATTTATTTATTTTGAGAGAGAGAGAAAGTATGAATGGGGAAGGAGTAGAGAGGGGAGGAGGAGAAGTTCCAAGCAGGCTCTGCATGGTCAGCACAGAGCCTGATGCAGGGCTGAAACCCATGAACCATGAGAGCATGGCCTGAGTCCAAATCGTGAGTCAGATGTTCAACGGAATGAGCCACCCAGGCGCCTCTAAAGTTAAACATTTTTTATTCAGTATCAATAATGTAAAAATTTCAGCCTTGCTCAGGGCAGAAAACGGAGGATAAATATTCTCAGCATCTAGACCGAGGAGCTGTCCGCCACATCACTGCCCTGCCCACCT
This sequence comes from Suricata suricatta, assembly GCF_006229205.1. Classification (NCBI taxonomy): domain Eukaryota; kingdom Metazoa; phylum Chordata; class Mammalia; order Carnivora; family Herpestidae; genus Suricata; species Suricata suricatta. The sequence goes on along the minus strand of NC_043703.1, from coordinate 134,286,372 downwards.
TTCTTCACTTACTTGAAGGTGATATTGAGATCATATTGTTCTTGAACGGAAAACTCTTCAGGAATACCATTGCTTTAAACACCATTGCTTTAAAGACAAAACTCAAGGGGCATCCGAGTGGCTCAGTCAGTTAAGCATCCGACTCTTGCTTTTGGCTTAGGTCATGATCTCGCGGTTTGTGACATCTAGCCCTGCACAGGGCTCTGCACTCACCGTGCAGAGCCAGCTCGGGATTCTCTGCCCCTACCCAATTCCTGTGTGCGCATGTGCACTCTCTCAAAATAAATAAATAAATAAAATGCTTTTTAAAAAGACAAAACTCAAATTCCTGGTCAGAGAATTTAAAAATTTCACTAATTATACCACTTTCATAATAGCTTTTATTGAGATATAATTCACATCCCATAAAGTTTACCCTTTCACTGCATACAATCCAGTGGTTTCTATTCTTTTTAAAGTAATTTAAAAAAATTTTTTTAATGTTTATTTTTGAGAGAGAGCGAGAGAGAGAGAGAGAGAGAGAGAGAGAGAGAGAGCAAGCGGGGAAGGGTCAGAGAGAGAGGGAGACACAGAATCAGAAACAGGCTCCAGGCTCTGAACTGTCAGCACAGAGCCCGACGCGGGGCTTGAACCCATTAACCATGAGATCATGATCTGAGCTGAAGTGGGCCGCTTAACTGATTGAGCCACCCAGGGGCCCCAATTCAGTGGTTTTTAGTACATTCACAGTTTCGTAACCATCACTGCTATCTAACTTTGAAACTTTTCATCATCTAAGCAGGCTCTGCATGGTCAGCACAGAGCCTGATGCAGGGCTCAAAAAGAAATCCTACACCAATCAATTAGCAGTCACTCCCCACTCCTCCCCCTCCCAGTTCCTGACAGCTACTGGTCTAATTTCTACCTTTATGGAAGTGACTACTCTGGATATTCCATTAAAATAGGATCATACAAAACATGGTCCTTTGTGACTGGCTTCTTTCATTGAGCATAACATTTTCTGGTTCATCCATGTTGTATCATGTATGATTCCTTTAGTTACTGAATATACTCCACGTTTTGTTTCTTCATTTATCAGCTGAAGGATATTTAGTCTGTTTCCACTTTGGGGCCATTATGAATAATGCTTCTATGAACATCAGTGTACCCATTTTTGTTTCTAATTCTCTTCGATACAGGCAGACCTAAGAGGGGAAGTGCCGAGTCACATGGTAACTCTATGTTTAGCTTTTTGAAGAAGTGTCAAACTTTTCTCCAAAGTGGCTCCACCATTTTATATTATCACCAGCAATACATGAGGGTTACAGTATCTCCACATCCTTGCCAACATTTGTTGTTATGGTTTTTATTTTAGCTGTCCTAGTGGGTGTGAAGTGGTATCTCACAGTGGTCTGAGCTGCAGTGCACTAATGACTAATGATACTGAGCATTATTTTATGCTCACTGGCCATCTGACTATTTTCTTTGGAGAAATGTCATATTCACCTCTTTGCCCATTTTTGTGTTGTCACTTTATGACTGACCTTGAATTCTTTTCATGTTACATGATTTGCAAATATTTAATCCCATCCTGTGGGTTTTCTTGATTTTCTTTATGGTGTTCTTTGAAGCACAAAATGTTTTAAATTTGATCAAGTTTTAAGTTTGTCTATTTTTTTTTCAAATATTTATTCATTTTTGAGAGAGAGACAGAGCATGAGTGGAAGAGGGGCAGAGAGAGGGAGAGACAGAATCCAAAGCAGGCTCCAGGCTCTGAGCTGTCAGCACAGAGCCTGATGCAGGGCTCGAACCCATGAACTGAGAGATCATGACCAGAACCGAAGTCAGACACTCAACCAACTGAGCCACCCAGGCGCCCCAAGTTTGTCTATTTTTTGTTGCTTATGCCTTTGGTGTTATAGCTAAAAAACTAATGTCTAGCCCAAGGTCACAGAATTTTTTTTCCTATCTTTTATTCTAAGCATCTTATAATTTTAGGTCTTCATTTAGGTCTATGATCCATCTTGAGTGAATTTTTGCATGGTGTCCAGGAGAGCTCCAATTTCACTCTTCTGCATGTTGAGAAATACAGCATTATATAGAGTACTAAACTCTCTACTCAACTGCCCTGGTCACTTCCTAATTTGCACTTTATGCTGCCGCCAAAATAAACAACTCGCCATTCCCCAATGCTATCTACACTTTCGCCCTTTGGAACATACTGCCTAGACGAATGCTTGCTCCAGCTCCTTCCTGGGCCTACTCCTAGATAATCCGTTCAAGCTCCGCTTAGGCCATCATCCCTTCCCCCATGCCCGTCTCCCTATCCCTCTTCTGGCCTGGGCATCCCAAACACACACACCCAAAGATCCCAGGTAACCTTCTCCAATGGGAGTGGGCCTGGTTAGCAAAGTCCTGCAGATCTAGAACTCGTCTCAGTTTAGAGCGGCTTTTGCAAACTATTATGATTCAAAGATGCCCCAGAAGTCAGCTCGGTTCAGTCGGCCTTTTAGAAGCCATTCATATTAGAATCTGGGATAGGATTTTTCTGAGATAATTTCAGGGTGACTACTGCATTATCTCCAGCTATCAGAAAAATATCCCTTGAGTGTGAAAGTGGAAGTAAACAACATAATCAAGTAGCAATCATTTAGAGGCAAAAGTATGCTGCATACTATATAATGTGAGTTAGAGACCATCACTACCAATAAAATAATCTGACCATCGACTATGTACCAAGCACCTCCAGCTATTCAAAGCTCACTACTTAGAAGGGTTTGTCTGACAGGAGTATGAAGAAAGGTTCAGGAACGGGAGTGAAGATATGTGAAGCTTAGTCCTGCCAGTAGCTAGCAATGGGGTGTGAGCAAGCGATTTCCCTTGTGTCTTCTTCCCAACTCTGTCCCCCCAATTTAAAAACAAGAAAGTGAAAAAAGGCTATTTCTAACATTCCTTCTAAAAGTCAATGTTTACATCGAATAATTTAAGTCTAAACTAACCTTCCATATACTAAACTAGCTAGCTAGTTATGTAAGAATCATATAAGGGGTGTAACAACGAAACAGTAACAACGACAACTACAAACAACACCGCTGGTTTTCAATCAGGAGAGTTAAGACAGGAACCATAAATCAGTATTTAAAGCTACTGAGGTGTTTCTGACGTCCCACCAGGTCTGGAGAACTGGTATAAGGCACTGTGCCATGAGTTTTATAAAATATAAATACCAACTTTTAAGTCTGAAAGGGGTGTTACAGGGATGGCCTTATCAAGATTACCACTTAATCAGAGGTTGGCAAGATGGGCGGGATTACAACAAACACAGAAGAGGGATGGGAAAGAGAGCAGAGAAAGAAAAGCATGAGCAAGGGCACCAGGACAGAAAACACGGGCTATTTTGAGTATAAACAGTGGGCCAAACCTCAGGGTACCTCCCATATAAATACTCCCTTACAGAGGGAGACGGCTAACCCACAGCCCCTGCTGAAGGAATAGTTCTGACTGCTTTTCCAGTCACTTGAACTGGGTGTGAGTCTACCACACGGGCAACTAACTACAGGAAGACCAATAGCCAGCGTGATCTCAGTCCCTGGTTTGCTTAGGACACTCCTAATTTACACCTACAGCAGAATCCTTCATAGTGCCCACTTTCATCCTCAAATAATAATTAAATTTTTATTTAATTTGAATGATAAAACATAAGCTTGCTCTACCAGTAAACCCTGAGCTGAAGAAAGGATATAGGCCAGATTCTCTAAAATAGGGGTCAGCAAAGATGTCCATTTTTTAAAATTCCAGTGTTACATTAGTTTCAAGTGTACAATACAGCGATTCAGCAATTCTGTACACTACACTCAGTGCTCATTATGATAAAGTGTACCCTTAATCCCCTTCAGCTATTTCACTGACCCCTCCACTCACCTCTCTTCTGGTAACCATCCATTTGTCTCTATAGTTGAGTTTGTTTCTTGATTTGAAACAGGTCCATTTTTATAAACAAAGTTTTACTAGAACACAGCCATGTTCATTTAAGTACTGTCTATGGCTGCCTTCACAATACAATGGTAGAGTTGAGTAGCTGAGGAGGAGACCATATGAAATACCTGAAAGACTTATTATTTGGTTCTTTACAGGAAAACCTGGCTGACCCTCACTCTACATCAGCATTGTCCAATAGAACTTTCTGCACTGATGGAAATGCTCTACGTCGGCACTGCGCAATAGACTGCCACATGGAGCTATCTACTGATCAACTAAAATATGTCTAGTACAACTGAAAACCTGAATTTTATATATTTGCATATGCAATAAAATATTTAAATTTGGGAGTTTTAATTTTGAGACATTACATTTAAAATTTACTTGATGTATATACTGTAAAACGGTTACAGTAAGTTTAGTTAACATCTACCACCACACACACTTAAAAGTTCTTTTTTTCTTGTGATGAAAACTTTAAGATTTATTCTCTTACCATCTTTCAAATATACAATACAGAACCGTTATTCCTACAGTACATGCTACTATATGTATGCAATGTATATAAGTCCCCAGGATTTATTTAGCTTCTAACTGGAAAAAAAATCAACTTTAAAAAACATAGTTCTAGTAGTTTCAACACACATATTAACTTGTGTAACCATCATCACCAGCCAAAGCAGGGAAGTTCTATTACTGCAAAAACTCCCTTGGAAGTTATATTCTCGCCTCCTCCTAACCCTTGGCAATCACTGACTGGATCTTTGCCACGACAGTTCTGTCTTTTCAAGAATTTCATATAAATTTAACCACTCATTATGTAACTTAAAAAAAATTTTTTAATGTTTATTTATTTTTGAGAGAGATACAAAGTGTGGGCAGGGAAGTGGCAGAGTGAGAGGGAGACACAGAATCTGAAGCAGGCTCCAGGCTCCGAGTTGTCAGCACAGAGCCCGATGCGGGGCTTGAACTCACAAACCATGAGATCATGACCTGAGCCGAAGTCGGACACTTAAGCGACTGAGCCACCCAGGCGCCATCATTATGTCATTTTTTGAGACTGTCTTCTTTCACCAAGTGGCTGCATGTACTGTTAGTTTGTTCCTTCTCATTTCTGAGTAGTATTCTACCGTATGGATATACCACCATTTATCCACTACCGTGGAAGGACATACTAGCTACTTTTAGTTTCTGGTGAATATGAATGAAGCTGCCTAGAAATTTGAGTACAGGTTACAAAAATGCCTAGGGGTGCAACTGAGTCATATGATAGGCACATGCTGAACTTTGTAAAAATCAAACTCTTTCTAAAGTAGTTGTACCATTGTTCATTTCCAGCAGCAATTTATGAGAGTCCCAGCTGTTCTGCATCTAGAGTACCTGGCAGCGTACTTGTAATTTTGGCCACTCTAACAACCGTGTGACAGCAGGTCACGGCGGTTTTGGTTTGCACCTCCCTGATGGCTAATGATGCTCAGTCTCTATTCATGTGCTCGTTTGCCATCTTTGGTGAAGTGTGTTCTAGTATTTTTCCTATGTTTTAATTAAGATGTTTATTTTTGTATTGTTGAGTTTTGAGAGTTCTTTATATATTCCAGATACAAGTTCTTTTCATTCTCTTAATAGTGTCATTTGCAGAGTGTTATGGCTGAATTGTGTGCATTCATTCATAAAATTCATGTTTTAGTCCTAAACTAAACCTTAGAATGTAACTGTATTTGGAGACAGGTCTTTTAAAGAGGCAATTAAGGTTAAATGAAGCCATACAGTTGGCTCTAATCCAGTAGGACTAGTGCCTTATGAAGGGATCCAGAGATGTGCGCGCACATTGAAAAGACCATGTAAGAAACAGCAAGAAGGTGGCCACCTAAAATGCATGGAGAGCCTAAGAAGAAACCAACTCTACCAACACCTTGATCTTGAACTTCCAGTCTCTATGACTGTGAGAAAATAAAATTTCAATTGCTTGAGCCACCCAAAGTGTGGTACTTTGTTACGACAGTGCAGAGAGGAAAAGTTTATATTTTTGATAAAGCCTACTTTATCTACTATTTTCATTCATGGATTGTGCTTTGGTGTCATGTCAAAAAAACCATTTTGCTTAATCCCAGTTTTCTCTGCTTTCTTTTTAAAAAGTTTTAGATTTGGTACATTTTGATTTAATTTTTATTTAAGGTGGGACACTTAGGTCAAGGTTTTTTGCTTTTGCATGAATATGTCCAATTGTTCTGTTTGTTGTAAAGACTATCCTTCCTGCATTAAACTGCCTTTCACCTTTGTGAAATACCTGTCAAATACCTGTGTGGGTCTATTTCTGGATTCTACATGGATCTGCTGATCTTGTGTCTTTCCCGTACTAAGACTTACATGCAGTGTTGATTACTGTAGTTTTACAGAAAGCCTTAAAAATCAATTATTGTGATTCCTCCAACTTTTTCAAAGTTGCTTCAGCTATTCAAGGCCTTTTGCCCTGCCCTATAAATTTTAGAATCGACCTGTCAATATATACATTTTTAAAAAATCCTGCTGCGATTGTTTGGAATTGCATTAAATCTATAAATCAATTTGGAGAAAACTGCTATCTTTACTATATAGTCTTCTACTCTATAAACACCAATCTCTAGGTTTTCTCTGGTACCTTTCATCAGTGTTTCACAGTTAACAGCATATAGATCCAACACATTACTCTAATTTTAATTTTAATTTTAATAGCCATGTGAAGCTAGTGACAACTGTAATAGATATCACAGGTCTAAAAAGTATGAACTTGGAAATCCTGAGAAACAGTACCACCGCAAGATGTAACCCAGTGTGAAAACTGTCATAAAATTGTGCCAGTGTCTTAGCAAGCAGGACCTTTGGCAAAGACTAGAAAAAGCAGAAAAGATACTATGAGGAGATAGTTAATAAAGAACACAGAACAGAACAAATGCACAGAAAAAAAATTAATAAGAGACCATGAGAAAGGAACAGATATCCAAAAGCTGCCTTGAGTTCCTGACAACTTTCCAGTTTCATATCACACGTTATCTTTATAACAGCCTCTATTTTCTTGAGTTACCTTAAATGACTCTTTGTTTCTTAAAACCAGATTTTTAAAACTTTTTCTTTTATTTAAGTGACAGAGAGAGCATGAACGGGAGAAGAGCAGAAGGAGAGAGAGAATCTCAAGCAGACTCCACACTTAGCACCGAGCCAGACATGGGGCTTAGTCCCACAACTCCGGGATCAGGACCCGAGCTGAAATCGAGTCAGACGCTCACCTGACTGAGCTACCCAAGTGCCCCTTTAAAACAGATGTTTAAAGATCTAAATTTCTAGGACTTAAGGTACTAATTACAAAAGAGAAAAAAACAGATTGAGACTATCATGGTAATTTTTTGTAAAAAATTAACTTAGCAGGGGCGCCTGGGGGGCTTAGTCAATTAAGTGTCAGACTTCAGCTCAGGTCATGATCTTACAGTCCATGAGTTCAAGCCCCACCTCGGGCTGTCTGTTGTCAGCGCAGCTTGCCTCTTCCAATCTTCTGTCTCCCTCTCTCTCTGTCCCTCTCCCACTTGTGCTCTCTCCCTGTCTCTCAAAAATAAACATTTTTCTTAAAAATGCACTTAGCTAATGACTGTATATCGTGGAAAATAATCTGTCCATGATAAAAGACAACATATCAATAAATCTTACTTCAAAGTTTAATTCAGATTTCAAAATGGGCTTATTCTGTATCAAGAACACTTTTCAATGGCAGACTACAAATGTCAATTTAACTAATAATATGGTTAAAATTTAACAGTGGCATTCACTGAGTTTGGGAAAACATAAGGGTGCAGATAATCAGCTTCCAACTTCCCACGACAGAAGCAATAATAGCAGCATCTCTGGCCCAGTTGTGCTCAAAACCCCAGTGTTTATAAAAACCACCTGAGGTTTTGCTTTTGGAAATACATTAGCTGAAATATGAGAATCCCTCGTTACAAATATCAGGATAAAGCAAATAAAATACAAGTAAAGTTTATGTATTTATTTTGAGAGAGCAGGGGGGAAAGGGCAGAGAGAGGAGAGAGAGAATCCCAAGCAGGCTCCATGCTCAGCTCTGAGCCCAAAACAGGGATCAAACTCAGGAACCAAGAGATCATGACCTGGGCCAAAATCAAGAGGCAGATACTTATCCAACTGAACCACCTAGGCACCCCACAATAAATACTCTTTTAAATGCACTGCTGAACTCACAAGCAATCCACAGGCAGCAAAAACAAAGAAAGTAGTAATTAATCAAAAATATCTGTTGAATGTGTTTATTTAATGAAATCAGAGTGGTAAGCAAGAGCTAAAACCATGATCTTAGCTCAAACATCAAATATAGAGACTTGAATTTTGATTTTTACTAGATGTAGTGAAAGGTGGAATTGAGACCACTACATTAAACCAGAAACACCTGTGAAAGGCCACACCCCTCAGTACATGGATAGGGATGCGGGCTGGGCGTGTCTGTCCACTGACCAAGAGAGCACAGACACAGCTGTATGAATCAGGACCTCACTGGAATGGGGTCCAGTGAAAATTATTATAAGCCTACTCTCAGTCAAGTATAAATTTATACTTCTGACAAGGACCAGGGCCTCAAGCCAATAAATGAACGTCAGCTGTTGCTAGGCTGGTGGTAATACAAGGCACCTGTCAGAAAGAGCAGGAAATACTCTGTATGAAGTCAAACGCACCTTCAACCCACATCCCAGGAGATTCCTAAATATGACTATAAGCCAGGCAAGACATTAAAACAAAATCATCAAACCAAAAGGAAACAAACTACCACAGCAGCAAAAGCTATAAAAAACAGAATTAAATCTGCTAGAAATTCAAATTTTAGAATTAACAGATACATTATATAAAATTACAATTAGGTATGCCCTAAAAGTTTACAGAAATCGGGGCTCCTGGGTGGCTCAGTTGGTTGAGTGGCTGACTTGGGCTCAGGCCATGATCTCATGATTTGTGAGATCAGGCCCTGCATCGGGCTCTCTGCTGTCAGTACAGAGCCTGCTTCAGATCCTCTGTCCCCTTCTCTCTCTCTCCTCCCCACTCACCACTCACACACAAGGGCGCAGTCTCTCAAAACTGAATAAACATTTTAAAAAATAAAATAAAAATTTACAGAAATAGAATATATATTCAATATAGGCCAGAAACAAGAGGCCAACAAAAAGGACTTGGGAGACAGGGAAAAAAAAAAATCTAATAGAATTTCTACAAAATACACACACACACACACACACACACACACACACACACACAATCCTTGAAATTAAAAACCTAATTGGAGCAGACACAGAGAAAAAAATCAGTAAACAAAATGACAGATCTGAATCAGGAAAGAAAGCCAAAGAAATAAAAGGTATGAAAGAGATTAAGAAACATCTTAAAACCATCCCATCTCATTAAATCTCATCTCAAAAAGAGAGATTGACATACATCTAATTAAAATTTCAGAAGGCAACAATAGGAAAAAAAAATTGAGAAGCAGCAATACTTCAAGTGACACTGGTTGAAGTTTTTCCAGAATAGATAAAAGATGCCATATTCAGGAGACATTAAAAGTCCTTAGAAGGATAAAATAGAAATCCACATCCAGACATAGCAGATGAAACTGAAAACCTCCAAAGGCAAGGAGGTGATCTTTAAAATCAGACAGAGAAAGGTTCCTATATATGAACAACAATTAGACTTCTCAGAAAAATAATAAAGGTTGGAATAATACTATGCTAAGAGTAATTAACTCAATTTAGAATTGCATTCCTAGGTAAAAAACATCATTCAAGAAATAGGACAAAAAAAACACATTTTTTAATAAAAACTGAGTTCACCACCAAAAGGCATGGAATATATCCTTCTCAAGGTATAGGTATAGTTCAAGAGTAAAAAAAAAAAAAAAAAAAAAAAGACTCAGTACAGTCTAAATGCTAAAAGGAGCAAACATAAAATAATTTGGTCATCTTGGTTTGATATAAACAAACACTGACTGTAGAGAGCAATAATAATAATAATAATAATGTCTAACTTATACCATTTTTTAAAAGCTAGTACTCAAATACTGAACAAACGGCCTGTAAATGGAAAGGTGTGATTGGTATTAAAGGGCTCTTGGGAACATGTATTATTTAGGAGGTGTGTAGTGTAAGCAATTAATGTGAGGTCTTAAATTAGACACATGTACTAAATTATCAAGAGTAACTTCTAGAAGAGTAAAAGTAGTCCATAGCCGTGATGCTGAATTAGGGAGAACACAAGCCCCTGGTGGCAGAAAGGAAGTGTGGGAATGTGTGAAGGCACTCTGGGTTGCACCAATAACTGAGGATGATAACGGCATTTGGTAGGTAGGAGCCACGGATTTTAAATGTCCTGCTGCGCCTATAAAGGGCCACACAGTGAAAGTCCTGGCCAAAATGCCAGTAGCCCTATGAAATAACGTACGAAATAACATATACACCTACCAAAAGTGAATTTAAATAATTCATCATGGAAATTAAACAATAAAAATCACCTATAAATGTGTTTTAAGTCACAAATTCTTGAGCCCCAGATATAACAGACTCTGAATCAATAGGTCTGTGATGAGACCCAGGAGCTTACAGTTTTAATAGCCACCCAAGCAACTAAGATACAATCCAACAATCACACTCTGAGAAACACCACAGCCTAATGAAGGGGACGCAGGAGGTGAAGAGGGTTTCAGAGACTCCCACTGCAGGGAGAGGCTCTGAGGCAGGAGCCGCCCACTGCTGGGGAGAGGTCCAGCAGCAGGGGGAGGTGGTGGCAGTTCACCTGCTGGTACCATCAGGAGTCCCCAAATCAGAAACTGCAGATCAAAACGAAAGGGGGTTTTTCTTAAGTAGAACAGTGTTTTCTCATTATGCAAAATAAAATCTTCTTTCTTTTAATTGGTGGAAATGAAATTACAACCAAATGGCTCAGGGCACCATCAATAAAGCAATTCAATCCACAAACCATAAATGAACCATCTATAAAACAGATGGAGGGAAGGTCTGGCCACACTCTGACCTACACTCTTTGAGTAAATGCCCTTCATTCACTAATTCCTAACATCTAGGATGCGACTGCCACAGAGCAGCAGAATATTGTTTCTGAAAGATATTAAATATATTCTGGCAGGGGGGGGAGGAGTTTCTTGTACTGAAAATAATACTATATATTATCTTCATAGAGATTAACAATAGAATAGTACATTAAAAGAGTCTGAAGAGGGGCACTTGGGTGGCTCAGTCTGTTAAGTGGCTGAATTCGGCTCAGGTCATGATCTCATGGTTTGTGAGTTCAAGTCCCACATCAGGCTCTGTGCTGACAGCTCAGAGCCTGGAGCCTGCTTTGGATTCTGTGTCTCCCTCTCTCTCTCTCTCTGCCCCTCCCCTGCTCATGGTCTCTTTCTCTCTCTCAAACATAAACATTAAAAAAAAAAAAAAGAATCTGAAGAGTTTACAGTAAGGAAATCCATTTGCTTTGGATTCCACATTTCCCCCATGATATGATTAAAAGGAACTCCCAATTCTTCCCCATTTTCATTACAAAATTTAAGATTTAGAAACACTCACTTAAGTAAATGTGTTTTATTCCCTGCTGTATCCTTGGCACCTAGGACAGTGTCTCGAAAAGGAACTCAAAAGATGTTTGCTGAATGAGTAATTAAAACCAGCTGCATGCTGGTAAATGTTTAAAAAATCAGCTTGGTGGAAAAGGGGAGAGCAAGCCTTGATGGATGGTATTTTAGGATTGTAAACTCTCCCACCATGGCTACCAACTCAAAATCTCTGAACACAGAGTGGGAAAGAGATGCTCATAATCTCACTAGCACAAAAAGGCTCCAGGACATCAATGATTAAAATGCTAAGTGTAGGTTATTTTATACAAATACAGAATTAACACCTCAAAAACCAATATTCCTGAGGAATGAACATTTTTCAGGTAATGGGATACATGTTAAGTGGAAAATGTACATTTTTTTTCAATTCAAAGAAATGCTATATACTTACTAAATCATGGGTTCTTAACCTGGGGCCAAGGATAGGTTCAGGGAACCCAAGAACCCCTGATACTGAATGAAAACTGATAATATGTTTATGCATCTTTCTGGGAAGAAATTCTATAGTGTCCATCAGGTATCTCAAAGTGTCCATAACCCAAAGATTAAGAACCACTTTTCCAAGAAAGGAACTGAGAAGAACTACAAAAACAACCATAAAACAAGTAACAAAATGGCAATATGTATGTACCTATCAATAATTACCGTGAATGTAAAGAGACTCAATGTTCCAGTCAAGACACGGGGGGATGGAATGGATAGAAAAGCAAGCCCTATGTATATGCTGCCTACGAGAGACTCATTTCAGACTTACTATAGTCACACAATGAAAGTGAGGGGATGGAAAAAGCGTCTAGTATGCAAACGAAGGGATAAGAAAGCCAGAGTGGCAATACTTACATCAGACAAAAAAAGACTAAAGACTGTAACAAGGGACAAAAAAGGACACTATATAGTCACAAATGGAACAACCCAACAGGAAAATACAACAATTGTAAACATTTATGTACCCAAAATGAGAGCACCCAAATACATAAAGCAGCTAATAGCAAACATGAAGTAATGACTGTAATACAACAATGGTAGGAGACTGCCACACCCCACCTACATCAACGGACACGAGCACCCAAGCAGAGCTTCGACATGGAAACGGTGGTTCCGAATGATACACTGGACCAGATGTATCTAACAAATACATTCAGAACATTCCATCCTAAAACAGCAGGATACACATTCTTTTCAAGTGTCCAGAATAGATCACGTATTAGCCCACAAAACAAATCTCAGCGAATTCAAGAGACTGAAATCATACCATGCATCTTTTCTTTTTTTAATGTTTATTTTTGAGAGAGAAAGAGAATATGAATCCCAAGCAGGCTCCATGTTGTCAGTGCAGAGCCCAATGTAGGGCTCAAATCCACAAACTAAGAGATCATGACCTGAGCTGTAATCAAGAACTGAAAAAAAAAAAAAATTCTGGAAAGAACCCAAATACATGGAGGTTAAATAACATACTACTAAACAATAAGTCAACCAAGAAATCAAAGAGGCAATCAAAAAATACATGAAGGCAAATAAAAATGAAAAGACAATGGTCCAAAATCTTAGAGATGCAGCCAAAGCTGTTCTAAGAGGGAAGTTTATAACAATATAAGCCTACCTCAGGAAAAAAAAAAATCTCAAATAAAAAACCTAACCTTACACCTAAAGAAACTAGAAAAAGAAAAAACAAAAGCCAAAAAATCAGTTTTAAAAAAGGGAAATAATAAAGATTAGAGAAGAAACAACTGAAATAGAAACTTAAAAAAAAAATCAGTGAAATCAGGAGCTAGTTCCATGAAAAGGGCAACAAAATTAATAAACTGCTTACCCAGACTCTCCCCCCCACACACACACACACAAAGAGAGAGAGAGAGAAAGAGAGAGAGCGAGCGTGCGCGCCTGCGCGCACTCAAATAAACAGAATAAACACCTGGGTGGCTCAGTCGGTTGAGCATCTCTTTTATTTTTAATTTTTTTAATGTTTTTATTTATTTTTGATACAGAGAGAGACAGAGCATGAGAGGGGGAGGGGCAGAGAAAGAAGGAGACAGAATCCAAAGCAGGCTCCAGGCTCTGAGCTAGCTGTCAGCACAGAGCCTGACACGGGGCTCGAACCCACGAACGTGAGATCTGACCTGAGCCGAAGCCGGAGGCTTAACCGACTGAGCCACCCAGGCTCAGGTCATGATCTGAGGGTCATGAGATTGAGCCCCACATCAGGCTCTGTACTGAGTGTGGAGCCAGCTTAGGATGTTCTCTCTTTCTTCTCCTCGGTCCCACTCCCCCTCTTCCCCTTTCACAAAACAAAAAGATTTAAAAAAGAAAAGAAAGAGAAAGAAAAGAAAGGAGAAATAGCCATCAACACCACAGAAATACAAAGAATTGAAGAGAATATTAGATAAATTATATGCCAACAAATTGGAAAAGAAATGGATAGATTTCTAGAAAGATATAATCTCTCAAAATTGAATCAGGAAGAAATAGAACATTTGAGGGGTGCTTGGGTGGCTCAGTCGGTTGAGTGTCTAACTTCGGCTCAGGTCATGATCTCGCGGTTACTAGGTTCGAGCTCTGGGTCAGGCTCTGTGCTGACAGCTCAGAGCCTGGAGCCTGTCTTCGGATTCTGTGTCTCCCTCTCTCTCTGACCCTCCCCCGCTCATGCTGTCTCTCTCTCTCTCAAAAATAAATAAACATAAAAAAAAATTTTTAAGAAAATCTGAACAGATTGATTACCAGCAATGAAACTGAACAATAATCAAAAAAATTCCCAAAAAGTTCAGGACCAGATGACTTCACAGGTGAATTCCACTGAATATTAAAAGAGGAGTTAATACCTGTTCTTCTCCAACTATTCCAAAAAATAGAAGAGGAAAAAAAAGGCTTCCAAATTCATTCCACAAGGCCAATATTACCCTGATAATCAAAACCAGATAAGGACACTACAAAAAAAGAGAACGAGAGGCCAATATTTCTGATGAACACCGGTATAAAAATCCTCAACAAAATATTAGCAAAACAAATCCAATAATATTTTAAAAATATCCTTCACAAGATTAAGTGGGATTTATTCCTGGGATGCAAGGGTGGATCAATATTGACAAATCAATCAACGTGATACATCACATCGACAAGAGAAAGAATAAATATGGTCATTTCAATAAGATGCAGAAAAAGCATTTGACAAAGTACAACATCCATCCATGACAAAAACCCTCAACAAAGTAGGTTTGGAGGGAACATACCTCAACATAATAAAGGCTACATACTAAAAACCCACAGCTAATATAACACTCAATGGTCAAAATCTGAGAGCTTTTCCCTTAAGATTAGGAACAGACACAGATGTGCACTCTCTACACTTTTATTCAACATAGTACTGGAAGTGACAGCCATAGTGATCAGACAAGAAAAAGAAATAAAAGGTATCCAGAATGATAAGGAAAAAGTAAAACACTATTTGCAGATGACATGATACAATATATAGAAAACCCTAAGGACTTTGCCAAAAAACTACTAGAACTGATAAATGAATTCAGTAAGGCCACAAGATACAAAATCACTGTACAGAAATCTGCTGCATTTCTATACACTAATAATGAAGTAGCAGAAAGAGAAACAAGAAAACAGTCCCATTAACAATTGCATCCAAAATATTAAAGTGACTAGGAATAATATTTAACCAAGGAGGTGAATGATCTGTATTCTGAAAACTATAAAACAGTGATGAATGAAATTGAAGATGAGCACAAACAAATGGAAAGATATTCCACGCTCATGGACTGGAAAAATAAATATATCACTGGGGGTTATATGGGAACCAACTTGACAATAAACTATAATTTAAAAATAATAAATAATTTTATAAAAATAAATATTGTTAAAATGACCATACTACCCAAAGCAATGTACAGATTTAATACAGTCCCTACTAAAATACCAACTGCTTTCACAGAACTAAAACAAACAATCCTAAAATTTGTATGGAACCACAAAAGCACTGAATAGCTAAAGCACTCTTAAAAAGAAGACAAGAGTAGAGGTATCACAATCCTAGATTTTAAGACATGCTACAAAGCAATCAAGACAATAGGACACTGACAAAAACAGACACAGATCAGTGGAACAGAACAGAGCGCCCAGAAGTAAATCCACAATTACATGCTCAATTAATCTTTGACAAAAGAGGCAAGAATATGCTATGGGAAAAAGTCTCTTCAACCAATGGTGCTGGGAAAACAGGACAGTTATATGCAAAAGAATGAAACTGGATGAGTTTCTTATTCCACACACAAAAATAAACTCAAAATAGATTAAAGACCTAAATGTAAGATCTGAAACCATAGAAATGCTAGAAGAGAGCATGGGCAGTAATTTCTCTGACACTGGCTATAGCAACATTTTTCTAGATGTGTCTCCTGGGGCAGGGGAAACCAAAGCAAAAACAAAACTATCGGGACTATATCAAAATAGCTTCTGGACAATGAAAGAAACAATCAACAAAACTAAAAGACAACCTAGTGAAAGGGAGAAGATATGTGCAAATGACATATCCAAAAAAGGGTTAGTATCCAAAATATAAAGAACTTATACCACACCAAAACCAGTGATATGAGGACATGCATGTGCTTTTTTTTTAAACAATACAAATATAAATATATTCCAAAGACAAACAGACTAACTTAACTTCATCAAACCAAGAACTACTGCTTTCAAAAAGCACTCCTAGTAATATTAGAGGTATGTTACACTATATAAAATTATTCTACCATTAATCCTTTCATTAAAAATTCACCTATTATTACAGGAGAATCCCCAATATGAATACCATAATTTCCACATTTCTCCTCTGTTCCTAAAACCCTTCAAATGGATCTCATTTGCTTCTGTTACTGCTGGGCTTTTACTTCTATTATATTACCATCATCTCAGAGGATAAAGGGCAGGAGAAGCCACTGGAAGGTAGGACAACCTCTAAGGCCATGGTGCATTACAGCAGGCCGGAAATGATCACTGAGGTTGAAGTAATTTAATGGAAACGGACAAAAATGGTTAAAATTCTATTTCATCCCACATATTCCAGCTTGTGGTGTCCAGAGTCAAAATTAACAAGAACCGGATTATATTTACTAAAGCAATTATTCTCAGGAATAAAGAGCTACGGTGTCTGTTGCACTTCCAATCCAGAGCCGTCTGGAACAGACTTCACATGAAGAGCCACAATGGAGCTGGGCCATTCCTCTCCAATAAAGCGGGACCTGACCTCAGTCTGCTGCCAAGTATCAAGACCACATCTCCTCAAGTAAGTTATGAAACACCTTAGCCAGATGGACAGGAAAAAGAAATTTAAGAGCAGATTATGGAAAACAGAAGACCAGTTCACAAAATAAGACAAGGGAAAATGCGGTCATGAAGCCAAAAACAGGCACGGCAGCGGCTAGCTATCCAGATCCCCAACAATAACGGGAACTGATGTACCCAGTGCTGCTGAATATTACGTTCAGGTACCACGTTTCGATGGGATAGCTTGTGGTTTCCCGTGATAATCCCACACAGGCCTTCAAGGGCTAAAGAAACTGGACAATGAGCCCCTACTGTCCTTGGCCTGTGCTATGACCTCCTACCAAAGCCAGCCTCACCTGGAAAGGGCCCTTCTGGTGAGTCAGATGAAATGTAAATCCATTAAACTGCTGAGGGAATCACTCTCTATCCTCCCAGAATAAGAAACTCACAATACGTAACAAACACCTATAAATTCATAATTCTAGTCCTTTTTAAGTTCCGTATTTTTTAAAATTAGAGAAGTGAACATTTCACAAGGACCTCCCCTTTAATTTTTTTATTTATCCTAGGGGCAAACTAGAATAATCCTTTTAGAAACCCTTATTCTAGGCGCGCCTGGGTGACTCAGTCAGTTAAGTATCCGGCTTTGACTCAGGTCATGATCTCACGGTTCATCAGATCGAGCCCCATGTCGGGCTCTGTGCTGACAGCTAGCTCAGAGCCTGGAGCCTGCTTCGGATTCTGTGCCTCCCTCTCTCTCTGACCCTCCCCTGCTCACACTCTCTCTGCCTCTCAAAAATAAATAAAAAACATTGAAAAAATTAAAAAAAAAAGAATCCCTTATTCTATTAAAATAAACAGGTACATAGGCAAGATGATACATGTATGCATACAAACAATAATACAAAGGCAAAAAGATGGTGGTTATATGCATGTTCTAGGAGTTTGAGTCTGATCTCCATCATTTTTTACCAATACACACATAACGCATTTATTAGCCTATATGACCATAAGCAAGTTCTTCAACCTCCATGTGCCAGTTTCCTCATCTGTAAAATGAAGATAATAAATGAGGTAAACGAAATAAATGAGGTAGTTGTGAGGCTTAAATTCTAAAGTGCTTAGAACAAAGTCGGTAAATAGTTAAGTGCCCACTATCAACTATTATTCTATTATTAATCCAGCCTACAGAAAAATGCATGAAATTTCATGCTAAATTTGCAGCAGCGCAGGTAATGTTTATTCTTTTTACAATGTTGTTTCCTATGTATAAAGCAAATATTTTCATAATCAGAAAAAAAATCTTATTTAAAAAATTAAACAATTTCAATGATTATCTATCTAAGAGCAAAGACACAGTGTGGGGTTTTTGTACTTTTGTCTTCCACTGTCTTAACTCAGTGAAGTGATTCTCAAGATTTGGATAAACCAGGAAAATACTGACACATCTACATGAATCTGCTTAAAATGAACAATATTAGATATATTCAGAAAAAATAGTAATTTCAATTTCTTTAAGGAAAAAAAGCATTTACAATCAAGCAGAAGCTTCATAGTTAAGTGTCTAGTTAAGATAACATTTATGCAAACCAAATAATTATACAATGTAAAAAACCAAAAATTGTCTGTTTCAGAGATACAAATTTTCATGAAGCTGTTATCCAACAGTAGAGACTGGTATAGTTAATCATACCATTGAACTCCAAACGTGGTCTGATCACGTTGACATGGTATATATATCCTACTACAACATTTAAAAACTTAGCTGAAAGGTTAGAGCAAGGATAGCAAAGCAAGTAAGGATGTTACCTCAAATTGTGCATGACACACACTATCATAATAATTATCCCATAATATCTGTTATAAGAAGACTTCTTGTAAATCTGAGCAGTGAAATAGCTCCAAAACCATGATTAAAAAAGAAGTTTATCTGGCATTTGTAAAGTGCACTCTAAGCAGCCAGCAACAATGAAAGGGCTAAGAACGAAGAAAATAAGGTCATAACCTGATGTACTCTGACTGCTCACACTCTGATTGGCTAGTGTGAGCAACAAAAAGTTAGAAGCTCTATACAAATGCTGAAGAGCAGAGGCGAAGAAAGCAATAAAGTGGCTTCTTGTGTTGGTAAGAAGCTAAAAGAGAACGGAGTAGCAAAAAGCAAAGGTAAGAGGCAGCGACAGCCAGTGATGACAATCAGGAAAGAAGTCAGAGGGCAGTAGAGTCACAGCCCTGCTCTAGAAGCGCAGAGTATCTGAGCCAACTATATGTCCACAGCCTAGAAGAGCAAAGGGCATGTCGTCCCACTGCACAAATAGCAAATTTTCTCCAGAAAACATGCAAAGAACATTTAAAATACATCTGGAAGTGAAAATGTGATTAACCAAGGAACACTTTTCAAAGATTAATGAGGATATTGCCATATCAAGTACCAAAACATATGAAAAAGACACAATAATTAGAAAAGTGCGTTTCTGGCACATGAACAGACCAACAGATCAATGGAACAGAAGAGTCCAAATTTAGAATATGATAAAGAAATAAATTCAAATCAGTGGTGAAAAGACCCTTTTAGAACAACTGTTTATTCAGGTGGGGGAAAAATCGGACTCCTATCTCATGTTATGTACAAAAATAAATTCAGGTGTTTTAAGACTTAAATATAAAAACCATAATCATTGAAATACTAGAAAAAAGATAGTGCATTCTGATAATCATGGAGTGAGGGCCTCTCAAAACTAACATGAAGGATATCACAGAAAAAGTAACAACATATCTGATCACATACAAATCAAGGATTCTACATGGCAAAATAAGTAGGTAGAAAATGGTCAAAGGATGATACAAAATAGCAATTTATAGAAGAAATATAAATAATAAGTATTTAAAAATTTTTAAGCCCAGTAAAAATCAAAGAATGTAAGTTCAAATAATAAAATGCATATTTTGGCATACCAGTTTGGCAAAATTCAAATAAATTAATGACTTGAATAAATGACATGAATGAAAGGAAAAAACAGGAGTAAAATGGACATTCCCCACATATTTACAGGAGGGTACTAGAAGAGTAAATTTTAAAGAACGATTTTTACTATCAACATTTAAAAACATATATCCTTTGACCTAGTAATTTCACCTGTAACAATCTATTCCAAAAATATTCTAACAATGTACAAATATGTGTATATAAATACTCGCTGCACAATATTTATAAATGTAAAAACAACCTAAATCTTCATTACTAGGAAATAATCAAATAAAACTATGGTAAATTCATACTATGAAACGCCATAAAAAACAGAGCCTTAGGTATGGACAGGAGGTTTCCATACCACAGTACTGAATTAGAAGAGCCAGGCACGTAATGACAGAAGTTAAAAATAACAAAACTACATGTATGAGTATATAGTGCACAGAATTCTGTACACGAAATTCACATCAGTATAGAAAACTTCTAGAAACATATATACAAGGAACCAGTGACTAGATGTAGGTAACAGGAAGGGAGAGGTAAAAGGAAGGGACTCTCACTTATTTTGGTGGGGTTTTGTTGTTTGTTTTGTTTTGTTTTTGAAAGAGAGAGGGAGAGCGATGCAGACAGCACACGCACATGGTGCAAAGGGGGAGGGAGAGAGGGAGAGAGAGAATCTTAAGCAGGCACCATGGAGTGGGGGGGAGGGTGGACCCCGACAAGAGAGTCTAGCTCGGGACCATGAGATAGAGTCCAACACGGGGATCTCTCTCACACCCAGAGATCACAACCTGAGCCGAAATGAAGAAGCTGAAGCTTAACCAAATGCACCACCCATGCGTGCCTATTTTATGAGGTTTGATTTTTTAAAAAGTCATGCATTAGAAACAGAAAAGCAAGAGTGTTAAAAAGTTGTGCTAATAACTTTTAAAAGCATCACAATCATTCATATACAAGATAAAAACTGCACACAAGAAACTGAGGATGTGATTCATCTACGATTTAGGCTAAATTATTCAAAGTGTTGGCAGATTCTCAATCTCTGAAGGCTTTAAGCATTATCACCGTATCATGCACAGAGCCAAATAAAAGCACAAAGATTTCAGTTTTATGGTTTTCCATGAAAACAAGAGAATGTTACTAAGACTTCTTACTGAAAGACATAGATTTATATAAGGAATCCCAACTTTACTAAACCATATATATTTCCCAGTTAGGCATCCTGGAATTTCAAAGTAAGCATACTTAAAGTTTAAATATTATAAGGCAACAATTCATGACCTTGACAGAGGGTTATGTTACTTTGTTAGAGCCCTTTCAGATCATGATCTCTTCAACAGTTTTGCAATACCGATACCAGTTTCTCTCAGACATTCTTGCCAACTTCCACTCCAGCAGCAATTCCTAGTGTGAAGCAGATGAAAACCAGCAATATCTTTCATGTATGTTAATATCCTAAGGGCTTAAAAAGTATAATCAATCTTTGATGATTATAAATACCTGATAACCTTAAAAACTTGTATTTGTTAATTACCTAGAACAAGTTAATAGTGCTTGAACAAGGTGGGTTTTTTTATTCCTAAAATATATTTTTGGTTATCTTTAATAAAATATTAACTCATAACCAAGGGTATGTTTTTAGCGCCCTAACACAGTAGAGTATTAATTTGACATAATTTTACCACTTTCCTACCTAGAAATGTTTTGTCTTTGATTCAACATATGAACCACAGTACTTGCTCAGAAACTGTTAACATTGATGATGATACCACACCAGCAACAAACAGAAAAGAACTGCCTCCTACAAGCACTTAACTACATGCTGGGCATTGTGCCAGAAGTTTTATGTGTAAAACTCATTTACTCCACAATGATCCCATGAGGTAGGCATTATTATTACACCTATTTTATACAATACATAACTGGCTCTGAGAAATTAACAAATTTAAATCAAGACTGTCTTGATCTCAAAAAGCTATGCTCTTAATAGCCAAGTTACCCTTAATCAGGAATGCTATTCAAAAACAATTCTTTGAAAATGAATATTCATTACTGCAAACACCCTATACACTTTCATTGCCACAATCACAAAATTAAAGACTTAATTGTGAACTTCACTTGTGCCTAGATTTCATTTTTGAGGAAAACATTAGAGAATGCTCACAAAGTCACCAATTGCTTCATTTAACAAATACTGAGTGCCAGGAGCTGTGCAAGATGTTCTTCATAATGAGCTCTTGGGGAAGACGGTCTGTTGTAGAAAAAAAAACATTTACAGGGTTGGAAATTTAATACTGTACTCTAAGAATAATTAGAAAAGATCTTTAGGTAAGAAGAAGTCAGGGAAGGATTTTCTGATAATCTAATTGTGATCTGACATTATATGTAGGATACATGCTTTTTGACCAAGGTTTTGTGACTTTGAAGCATTAAACACATACGAATAGGAAAGATTTTTATTTCCTAATAGGAATTCTTAATAATCTGAAGCAAAAATAAAACCAAGGAATGGATTCCAGCTGTGACAGCAATTAGACGCTGACAATACTGGCTTTTGCTCACTTTGTCAATCAATACATACAGTCAATCATCATATTTTCATTAGCTCTGTTATATCTAAAAAGGAAAATGTAATACCTCTGAAACTATTCTTTTATTCAAAAGAGAAATTACATAATTCAATTTGGCAAGACTATGCGACCACACTATCAGCTTCCATTCTCACTATTAAGTGCCATCAAATTTGACTTTAGCAGTTTACTGTTTTTGTTTTTTGGAATGAACATAATCTCCTAATTATAAGGACATTCATATTATCCTTATCCTATTTGTCTATTATTATTTACTACTGTTAGTTAAGACTTTCTACTAAAATCTACTGTGGCGTTCTACACTTACTCTAATTTTCAATATTCTTACTTTTCTCACATTCATCATACAAAGAATCAGAAACCCAAGCAAACTACATAACAAAATAAAACACTTTATCAAATAATTCCTTCTCATTTATCTTAAAAAAAGAGAAAGATCAAGAAAAAAAGACTGAGATCTCAATTACTCTTCAAAGTATTTCTAAGATATATGCTTTATTTAAAACTTAAAAAGCTTAGTGTCCATAAGACTACAACTGATTAAAAAGTTCAGAAAGACAGACACTGTGTTTACTGTGTAGAATACACACATATGTAAATGTCAGAAAAGTAAGGAAGGAAAATACAAGTAATTTTATGCTAACAGCCTAGTACTCCAGAGTCCATCTGTGTAAAATAAAAGACAATTCAGTTCATGCTTCTTAACTGTGGGAATATTTTTTTGCTCAAGACAACATGCTTTAGCTTCAAGTCCCAAATTTTTTTAAAGACCAGAGTAAAGCACTTTTCATAAAACAATTTCAACAAAAATAACTAACTACCCCAAAACAGTATGCTCTCTTCACATCTTACGAGAAACCACTCTTATTTTTTTTTTAATGTTTATTTACTTATTTTGAGGAAGAGAGAGGGGAAAGGGGGAGAATGAGAGAATCCCAAGCAGGCTCCCTGCTGCCTGCACAGAGCCCGACGTAGGGCTTGAACCCACAAACCATGAGATCATAACCTGAGCCAAAATCAAGAGTCAGATGCTTAACCAACTGAGGCACTCAAGGCTCAAACCATTCTCACTTTTTGAGTGAAGTAGATCTTTATTTCTAATATACATGAAAGATCAGAAAACTGTTCAAGTAGGGCCTATACCGATGAAGTCTTGGTCAGCCACAGTATACAAATTGGTGATTCCTTGTAGATTTCCTATACTTACTATTTGTATAAAGAAAAAAATAAGGGACACCTGAGTGGCTCAGTTGGTTAAGTGTTCGACTTTAGCTCAAGTCATGATCTCACAGTTCGTGGGTTCAATCCCTATGTCGGGCTCAGTGCTGACAGCCTGAAGACTGAGCCTGCTTCGGATTCTGTGTCTCCCTTTCTCTCTCTGCCCTTTCTCCCATCTCTCTCTCAAAAATAAATAAAAAATGTTAAAAAATAAAAATAAAAACTTTCTTACACTCAATTAAACTTTATAAGATATAAACATGTTACTAAGTTATTCAAAAACACATGTACTAACTCAGTTATCTGACTTAACTAAATTCTATCACATACCAGTAAAGGGATTTCATATCACCCTTAACACATTCACTAAATAAAAACATCAAAGAACTGATTCCTTTTCAACTTGCTAGGGTTCACCATCCTGTATATCTACACCAAGAAAAATGCATAGTGTAATAAATAAGGTCTTTCAACCAGGAATTTAGCACCTCCCTCCATACCTATAAGATAGGTATTAGTATATAACACCTAGCACCTCTCTCCAATATGTTTGAAAACAGCATTAAAAATTTTGAGCACAAATCCAAGAGTAGTAAGATGGTAGGCTATAAAATCAATGTATGGAAATCAATAGCCAATATGTATATATGCCAACAACAACAGAGGTTTAAAGGAAGAAAAGACCTCATTTCCTTTTTCCCCCCCCCAAGTTATATAAAAAGGTATTACTTTTTATTTTGTACTGTTTGGGGCAAATTGAGTCAATGATGAAATATTGACAAGCACAGAACTTTAATATACAGTCATGGAGATCTACATATATTCTACAAATTGAGAATTATTTTATCTGCTATTTATTATTATTTGGAAAAAGATGCAAGAACCTTTCCCCCACATCCTACCTTGTCTTTGCAAATACTGCGGTCCACTGCAAGCTCCTTGAGAGTAGGAACTGTGCCTTACACTTAATATCCAAACATCTGCTGGAAGGAAACTTAAAGGTCAGCTACTCTGATTACTCATATAATATACAATAACTACACAGCATTCCTGACATGCAGCCGAAAAGGCCTCATTTCCACTAGCAACAAAACAATAAAATATTTATGTATTTTCACTTGACCAGAAATGGGCAAGCTTCTGAAGAAACCTTCAGGAGGCACCTGGGTGACTCAGTCGGTTGCGCATACTACTCTTGACCTCTGCTCACGTTCTGATCTCACTTCTGAGTTCAACCCCACATTGGGCTCTGCTCTGACAGCATGGGGCCTGCTTGGGATTCCGTCTCTCCCTCTCTCTGCCCCTCCCCTGCTCTCTCTCCAAATAAATAAATAAATAAACTTAAAATAAAAAACCACCTTAAAAATGAAAGTAAAATTGACTGAAGAAGGTATAATCATATTCTTGGAGAGATGGAGCAAACATAACAATGTGTCAACTCCTAAGGTAATTTATAATTTACACAAATCCCAAAAAAAGGCCAACTTGTTTCTCCTCCAGGAACTAGAAAGGCTGACTCTTAAGATCTTATTGAAAAATAAGCAATAATTACCATGAAAACTCTGGGAGGGTAAAAAAAGCAATGAGAAAACAGCTCTAACAGATATTAAAGCTTCTTATAAAGCCTCAAAGGTTGAAACAGAGCACAAGTGGCAAAAGGATACAGAGACCAACAGAACAAAAGAGAAATTCCAGAAACAAACCCATATAAAGGAGAAGACAATCCTAGAAAAGTAGACAAAGTACTGAGAAAAAGAAATACCAATGGCCCTTAAATATACAGATCGGATGCTTCACCTAACTCAGGAAAACAGAAATGCAAACCAGAAACTACACTGAGGTAGTGTTTCTTATCAGAGTGGCAAAATTTGATGGAAGTCCAACCACTCTTTAGTGAAGCAGTAGAGAAACGGATGCTCCAAGGACCCTCAAAACACTGCTGATGGAAAATGTGCAGCCCTTATCTGAGGGGAATACAAAAATATCTTTCGAAATTCCAAATGCATTTACTTTTACCTAGCAAACACATTTCTAGGACCTGATAAACAAGACACCAGAAACAAAAAATAACACATAAACAAGATCATTGACTATGAAACTGTAATAGCAAAAGACTGAACACATTCAAGTAACTGGCAACAGGTAATGGTTTGAATAAACTGTGACACATATACACAACTGAATACTACGCATTTAAAAGAAGGGGAGGGGGAGATCTTTATGTACTGATATGGAGAGAGAGTTCCAAGGTATAAAACTGAAAAGGAACACAAGGTGAAGAACAGTTGCATGTTACCTTTTGAGTAAAAGGAGCAGGAAATAAAAATACATATTTGAACTATTCACATAAATAAAAACTGGAGGAATAAATAGAAATTAGTAAAAATAATGACATGTGGGGCACTTGGGAGGCTCAGTCAGTTAAGCAACCGACTTCGGCTCAGGTCATGATCTCCCAGGTTCATGAGTTTGAGCCCCATTGTCAGGCTCTGAGCTGTCAGCAGCTGTCAGAACCTGCTTCGGATTCTGTGTCTTCCTCTCTCTGTCTCTCACCCTGCCTGTGCTCTGTCTCTCTCTCTCTCTCTCAAAAACAAACATTTTTTTTAAAAATTTTAAAAAATAATGACATGTAATAGGCTGGGGAGAAGGAGTAGACGAGGAAGGGCAGGTCCAAGATTCCTCAGGGTATACTTTTTTAAAATACTTTTTGATTTTTGAACTCTGTAATAAATGCACTCCCTATTCAAAAAATTAGTTAAATTTAAGACAATTAAATTTGAAATAAAAAGATTAAAAGAAATTGTTGACTTGGTTGATATTTGGTCAAAAAAATTTATTGGACCATGCTGTAAGCCTCTCTCAAGTGGTATTTAAAAGAATAACTAAAATTACAATATTAATCACTGTGTGAAACATCGTCACAAATGTAATCACATCTATGTCCGTACCAAATTTCAAACAAATCTGTTAAAACTAGAGAACATATTAAGACTTTGAAAACATGTTGTACTGTGTAGCAAAAAAGCATGCAATTCACCATGTTCACATTTATAGTTGCACTTTATCTGTCAACAGAAGTCAGCAAGAGGAGCAGGACCCTTGGGGCAGGCAGTAAGTACTTCTAGCAATGTAAAGGTTTTCCTAACAGCCAGCTCAGTGCAGGTCAGGCTGGGATTATGCTAAAACTGGTAAACAGCAGCCTTAGATCCAGTCAAGGAATGAAAGCATAAAAGGAAAGGCCACTTCCAGTACCTGCTGCACTGTCTTCTTAACAGAACAGAAAAGGACACGGAACCATCTTGCTCTCCTCTTTGCTAGGACCACAAGGAGAAAATAAAGTCTACATATATACCTACTAACGTAAGTGAAAGTGGCTAATTTAAAAACTATCTTAGGAGCTTCACTAGTTAACCGAATGCTAAGGAGAAAAGGGCTATATTCTAGTAAAGGCTGCCCCAGCTGCCCAGGAGCAGGGTCAGATATGCCCGGCCGTGACTTCTGGAGACTCGGAATCTGAGTCGTAGCCACCTCACTCGGAGAAATCTGAGCACTTACACAGAAACTGGGCCAAGAAGTTCAGGGCTCCTGTTACCAGCATACGTTTTAGTGTTTATTACAAGAGACTGCTCTCTAAGTGAGCTCTTTGTTCTCCTATCTGAGATCTGGCTGGGTAAATATTTATATGGGGAAAGGTTTAAATCTGAATTTTTTAAAAAAAGGTATTTTATATTTCTGGAGACACTTAAAGGCATGCTCACAAAAAGAAAAACAAGCAGGTGAATTTAAAAACAAGACCCAATCCTGTGGCAAAATAAGCAGACACTTTAGCCAGATTTCTCTTTCTCTGGTAAGCCGGGACCCACATAACTAACTAGGTAACCCCACTTGTCCCCCAGTATGCCTCAAATCCAACCCTCTTCCCCCCAAACCCTGCTATTCCTCAGGTGTAATGCCACCACGAAACACCACCCAAGCCCAAATCCTATAACTGAACGTTTTAACCCTTCCCTGCCCCTCCCCACCTCTTCATTCACAGAATTTACAATTATAAATTGTAAATTTATAATTTACTTCCGTTCCCACTCCTAGTGACCTGGAGTTCTGGCCACCATCCTCTCTTCTTTGCAATGCTAACAACAGTCTCCAGCCTACACCCTGTCTTGACTTTACAATCACTCCATCTAAGCTTTTACTTTTATTGGCATAGATTGCTCATAACATTCCCTTCTAAATTTTTAAAGATTTGCTGTATTGGTAGGTATGCCCTCTCTTTATTTCTAGTAATAAATAAAAACTACGCCTTCTCTTTTATTTCTTATGTGATCATCTTAGAAAACGTATTTTTCTTACATATTTCTTTTTAATATACAGCTATAGGTTTCCTTGATCAATTTTTAAAAAACTTTTTTTCCCAGGGCACCTGGGTTGCTCAGTCTGTTGAGTAACCAACTTCATTCGGTGAGGTCATGATCTCACAGTTCGTGAGTTTGAGCCCCATGTCCGGCTCTGTGCTGACAGCTCGGAGCCTGGGGCCTGCTTCAGATTCTGTGTCTCCCCTTCTCTCTGCCCCGCCCCTGTTCGTGCGTGTTCTCTCTCTCTCTCTCTCTCTCTCTCTCTCTCTCTCTCTCTCTCTTTCAAAAATAAACATTTAAATAATTTAAAAACAATTTTTCTTCCTATTGAATTCCTGCCCCTCCTTTTTATTTACATTTTTTCCAGTGCCTATGAGTTTGTTCTGTCCTTTTTCTGATTCTCTGGGATGAATGCTTAATCTTTTTATTTTTGGCTCTTTTTTGTTTTTTAAGAAACACAACTGTATAAATCTGCCTGTAATAATATAGTACTAGGTAATTTTCATGGTTTGTAAACTATACATCAACAAAGCTGGGAAAACTATTTAAAAATGTATTTTGGAGAAACCATAAGTGACCTTGAGTTTGGCAAATTATTTCTTAAATACAACAAAAGTAGCATGAGTAAGAGTCATGAATGGTGTTCTACCCTTACAATGAAACAACACTCAGTAACAAAAACTAATAAACTACTGATACATGCAGCAAGGGGGAATCTCACAATAATTTAATAAAAGAAACCAGACAAAAGAGTACCTACTGTATGATTTCATGTGTATAAAGTTCTAGAAAATGCAAACCAATCTGAAGGAACAGAAAGCAAACCAGTGGCTGTCTGGGGACTAGTTAGGGACAAAAAAGGGATGAAGAAGTTTTTGAGGATTATGCATATGTTTATTATTTGGATAAAGGTAATGGCTTCGCAGGTATATAAATGCGTAAAAATTTAAATCATACAATTTAAGTATGTATAGTTTACTGTATGTCAAACCTCCATAAAGCATTAAAAAAAACTTTTTTGTTTGTTTACGTTTGAGAGAAGAGAGATAGACAGAGCATGAGCAGGGGAGGGGCAGAGAGAAGCAAACACAGTCAAGTCTAAGCTGGCTCCAGGCTCTGAGCTGTCAGCACAGAGACCGACCTGGGGCTTGAACTCAAAAACTGTGAGATCACAACCTGAGTCAAAGTTGGAGGCTTAACAGGCTGAACCACCCAGGCGCCCCATATAAAACATTTTTTTAAAAAGAAAAAGAAAACTTCAAGGTCATTTTTTTCCCCACACTGTAACTTTTCTTGGCATTCTCTAGCAGAATCTGTATTCATACCACATCACAGAACTTAAAATATACTTCTAAAAAAATCACACTGCTATTACGCTTATTTGTACGTCTGTCTGCCCTGTTAAGACAGGGCGCTTCCACAATGCCTTATTCATATTTTTATGCCCAAGACATAGTCAAGTGGTGCTTACGCATAGTAAGTGCTCCCTGGACACATGTTCAGTTAACTGAATTTCTGTTTAATCTTTAAAAACCAATGCAGACTCTTAGGTAAATGAATTTGGTTTGAAAATAGGTGCTAGATGTAAATATGAGAAGGAGTCAAAGATGCATACTACTGCTAACCCCCAATAAAGATCCACCCAAAACTGGATTCAATGTTTCAGTATAAACACTTAGCCAGTCTGTGAATTTATCCAGAAAAAGTTAGAATGAAGAACAGAAATAAGAAAAAGATACTGAGATAAAGTCAGAGATAAAAACTAAAAACAACAGTAATTTAACACTATAGACACAAAGAATAATTATCCAGAGTCTAAATGCAATAGGTGGTTATGTTAGAGTCTTATTATATAAATGCCTACTACCTACTACTATTAACAAATGTAAAGACAAACCTCTAATTCACAGGCACTAAAATACGGACAGTGTGGTTCATGGTTCAGGGAAGGAACAGCGTTGAGAGGGTCAATAGTACGTAAGCAGATAGTTTCCAGTGTAATTCCAACAATGCCCTGAAAATGGCAGAAAAGCACTTCTGCTAAAGGAACTTTGAAAACCTTCCCTCCATGCACCTGAGACACAAAATGCTACACAGGTTTATGACCAACATTCTTTAGGTTTTTCTGATGATATCAGAGAAGTAACTTTGGCTAATCTCTTTGGTTCCAATTACCCATAGGTCTGAGTGGGAGGATAGTAATTTAGAATAGTGGAAGAGGGCCTACTAATCTGTCTTTTAACAAGAAGGCGGATGTCTAGTTCAGAAACAGGCCATTGCATTATTTAAGTAAAAGAGGCAGAAGAATCCTAGACGGACTGGCAGGATATACCACAAATAGCCAGAATAAGAATTCTGAGTTCCCTCTATTCATCCAGTAACTTACACCCATTTTAGTAACTTAGAGTAATACAATCACCACAAAGCAATTGAAAATACTGAAAAAAATCTTAGAATTTTTTTAAAGCTTTGTATCTAAACTTAATACATTAAATTTTGGTTGTGCCCATACATTACAATAACAAATTCCATTAATACCATTCTAGTCATTAAACTGTAATAGCCAAGAATCCTATTACATGATTTGGGAACAAACATACAAGTGTATGAAGAAAAATAGAATTTGTCTTCAAGAGACAAACAGTGATTTAGTTATAATGAAAATGGCATTTAAAGAATTATTTTCTAAAAGGTCTTTGGTTGAAGATCATAACCGGTACTTTTAATAATATGAAATATAGAAAGTTTTACTTTTGAAAAGCTAGAAAGCTTTTTGAAAGTTAGAAAACTTTCTTACTGCAGCTATTAAACCAAACTATAGGAAACAGCTATTTGAAATACAAAAAGGCTATGTGGTATAATGACATTAAAGAAACATACATATCACAGTTATTGACAGTAATGTTCTAGCACTGTTTTTCTATTTTTCATTCAAATGAAATATATCCACTTCATATAATCTACACATGCATTAAGTAAACATTTTAGAAATAATTAAATGTATTTAAAAGAACAAATTTTATGTTATTACACTGTTTTAAAGTTGTAAATAAATAGAACCCAATACAATGTCCTCTTAAATATAAGACAATAACTAAACAGTAATTTTTTAAAAGTAAGATATACTCTATATAATTTTATGCCTTAAACTGAGAGTGGATTTCCTGAAAGTACTAGAAAATGGACATCTACATCTAAGAAGCAAGTCTTCGTGACCTCTATTTTTAGTGAAAGCTGTCATTTAAGATCTAATTTAAAAGCAGAGTACAAAGAGGCATCCAGTTTACTCCCTTACTTCTGGCACAAATGCAGATGTTTTGCTACATTTTTCTTACTTAAAAATGATACCACAAAGTTGTAGTGCATAATCCAGACTGCACATACCAAAGAACATTCCCTCTCTAAACAGTGACTTCAGTTCACTATGTGAAGATGAGTAAAGAGAACAGTACAAGGTTCCAGCATCTTGTTCACTAAATACTCACTGGTAGTCAATTACATGCCAGGTACGTTACTAGGTATTGGAGCACAACGCTATTGTTAGCTTGTGCTTCATGCCTTTGTTAAATGGTAAAACTACAACATTAGAATTCTGCAAGTCCATTTCCCTGAAAGGCCAGGTGAGACTTGTGAGAAAGTGGACAAAACTAGAGAACTCTGATGGAGCAAGGGCTTCATCATTCATCCAGGGTGGGGCACGCCAAGTACCTCTGTTCTATATACGAGCACAGAAGTCTTCCAGAGTTGAAAAACAATTCTAAGGGTAAGAGCAACTGGGATTATTAGCACTGAAAAAATGTGAGGTCTGCACAAAGGGAAAATGTAGTGCCTTCAGATTCCAAAGATACTTGCTACTACAGTTACATGGTGGCTAACAGGAATAGGTTGAAATGCTTGACAAGTAATGCCTTATGGCACTCTAGAGAGTTCTCAAAGTACAATCACTATGTTTAAGTTTAATTTTAATTTTCCTGACATTATAATTTTACATGGAAAGGAACTGAGTGAGGGTAAACCAGGCTTTCAGCACTAGGCTAGCCTTGCATTTCCCAAAGTGCATACTGTGGAACGGGGATCTTATTACTCATTAGGTAAAAAGAACAAATAAGTAAATTTATGTAGGTTCATGATTAACTAATTTAGAAAAATAACTGATCAAAGTTAAAAAGTAGATCTACTACAGGACTTCTGAGACTCTTCACTATACTAATATCTAATGTGAATCTCAAGTGAAGAAAGGGAATAGTATCCTTACCCAAACACATTTGATCAGAGAATTCTTTAATCTTTTAATTAAGGATCATTTTAAGCATCTAATGTTCCAGAAAACAAACTCTGGATAATCGTACTAATATATCCAACAAAATAAGAAGAATCAAGTCAGAGAAAATACTTCCAGAGACAAAATCTACTGATAGCCAGAAGGTCAGAGACCTGGAAGAAGGACCACAAAACAGCTCTTAAGAAAGCCAAAATGTCCACCCTACCTAGCTGCAAAGTCAGTACCGTCTTTCCTTGTATATATACACTGAACAACTAAATGCAGCGATTAGCGTCTTCCTCCAAAATATATACTGAGCTCCTACTGTGTTCCAGGCACTATGCTAGACACTAGAGATATAACAATGAATAGTACAGAGAGGTCCGTGATCCCTCAGAGCTCAGATTCAGTTGGAGGACACAAAAACAAGAAAATATCAGATTGACTAGTGCTTTGCAGGACGGAAAACAGGCAACAATCTGGATGATGTGGCAGAGAAAATATGAATCAGATGGGCTGATATTAAATAAAAATAGATGAATGAATATAGGCTCAAACTCAGGTAATAAAGAACAGGAACAAATAGGGGTGCCTGGCTGGCTTAGTCGGCAGAGCATGCAACTCTTGATCTCAGGGTCCTGAGTTAAAGCCCCAGGTTGGGTGTAGAGCTTACTTAAACAAGAAGAAGAAAAAAACAGGAACAAATGCATTACAATAACAGTTAACAGTTAAGAAGTACTTAGTATGTAAAGAGCGCTGTACTTAGATTTAAATGCTTTCCTATTTAAATTTCACAATAACCTTTTGAAGCAAGTATTATTAATCATTTCCCCCTTAAAAATAAAACTCAGAGAGAGAGAAGTTAAATTAGGTGCTCAAGGTCACAAAGCTAAAAACCAGAAGAGCTTAAATTCAAATGTGGCAATCTAGAGGTCAAGACGATAAATTCCTATTTGGTCATTTGACCAAGTAGTATCTACTTGGCAGATACCAAAATGCCACTTCAATAATTTTAAAGATTTTTTCCACCTTCTCTGTCTGTTACATGTAACTAATTTCTGTCTATCTCCCTGAAGTCACCAGCAGACACACCCAACAAAGGATTATATGTGGGTTTTTTTCCCTTTAGGAAAAGTGGAAACTACATCCCAACCTACAGTTTTCCCTAGGCTATAAAGAAGTTCATCAAAGAGCACACAGTGGCAGTAAAAAGACCCAGGCTGAATTTCTTGAGACAGCAAGAAGAAAACAACAGGAGCAACCAAGTTCATTGGAAACTAAAGAGGACTTCGCAAGAGATGAGAAAACTATAGCCCTGAGTGGTTAAATAACTGAACCACAGTCAATTAACCTAAGTAACAACGGAGCACAACTAACTTTCTCGGGTCCTGAAGATGGGGACCAAATGAGCACAAAGGACGGACTGGACTGGGTACATAATCAGTGGTGATAGGAATTATACTGGTATTGGTGAGAAGAATAGCAACACAATCATAGCATATCTGAAACCAAATGTTATGTTAAGTGGTAATTCATTAAATAATGGTAATTCATTTACCCAAAATTAAGGCCCAAATTCATAGAGAATAATAACCACCATCACCGATTTTTGCAAGATCTAAGAAGTTCAAGAGGCTATATGCAATCCCATAAGCCAAGTAAAATGGCCCCTAAATTGATATGTTCACAATCAGATTTTCTTTTCTGTCAAAGGACAGTCTGCACTTGTAAAGTTCAAACTCCTCCTAGCAAGTGTGGTGCTGTTTAAAAGTTATGGTTCTCAAACAGTTCCAAAAATGTGTGGCTGCCATTTAAGGATCATGTGGCCCAACAAACAAGCATCAGAATTAACGATTAAAGTGAGATCTTCTACGCTAACTGATCTGACTTTGCCTAAGCAACAGGAGAAATATAACATGTTCCACACTAAAGAAACGGGACTTCTCAGCACACGCACAAAAATCTTTTC
This sequence comes from Suricata suricatta, assembly GCF_006229205.1. NCBI lineage: Eukaryota > Metazoa > Chordata > Mammalia > Carnivora > Herpestidae > Suricata > Suricata suricatta. Next base: position 134,252,149 of record NC_043703.1, on the reverse strand, counting down.
CCTTTGCACTTATTGGGAGACAAATAGTAAATACAATCCAGTCAATTATGACTTTATTGAAACAGGTTTATGGACTAAATGCCCTTAAAACTGAGTGGGAGGAAAAGAGTAGAGGAGGAAAAATGGAATTACAGTGAAAACAAGACAACTGTGTGCATTACTTCCATGAGAACTATACCACATTCTGAGGGTTTCTAATGGTTTTAATGTCTCTCCAATCTTTACAAGTTAATGTTAGACAGTAGCAGTCACCTTTGGTTTCCATTAATAGCAATTAATATAAAAACAGAAATGTAAGTCAACATCTGAAAGAATAAATTCCATCTATCACTATCTTGTCTTTGATTTTAAGACTCACATACAAATCAGACTGGTTATACAACTTATTGAATTGTATACTTTAAACAGGTGCACTGTATGTGAATTATATCTCAATAAAGCTGTTAAAATTTAAGTCAGATGCTGGGGAAGAGGGGCAACAGTGTTTGAAAGCAATGCTCCAGAATAACTAAGCTTTTCTATATAAACTGACCAATGAAACCAAATGCTAAACAGGCTCTGCTGAAACAGAAGAGATTAGATGTTTCTGGCATGTTAATAAAGAAATCCCTTCAACTGATTTGGTTCTTGATCCGCAGCCAGCTAACCGCCTTTGCTAACTGCAATTCTGACCCACTCCTCTCCCCTCTGTGCAAGAAACATATGTGAAGAGGGTGAGAACCACATGCTTCTACCAGAAGGAAAAAATAATCCTTTGGCAATTGTGGTGGGGTGGTTTAGAGGGGGAAAAAGCTGTTAATTCCAGAACATTTTCAAAAGCATCAACTACTTTCTTCACAAGTACAATCTCCTCAGCTAACCAGGAGAAAACAAACTTCCTTATCTCCTAAGTATAAGATCCATTTCTCCATGGTTGCCTTTTTCAGGAAATTTACTCTTTTCTAACATCTGTCCCCTCCGTGTTCAGGGGGAGACACTGGGGATTTTTCTGACATCACTAAATCACTTCTGACCCTTCTTCCTTGGCAAAAATAATACTTCTTTAAAAATTAGAAGCCAACATGACAGATGTATAGCTCTGGGTTCACATACCTACTTCTGGCAGTGTAGCCAAGTGCATGGACTTCACCAACAGACTGCCTGGGTTCAACTGTTACTCTGCCATTTACAAGCTGGGAACTCCTGGAACCAGCTCTTTGTGCCCGTCTATTCTCATGTGTAAAACAGGGACACTTACAGTTCCTACATTATACCAAGGGAGGAAGACTAAAATTGGTGATTACATACAAAAGTTTATAAAACAACAATTAGCACATGGTGTATAATAATTATTATTCAAATAGTAAACAACTTACAGATTTGTGACAATTCCTAAAAAAGCTACACAGATATACTGAGATTGAACAAATACGTAAATGGACGGAGGATGGTGGGAGCCAGGCATTTCACTACTGGAGAAGAAGGCTACAGATCAGCAGCGGGGCAAGGCTAGAATGAGCCATGTAGTCATGGATTAGATTTGGAGACAGCAACATGAACCATGTTTAGCTTAAAATAGATACAGTTAGATACAGAAATAATTATATATATGTATGTATATATGGGTTAGTTATATATAAGTATATAGTCTATTAATACAGTAACTTAGTAATAATTTCCTAGCTCTATCCACTAAGAGGGCCTTGAAGTAATAACATACCAGTAACAATAAATACACCCAGAGCCTGTATCTTGGTTTTTTATACTATTTCCCATAAAAGGAACCAGTGATCCTTAGAGAAATGGAATATACATGAGGAGCCTGAAACATCTTATATTACCAGAAAGTAAGAAAGTATTAAAATCAAAACAACATAGGGGCGCCTGGGTGGCTGAGTTAGTTAAGGGTCAGACTTCGGATAGGTCATGATCTCACGGTTCATGGATTCGAGCCATGAGTCGGGCTCTGAGCCTGGGGCCTGCCTCAGATTCTGTGTCTCCATCACTCTCTCTGCTCCTCCCCACTCAGGCTCTGTTTCTGTCCCAATAATAAATAAACATTAAAAAAAAATGGAGACTGTCAAAGAGACACAAGACACAACCTGAAAGAACTCACAAAGGTGAAGCTGAAACTATCTGAACTACTTGACTACTGAATTATAACCCAAAGTATAAAATAAATATCCATATATCTATCAGATACAAAATAACTGAAGGGCAAAAACACAAATCTGCATACAGAGGAATTCCAAGTAATTTATATAGCTTCTCCCTCCTTCAAGAAGATGAGGGGTGCCTGGATGGCTCAGTCGGTTAAGCATCCAACTTCTGCTCAGGTCATGATCTCACAGTTCATGAATTCGAGCCCCACATCAGGCTCCAGGTCTGACAGCTCAGAGCCTGGAGTCTGCTTCGAATTCTGTGTGTCTCTGTCTCTCTCCGCCCCTCCTCCACTTGCAGTCTGTGTCTCTTTCTCTCTCTCAAAAATAAAATAAAACATTAAAAAAAAAAAAAAGATGAAGCTTAACCCCGTTAAGTATGGAGCTGAGTTTGGTGATTTGTTTTCAGAGAGCACAACATGGAAAGGTGGGAATAAAGAACTTTATAATACAGAAACCTAGAAAATAGTACCACCGCCGGGTGATAAAAGGTTAACATCACTATTGATAAGTCACATTAACAGCAAGGATACTTCTTTATCCTCTCCAAAATTCATAACCCAGTCTAACCATGAGAAAAACACCAGACAAATCTAAATTGAGAAACACACCGCAAAATACCTGATCAGCACTCCCCAGAACTGTCAACGTCATCAAAAACAAAAAAAGTCTGAAACTGTCAGACCAGAAAATTCTGCTTAAAGAGACATGATGAGTAAATGTACTGTGCTATCCTGCAGGGATCCTGGGACAGGAAAAGGACATTAGGGGAAAACTAGTGCATCCAAATAAACTGTGGAGTTTGGTTAAGAGCAATGTACCAGTGTTGCTTCCTCAGTTGTAACAAATGTTCCACGGTGAAATAAGACATTAACAAAAGGGGGAAAACTGGGTCAGAGGTACACAGAAATTCTCCACTATCTTTGTGATTTATTTTATAAATCTAAACTTATTCTGAAGTAAAGCTTTTTTTTTAATCTTAACTAAACAAATTATTTAATTTTCTTTAAATGTTACAAGTTTAAAAAGGGGATTTAAATCTTGGCTAATAAAAAGGTATTTGTCTCCCAAAACAACTGATCATATCTGATAAATAATTTCTGACAATGTTGCTAAAAAATTAGACCCCATAAGGTTAGTTTCCAGACTTTTCTAAGAACTACCAAGATAAGTTAAATCAGATTTTTAAAATACTTTGTCTTAGACTCTTATAAAACACAGCCTAATTAAATTTCATACCTTTTATACAATCACTCTCTATAGAAGTTGTTATAGAAATATTCTTTAAATTTTCATTCAAATATTGCATTATAATATGACAGAAACAGCTAAAGATATCTCAGCACAAACATTTTAAACCTACAGTGAAAATAGCAACTTTGCCCAGCAATTAACCAAAACATTCAATTTTGGTTTTTGAAGAAAAAAAGTTTGTCAAACCTCATATAACCACAGTTTACTGAGGGAAAAAAAATCTCAACATCCCAAATCAAAACATGTTACTCCAGTGCATTAGCAAATCAACTTACTTCAGTTGTGTTAGCAAATCAATGTCACAGCCCTGACCAGAAACAGGAGACCTCATAAGAAAAAGGTCAACACAATGACTGAGATAAAAATGACAATGACTGACATTACTGTTCAAACTGAGTGACATTCAAAAACCCTAACTAACTGTGTATGTAGCCTGTTTCTGCAAAAGGCTTTATTTATAGTCTCTACTTGATGCTCTCTGACAGTCTGGGGTTTGAGTTTTTACTGAAGGGAGAGAGGGTGGTAGAGCATGAGATGCGCAAGAAACAGAAAAGGAAAAGATGAACCAGTTTTAATAAGGACACTGTCCATCTGGTGTATCACTCAGTGCCTTCAAGGCGTTCTTACTGCCATCAACTTTGTCACCTCCTAAGAATGACATGGAGAGAAAGGGGTACACGGGACGGTGAGAGATAAGTCATCTATTCCTGAGGCACTGGAAGGATAACAGGAAACCAAAAATGGATTTTTAAGGATGTACAACATGTTGAAAGAATACTCTGTAACAAAATTAGTGGGTAATCTTTATCTCTATTCACTGCATTCTTCTTACCGGTTTCAACTAAAAAAATATTCAGTAACTTATAATACCAAACCTTTTCCTAAACACTGTAACTTCCACAAACATGTGTACTTATAGGTCTTTTATGTCATATTTCATTCATTCTTTTAAACATCATGCCTCAAAGGAAAGCCTGAAACCATGAATCTTGAATTCCTTGGATATTAAAAGTAAAGAGGAAGTTAGATGAAAGCTTTTCTTCCTTTGAAAACTAAAGCACAAAAGACGTCCCTTATTTAGGCTCCCATCATTATTGGAGAATTCTTGTTCTCATGGGGGCCCTTTCCTTCTTCATCTCCCTAGGGTCCTTTCAAATCTGCTAGTCTACCACTTCGGGGGTGAGACGAAGGGAGTAACGGGACAACACCTTTCTACTTAAATATATTATCTCAATCAATTTGTTCAAAAAAAACTTCGGTGGTTAATCTGAGTCACATCATTACCATTCACTCTTGGACTGGAACAAAAGATTCCAGATACTCTGAAACTCCAGATGAGGATTCACGTCCACCCTACACCACACCCACCTACTCTCCATGGGACTAAGTGGTCTCTGCCATTACGCAGCTCATTATCTACACTTTGGCTCAAACATCTTCAATGGTTCCCTTATTTCTATCGTATTTAATTTGTATCCTGGAGATAGTTTCTCAAGACGTATTTTGGTCTCCACTACCTCTCTACAGCAGAGCACAGGAACTGACTACAAAGCACAGGTTCCAGAGTAAAGACTGTTTCAAATCCCTGTTTTACCACTTACTAGATGTATGACACTGGGCCTATTCTGGACCTTTCTTTTTGTGCCCCAGCTTCCACATCTATAAAAAGGAAATAACAACAATGCCTACCTCGTAATGCTGTGAGGAGGATTAAAATGAGAATACCTGTAAAGTGCTTACATAAAACCACACCTGATACAAAGAAGTACTTCACAAATGTTCGTGCATGACCCCTTCTTGCTTAGTTCTCCCCCAGCAGCAACCCTCTCCACTCTGCAATATCCATGTCCACCATGAGGCCGTTCCACTTCATCCATCTAAATCCAAACCACACTTCATGGCCCATGTTGCTAAGTGAGAGAAGGCAGTGTGAAAAATCAGCAGACCTTTGATTCCAATTATATGACATTCTGGAAAAGCCAAAACTATGGAGACAACAAAAAGATCAGTGGTTGTCAGAGGTTGGAGAGGGGATTAGGGAGAAGAAGCAGTCTCAGGTAATTTTCTGGGCAGTGAAAATACTCTGTATGATACCATAATGATACATATCTAATGCATTTGTCCGAACGCATAGAATGTACAACACCAAGAGTGAGCCCTAATGTAAACTTAACTGAAGTTCATTAACGTAATGGACTGTAGTTAATAATAATGGATCAGGAGTGCCTGGGTGGCTCAGCTGGCTAAGCATCTGACTTCAGGTCAGGCATCTCATGGCTCAGCTCATAGTTCAAGCCCCGCATTTGGCTCTCTGCAGTCAGCTCAGAGCCCACTTCATGTCCTGCCTCCCTCTCTCTCTTTGCCCGTCCCCAGCTCATGCTCAAAAAAACAAACAAAGCAAATAATAATAATAATAATAATAATGGATCAATACTGCTTTGTTAATTTTAACAAAGGTATCACACTAATGCAAGATATTAATAGGGATATACAGGAACTCTGTACTTTTTGCTCAATTTTTCTGTAAACCTAAAACTAACTGAGTCCACAAAAAATATAAGTAAAACCCTGGGTACCAATAAATGAAGGGAAATAGAAAACCATTGTTGAGGCTTCCAACAATAGTGGGATAAGGATAAAAATAGAAGGGATGGAGAAGGGGAAAAATCGACCTCGACAAACTAGATGTTTGGGGCTTAAAATTATTTGAGGACGGGGCCCCTGGCTAGGTCAGTTAAGCATCTATAACTCAGGTCTTGAGCTAGTAGTCTGTGAGCTCCAGCCCTGAGTCGGGCTCTGCACTGACAGCACAGAGACTGCTTTGAATCCTGTTTCCCTCTCTCTCTGACCCTCCCCTGTTTGTGCTCTCACAAAAATAAATAAAACTTTAAAGTAAATAAGTAAAATAAAATTACTTGAGGACAGATGAACAGATCTTGGGACAACTCAAAACAATACATTGGAACAGAAACTTCTGAATAAAACTAGGACCTGCAAAGGATTCAGTAAAGTGAACAGAAAAACAAAAAAACAAAAAACAGAAAAAATAAAACAAGCAACCCCCAAGCACAAGAGGAGGATCACAGCCTGTCTCTGCTTGGGCTTGTACAGGGAGAAAGAAAAATGTCCCTTAAGAATGCAAAACCAAGAGCCCAGCTGCTCCCTGGGTTTGGGGTTCAAATGTGCATTATCCATAAGGTATGGGGGATTTAAACAGAGAAATTAACATAGATATCAGCCCCAGGCCGAAGAGACTCCTGAGGTTCCTGGAAGAAGCAAAAGCAAAAGCAAAACTGTTTTGGAAAGACATCCCCACAATTTGAGCCACAAAAATATTCTTACAGAAAAAATGAAGAATTCAGAATTTAAATAAAAATCTACCAAGAGTGAGTCAGCAAATACAACAACAAACAGCAAGACTTAAACACCCTCAAAATTTGAAAAGAGAGAATGGTAATTTGAAAGAGAATATTAAGTATGTAAAAATGATCAGTTAGAAAAAGGAATCAGAAACAAGAAACAATGTAAAAAAACTATGTAAAAATAATACACAGACTTGAAAAGTAATAAAACAGAGCTTCAGGAAATACAACTATTATAACTTAAAAATGCAATGGAATCTGCTATGGACTGAACTGTGCCCGCCCCACATATACCGAATTGTAAGTTGAAGCCCTAACCCCCAAAGTGATGGTGTTGGGAGATTAGGTTTGGATGCGGTGTGAGGGTGGGGCCCCTCACAAAGAGATTAGTGTCTAGAGATACTCCCTCCTTCTCTACCTTGTGAGCACAGTGAGAAGGTGGCCATCTATAAACTAGAACAGAGCTCTCTCCAGAAACCAACTGTGCTGGCACATTCTGATCTTGGACTTCAAGCCTCCAGAACTGTGAGAAAATAAATTTTGTTGTTTAAGCCACCCAGTCTATGATATTTTGTTTTGGCAGCCTGAACTAAGACAGAATCCAGCTGACCAGATATGAAGAAGTCTGAACATCAAAATAAAGGATTGTGATGAATTAGAATCCAATGAATAAAATAAAAATCCATAAGCCAAAAAATAAATAAATGGAGAAGTGAAAGCTCTTCATCACAACAGAATGTCAACTAACAAATGCAGAAGTTGTTAACGGGGTTAAAAAGCACTCTTATGCAGCCACAATAGGAATAACTCAAGTAAGATTCACCAATGGATGCTAAAACTAATGGATGCAAGTTAGATAAGGGAAGGAGATGCTATACAGTCTCAAAATATCTCCCTACAAATTATTTATTAATCACAAAAGAAAAAAGTAACTTTATACTGAAGAAACTTGACAGCTCCATGTTAACCAAGTGATCAAAACTAATAATAATGAGACAAGTCAGCATCACATGCCTCCTGATATTATTCACAGAGGACAAGACATTACATACATTTCTGCCCAAAATGCACATTCAGCAAAATAAATGAAAAATGTCAGTCTCTAGAAAGGCAAAGAAAGGCTAAAAAACTATTCTAGATTAAAAGAGAAGGAAGTGTCTTGGAAACTAAAAGCGACATATGATCCTGGACTGGTTTCTGGAGTCAGGAGAAAATAATATTATGGATAGCATTAGGACCATGGGTAGAAATCTGAATACAAAGTCCAGAAATCAGATCTCAAAAGTATTGTATTAATATTAAATTTTTCTGATTTTGATAACTGTACTGTTGTTTTAAGTGAATATATTTAGAGAAATATATATTGAATGCTTATGAGTAAAGGAGCATGTCTGCAACCTAACTTCAAATGGTTCAGATAAAAAAATAACATGTATAAATAGAAAGAGAAAACTTGATAAAGCAAATGTGGCAGTGTTAACCACTGTTGAATGTGGGTATGGGTATAAAAGAGTTCTTTGTATTATTCTTGCAATTTTCCTATGAGTTCAAATTATTTCCCCCCAAAAAAGGATTTTAAGTTTATTTATTTTGAGAGAGAGCACATGAAGGAGACAGGGACAGAGAGAAAGAGAGGGAGAGAGTCCCAAGCAGGGTCCAAGCTGCTCCATCTCACAAACCAGGAGATCATGACCTGAGCCCAAATCACAAGTTGGCTGCTTAACCAACTGAGTCACCCAGGTGCCCAAAAAAAGGATTTTTAAAAAGCAACAGATTATACACAGACACAATCAAAGATACTATATAGATGAGCCACAATACAAGATAAGATATAGAATAAAGAATTGGAAAAATCATGACTTTACGGGACATGGTGAAATAAACAGATAAAGCATACGAAGGAGCTCTAAAGGGAAACAACAGAGAGACGGGTTAGAAATAACAGTCAAAGATATACCAGCTCAGGATTTTCCAGGACGGAAGAAATATGCTACTCCTTATAGAGAAACAACAAATATTTGTATTCAAATCCACATTTAAAAAACATCAATGTGAAAACTGCAGGACACCAGAGTAAAAAATAAATAAATAAATAATTTTTCCAGACGTTAAAAGTCAATCAGGAAGAAAAGATAGCTACAAGAAACAACAATTGACAATAAACATTTTTCTATCATTTTATTTTATGACAACAGACTTCTTAAAAACAGCAACAGGTAACCAGAAGACAACAGAATATCTTCAATGCTCTGAGACAAAATAACTGTCAACTTAGAGTTCTATATACTAAATCATTATTTAATTTTTGTTTGTTTGTTTGTTTTATTTATTTTTGATACTGGAGAGACAGAGCATGAGAGGGGGAGGGGCAGAGAGAGAAGGAGACACAGAACCGGAAGCAGGCTCCAGGCTCTGAGCTAGCTGTCAGCACAGAGCCCAATGCGGGGCTCGAACCCACGACCGTGAGATCTAGACCTGAGCTGAAGCCGGAGGCTTAACTGACTGAGCCACCCAGGTGCCCCTAAATCATTATTTAAAAGTAAGGATACAATAATGACATGTCTGAGTGGGGGAAACAGTGAGTTCACCTTACACAGTCCATCCATTGAAAGCAAAAGAGACAAAGAAATAAAGAGGGAAGGAAGGAAGGAAGGAAGGAAGGAAGGAAGGACGGACAGACAGACCCTACCACATAGTGCTCACTGGGAAGAACACTGAACCCACACATGAATACAAGAAACAATGGTGGGCAACGAAATTGAAAACACATATAGGTAAATGTAAAGAAGAACTGTCCATATAAAATAATGTTAATAACTACTAATCAGGAAGATATAAAATAATATAAAACCAAAATAAGAGACAATACAAAAAGGCAGCAATTGAATTACGTATTCTGAAGTCCATGTATGAACCAGAAAGAGAACAGAAATGTTGAGTAACCTGATTATGTCTGTTAAAATTTTAAGATAATCACCAAAAGTATAAAAATAAAATGTTTAACTGTGAATTCAATGCGGGGAGGGGATAAAGGAAAATTCAATCAATACCATCCAAATAGTGAACAAAACAGGCTAGAAAGACAAGACTGACTGGCCCTAATGAATTTGGAAAACGTTATACTACAAATCAAGTAAGTTCATATCCTTCAGCTGGCATTCATCTGTCTGTATGTTATGTATATGAAACGTTATCTATCGCATTTCCCAATATGGACCCTTACTTTAGTCAGAATGGCTCTCTGTAACCTCTGGCCACTTTGGAGGCACAGCAGTATTTTTATCCAGATTTACTCATATGGCTCCCCACACAGTTCTCTACAAATACAAACCCAGTGTTTCTTCCAGGAAGTCTTTACTGATTAACCCCGGATCATCTTACCCTTAAACTGAACTTCTATAGAATTTATGATACATCGTTGCTTTTTTAATTGTTAAAACACTGCCTTAGGAATGTTCCTTAGATGTTCCACTTAGGCATATTTTGTTTCCTCAGTCTGAGCATAAGCTCCTCAAAATCAGAAAGAAATTTTTTAGAATCTCCTCAACAATCTGGCACAGTGTTGTTGATTATTCACTTAAGGATGAAGTACACTTTAAATTATTTTTCTTTAATAAGTTCAAAATTTATGAAATCTGCAAAATATGCACACATAAACACTTATCTCATATATAAAAATATCTCATATTTTTAAAGACTTTGTTTTAATCTTCAGATAAGAAAGCTCAAGTGAACAGATTATTTTATATAGTCATTTCCCGTTTTCTTTCCACTTTTGCCAATTTTAAAAGGAGTCCACATGCTCAGAACTAAAATGCACAAGGTCAAGTGAAAGGAAGTCAGACATTACTAATACAAGGAAGATTTTAATAAAAACTGAAAATGTGTCCCACATTCGGTTACTGCACCATCTTGAAGAAATATTACTTAGTAGTTATCTTTTACTACACTGTTAGTAGAAAAGACTAGGGATAAAATTTAGAAGTTAAATATGAAAAGAAAGGTAAAATACTGACAAGATAAAGGTCTAATAAATGGAGAAAAATAACATACTCATAGATCAGAAGACTCAATGCTGTTAAGATCACAAATGTCCACAAATCTGAGCTGCGGCACCTACCGAATCCCAGTAAAATCCCAGAAGGCCACCTATACGATCAAACATCACAAAATTATGCACAAAGAAATGAAAAAAATGAGAGTATGCAAAAAGCAGTGAAATCTAAGGTCTAGTGAATCACACTGTGCCAACCAAGCTACCAGTTTTGATAATACACTATCGTCACAGAACGATGTCACTACTGGGGGAAGCTAAGTGTTGGGTACACAAGACCTCTTTGTACTCTTTTTGTAACTTCCTGTGAGTTCATTATGATTTCAAAACAAAGAGTTAAAACAAAATCCCAGCAGGCCTTTTTATATAATTTGAAAGGCAATTCTAAATTCACATGGAAAAAACAAAGGACTTAGACAGTTTTGAAAAAAATAGAACATAGTTGGAAGACTCACTACCTGAATCCAAGACTATCCATACAACTATGGTCAGCTCAACAGAACACAGCAGAGGCCACAATGTCCCCACACACGTGTCGTCAAAGGTGCTAAGCCAATTCACTTGTGACTCATTCAAACGAAGTTCAACAAGAGCTTTTACGTGACAGAAATCAGATGAGTGACTGCCACGGGAGAGGGCGATGTGACGCTGGGAAGGGGCACGAGGGAACTGAAGTTAAGGAAATGTTCTGTCTTAATAAGGGTGTGGGTTCTGCAGTTGTATGTACGTTAAAACTCTTCTAACTGAAACACTAAGATCTAACCATTTCACCGTAAGTACACTATAATTTTACCTTAGAAATATATAACAGCATAAATGCTTTGTAAATATTTGTTAAAAAAAAAACAGAAGAAAATACATCAAAATATTCAGTATTTATCTCTTGGGAATTAGATCATTTTAAAATTATTTTTTAAAAATGCGTATCATAATGTATATGAGAATAAAACAAATATTTTAAAATATATGCCACAATGAAAATATCTAGTCCATATTCTACTTTTCCAATAATTCCTACGTTAGTTACTGTCGAAATCTGTAGCACTGTTCAAAAGGAAGACAGATCTTTGCAGGTCCTCCATAACCCCTCAGGAAGAACTGAAAGAAAGGTACTGACTTGTATCAACTTCCATTAGTCTTAAAGACACTGCTAAAGAATTGTTATACTCCGCAGAAAAAGGAAAAGTCACGATTAGTGTTTCTTCAGAGAAACCACCGCCAAAAAAAAAAAAAAACCCCACAATGAAATCTCACAGATACCTATTTTCTTTTTTTTTTTTTTTTAATGTCTTTATTTTATTTTGAGAGACACAGCAGAGAGCGAGCAGGGGAGGGGCAGAGAGAAAGGGAGACACAGGATCTGAGCAAGCTCCAGGCTCTGGGTTGTCAGCACAGAGCCCGACGCCGGGCTCGAACCCATGGACTGAGTGAGATCATGACCTAAGCCGGAAGTCGGATGCTTAACCAACTGAGCCACCCAGGTGCCCCCACAGATACCTATTTTCTAGTAAAAGATCCCTACTTCCATCCAAGCTCCTCCCTCTCAACTTTACTGTCCTTATAACTGACACCATTCTCCCACTACTAATGTGTTCAAACAACTATCTTATGTGCTCCTCAGTCAGGCTTAAAATTTTGAAGTCCTGAGGCACAATCAGAGCATGCAACTCTAGATATCAGGGTCATGAGTTCGAGCCCCACAATGGACATGGAGCCTCCTTAAAATTAAAAAAGATTTTTCTGAGGTCCTCTTTCAATCCTTTCTTCACCCTCACATTTCTTCTCAAAGCCCCATCACGTCTCTTCAGGAGGCTTCTCTTCAGCTCCTTTCCATTCTTTACCACTTCTCACCTTGCCCGCTCCATCACCACGTACCTCGCCCTTAGCTTACCCCCATATAATATTCCAGCACAATTCTGTGAATCCCTCAGAGTCCCGGGGATTCTTGCTTGAGGGTTTGAAAGGTCAAAATGACTTTCATAATAATATGAAAATGTTATTTGCCCCTTTTACTGTATTGACATTTGCACTAATAGAGCAAAAGCAATGGTGACAAACTGCCGGTACCTTGGCACAAATCGAAGCAGTGGTCCCACAGTGTACTACCAGTCCCCACACTCTCCACTGCCATGCACTCAAAAGGAAAACAAAACACCAGTTTCACTTAAGAACGCCTTTATTCAAGCATAAACATTGTTAATTTTATTAATTCTTAACTCTTAATACAAGTCATTTTAAGAATCTATTTGATGATATCCACAAAACACTTCAACTGCTTATCAAAGTACAATGGTTGTCTCAAAGAACAGCACGTGTGATTTTGAGTTGCAAACTGAACTAGCCATGGTTTTTCCACAGAACACCATTTTTATTCAAAAGAACTGACTAGCGGTCATTCATGCTTAGATATTTGACATTTTATTGAAAATGAACTAATGAATGTCACTTCAATGAAAAAAACCAACAGTATTTATTGCAAGAGATACATTCAGTACTTTCAAAGAGAAATTTTTATCTTGGAAAACTTCTGTCCACCATCAGTACTTCAAAACCTTTCTGTCGATGGGGCGCTGGGTGGCTCGGCCAGGTGAGCGTTTCACTCCTGACTCTGGCTCAAGTCACGAGCTCTGGGTTTGTGGGTTCAAGCCTCACATCAGTCTCTGTGCTGATGAGGAGCCTGCTTGGGATTCTCTCTCTCTGCCCCCTCCCCGCTTTCTCAATAAATAAACTTAAAAAACAAAAAACTTTTCTGCCAAGAGGAATGATGATTTTTGACCTTGTATAATAAGATACGGAAACTTTGGTAAGATCAGGATAACTGTTAATCTCTATTGTCTAAGTAACAAATGCGTGACATTAAAAATCACACATGGGTTTAAAAAAAAAAAAGATCCATTTAAGTCCAAGAGAGATGTTTAACATAACAGTAAGAAAGGTTCATTGATATGGTCCCGAATTCCACATAAGAACTAACTTTTAAGAAGGTACAAACTGTCAAGTTGTGGGAAAGTATTAGAGGAAAATACCCACAATTATCTGAAAAGGCTATTAAAATATTCTCCTTTCCCAAATACGTATGAGACCAGATTTTCTTTATACATGTCAACAAAACAAAATATTCCAATAGAATAAATGAAGAAGAATTGAGAATCTGTTTTCTATTTAACCAAATATTAAAGAGACTTGCAAAATGTACAACAACGTCCCTCTCCCCACTAAATTTTTGTTAGGAAATATGGTTATTTTTCATTAAAATGTCATTTATGTGGCATGCAATAAGTTTATTATTCTTTTTAACAAATAGTTATTTTTTTAAAACTCAGTTATGTATAACTCCTAAAGTAGTCAATAGCAATAGATAGAACATAAAGTACTTTGGGGTTCTCAGTAACTTTTAGAGCATAAAGGGGTCTGACACTAAAAAGTTAAGAATCACAGACTCTATTTAGCAGGTACTCCCATCTCTCCTCGCTGACCCATTCTCTTCACGACTGCCAGAATAACCTTGAGCACTTTCAACATTACTCCTTGTACAGAAACCTTCAGAGCTCCCAATGTCCTAGCACTTCTTATCTAAATAACTTTATCTAGCTTCCAAGAAATTTAAAATTGGCCCTCCCCCTTATCTAGCAAATCTTATTTCTCCATGCTCCCCAACACAAGCCTGCCATGTTAGTCAGTCCTCTCTTCAAGTCCCCAAGCCTTTACCCCTCTAGCTCACACACACGCGGGAATACCAATGCCCCCATTCCCTCTTCTCTCTCCCTGCCCTTCCCAGCTACCTAAACCTAAGCCATTCTTACCAACCAGAGGGCAAAAAGGACAGTGCCTAGAATGTTAGGCTTTAAAGGATGTAGTCTACAGGCAACGTGGAGAAGATTTTTTGAGCAGGAGAAGGTAGATGACCATCTCAAACTGCTAACAAGACTTCAATCGAACAAAATAAATGTCTTATTTAAATGTAACTAAAATTCACAGTCAAATCTAAATTTCCTCTACAGAGCTGAAGGACTAAGATAAGTAATGCATTGTCACACTAGGAATCCAGACCCATAATCTCAGGTCAAAGCAGCTTGGAACTCTGAAACGTGGCATCTTCCAGGAAAGAAAGAAAAAAAGACTGAAAAAGCTAAAGCAGAAAACAAGCATGCTTCATCTCTTGAATCTAAAGACTTTGGTACTGGTGAACAAAATCCTTTCCTAAAAGCCCAATTTAATTCTATTAAAAAACAAACCAGTACGTAACAGCTACATATACTCACCAGTCGCAAAATGTCTTTAGTTTAAAATGGCAAGAGTATTTTCATATGCACATAATAGGTATGACCATTGCTTAATACGCAAAAGATACTCGCATTAAGCCTGCTGATTTCATTTAGACCTAATAATAATCCACAGTATATAATTCATTCTGTACCCACTACTGCCAGAACTTAAGTTCACCCAATGCCACCTTCTCCGCACAACCTGCCGTGATTTCTCCCAACCAGAAACAACGACCTCCTTTCTCTAAACTCGTGTAGCATATGGTTTGTGACCTGTGTCAGTCCATTTATTCCACAAATATGTACGAAGAGTCTAATATGTGTCAGGCACTGGGACACAGTACTGAACAAAACAAAACCACGAGCTTTCTGGATTTACACTGTAGTAGAAAGAGAAAGGAAATACACAACTAAATAAATAGAAGGTGACAAACATAATAAAAATGAAAATCAGGAAAAGAGCACAGGGTGAATCTTCTATAAAGCTTACAGAACTTCAAGTTCAGGCTCCCTCACTTGCCTCTGTGAGTGCTGAGAATTAATGGGACATGCAGAATCGTGTAGGAGGTGACCAGTGGCAAACAGGATGCTGACAGGGAGCATTTTATGAGAGCACTTCTGAGTAAATGCCTAAGGAGATCTCAGAAAAGGATCTGACTCTAAGGTTACAGCATTTTGTTGGGACATCTTTTCTCATTCGAAATATTCACTTTTATACCAAATTTTTAAATTTTAATTTATTTACTTAATGAAGGCCCCCAAAACTGTATGAACTTCAGGCCCTATAAAATCTGGATGCATCCCTGCTAAAGACAGAAAGTTAAGAGTTGGGTGGAGTGCCTGAGTGGCTCAGTCAGTTACGCACTGGACTTCAGCTCAGGTCATGATTGCGCTGTTCATGAGTTTGAGCCTTGCGCCCGGCTTGCTGCTATTGGTGCAGAACTCACTTCGGATCCTCAGTCCCTCTCTCTCTCTGCCCCTCCCCTATTCGGACTCTATCAAAACTAATAACATTTAAAAAAATGAGAATGGGGTGCTGTTTCCTATAAGGTGGTAAGGAAAAGACATGTTAAAATGTGACGTGTAAGCTGAAACCCAAGGGAAATGAAGAAGCAAACCATACAGCTTTTGGGGGAGGGCAGAAATCAGGTCCAGAACAGCAAGTGCAAAAACCCTGAGGCAGAAGCATGAGAGCCAGGGTAGGTTAGGACAGCAGCAAGAGAAATATGTAATAAATAATACCAGAAGCAATTAATGATAACAGGCACACTGTGGAAGGCACAGTCCTAAACAGTTTTCTAAGCATCACTACTTCACAGCCGAGTAAACTGAGGCACAGAAAAAAGGATTAAGTAATTGGCTAAGGGCAATTACAAACCAGGCAGTCTGACTCCAGAACCCAGCTCTTGAACCACGTTACTAAGCTACAGAGAAGTCGGTTGTCCAGATCCTGGAGTGTCTAGACAATCTCTCAGCCAGTAAGAGATTTAATTTGATAGAAAAGAAGAAATCAAAAAGGTTTTGAACTCCAAACTCTGAAAGCTAAAAGTAGGTACACATTTTATGTCCCTATAATACCAAGCGCCAAGTCTGGCATTTTTGCTACTCTACTCACAGTCCCTAACCCACTTCCTTTCATAGTATTGCTATTCAGTGTAGGATGCTTGTTGAATGTACTCTCAAAAGCCAACTACCAACTATTTGGTCTCAATACAAAATAAGGTATTAAATGTTCTGTCACGAGTAAATATACATACATATTAAATCTTAGAGGTAAGTACCACCTTTAGGGAATCGGATCCATATCAAAGTCAGATAACCTGGGTTTTTTGTTGTTGTTTTTTTTTAAAGCTCTCAAGAAAAATGAGCCCACAATCTGTCCCACTGTCACTTTCCATCTTAATAACTACTGACGCTGGAAAATTCTACCTTAATTTACATAAATACTCAAACGACCTTTCTGAAGTTTAGGATCATTTCCTCAGGTCCCCCCAGACTTTGTCCTCCATGAAAGTAAAAAATAAGCATAGCTTCAGACAATCAGGTTTTATTTTCCTTCAGATATTCTTTTCTCCGTGCTTAAGGTATTCATGTTCCTCAAAAGAAGTTAGGTTTCAGAACTGAGTTTTCCAATCTTATAAACACGGACTATAATGAAAGAAGTAGTCTTTGAGGATACTAATCAGAACACCTTGAAAGACAGCTACAAACAAGCTAACAATTCACTATGTGCTTCAACAAATGAATTTTTCCAGTTTCACTGCCCAATCTTCCATTTTTCTCTTATCAGCTTTCATAGAGACTCCGTCTGTTTACACAGACTACCATGTGAACGCTACTTTGATGCTTAGCAACAGCGCAGCCTCTGCTTCACAGGGAATGGCTTCCCAACATACACTGATAAAATCAGTATCAACATCTCTAAAGCATGTTCTCTACAGGACACTGATTCCAAGGGCAGGCAATATGTATTACACAGAAAAAGAATGCCACGGTCAAGTAAGTTTGGAGTTTGCTGAGTTAAGCAACATATTTCACAGGTTTCTTTAACACAGGACATCTCAGTATTTAGTATACTGATGGTAACGCTTTCTCTGGAGCATCCCAGACATATTTTGGGAAATGCCTACAAAGTCCTGTCCAGAACAGATGATTCTAAGGCCCCATGCCTCAGCAAACTGTCAACACTGGGGTTTCTGACAAAAGGTGGGACACAAGGAAAGGCCCATCTGGAGGCAGATGTGTTCTGTGAAGAGGTCAGGTGGGGACACTGGGCTAGAGCTCAGGAGAAAGCACGAGCTGGAGACCTATTTGGGAGCCGTTCACAGGAATCAAGCTTAAGCATGACACTAGGCAAGATACTTCCTTAGAAACACAGTAAGACTGGTCCTTCAAACATCCTTGCCTTACCCTATCTCCAGCTTTCATATCTTCTGCTTCTCTCTAGCAATAAATCTAGAAAAACAATAGGACATGGTATAGGAATAAAACTAATTAAACTGAAAAAAGACCTGCATGTGAAAATCCTATTAATGTTGATAAACGCTGATAATGTGCTCTGGTAAACTACCTAATTCCTCCAAAAGAACTCTTTGAAATGACAAACCTATGGCATTCATTCTTTTCTTTTTCTAAATGTAATGAATGCTATAAGGCATCCCTCAAAAAAAAAAAAAAAACACCCATACATACATTAAACCTACAAATGTCAGAGGGTTTCGTGGACCTCCTGAGGCCCAACCACTGAGCTCTCTAGTTGTCAACTCCTAGGTCCCTGGGGAACCGCTGCTATTAAATACTTCATTTCACAGATCAAGTCCATAGAGTTACAGGACATTTAAAAGCATGACTTTTTTAAAAACTATATTTTCATGTACTTTAAGACAGTGCAGAGAAAATGTATACTTGTACTTTTTGGCCTAGAAAAAATGAAAACTTATTTGTCGGGTAAAGCTCAAGTCACTTATCTAACACCATAAACAGAAAGGCATATGACGGTAACACCTTCACAACAAAACAGCTGAAAGGCTACATGATTTTACAAGGCCACACAACTAACAAATTCCAGAACTTCCACATTCTACTTCAGTGCTTTTGAACTAAACCATGCCATTATATTAGGCAGGGCACAGTTTTAAAATAAAAATCCCTTGAAGCACCCACCTTCTAAGAATGACTATAAATAATTAAGTCTCTAACTTATTTATTTAATCTGATATTTCCATTTTTAGCACCTAAACACTGACAAATTAAGGAACACATTATACACACTGGCTTTTGAAAACAAACCCTCTAATGTACTCCTCTTCGATGAACACAACTTGCATAATTAAGAAAAATCTAAAACAGCAAAACAAATACAAAAAAACCTGTTATCTTTATATGTGGACATGATTACAGACAAAAATACAAACAGCGTAAGCCTTGGGTGATTTAGCAAGCAGGGGGTTTGAGGCCAAAAACCACACGGAGTTTCTCTGCTTTGGGCCCCTGGCATGGGAAAAGTCTGGCGCGGGGATCAAGCATCTATTATGTGATGTTCACTTGGCAGACTCTACAAAAACAATGAGGCCTGGCCGAACAGCAGCAGTTAGGTATTCCAACTACTACTTGAAGATCCGCTCTAACAGAGGATGGCTACAACGCATATGCTGAACTAAAAGGTGTGCCTTAATTTCCCCTCTGGAAATTCCGTAATATGTTCTCTGCCCATATCCTTGCTCTTTAGCTGCAATACTGCTATTGTTAAGAATGCAGTCTCTAGGGGCGCCTGGGTGGCTCAGTCGGTTAAGCGCCCAACTCCGGCTCAGGTCATGATCTCACAGTTCGTGGGTTCGAGCCCTGCGTCAGGCTCTGTGCTGACAGCTCAGAGCCTGGAGCCTGCTTCGGATTCTGTGTCTCCCCCTTTCTCTGCCCCTTCCATGCTCATGCTCTGTCTCTCTCTTTCTCTCAAAAAAAAAAAATTAACATTAAAAAAATAATAAAAATAAGTTAAAAAAAGAATGCAGTCTCTAAAGGACAAGGTTCAAATTGTGGCTTTGCCACTTACCCACTTTGGCAAGTCAATGCAACTTCCCTGTGCCTCCGTTTCCTCAAATGCAAAACAGTTAATAACAGCACCCATTTCATAGGGTTGCTGTAAGGAGCAAGTAAATTAATACATAGAAAAATCTTACAGCAGTGCCTAGCAAATAATAAACTCTCCACAAATGTTAGTTCTCATTAGCATGACTTTAAACAGAGGACAAGAGTAATCAACTTATACCTGTATTGCACTTAGATGTCCTTCGGAAATTACAGGCCTTAATTTTTTTTTTTTTTTTTTTTTTACCTTTTGATCATGTGGCTTAACTATCAGCTGCTTTCTCTAAATACAGTAAATACATGGCTAATCATTCTTGAAAAGAACTTACTGTACACACTGTCACCTAAGTCTTACACACTGGTGAAGTTTTAGTTGATTTTTCAACGGAATATAACTAGACTCCCCTAACCAGCTCTAACCTACTCAACTTTCATAATCACACCAATTCCAAAACATAGTCAATGGTCATTCTCACCTGGACTATTGCAATGGCTGCCTAACTGTTCTTTCCCCGCCAATCTCTGCTGCAATAAGGTAGACCTTTTAAAAGTACAAATCTAATTTTACTCTTCTACTTAACACCCTACCACAGCTCCCCACTGTCCTAGAGAAAAATCTGACCACCTTATGAGGCTGGTATGATCTAGGGCCACCCCCCTTCTGGGCTGCTCAGGCCATTCAGGCCTTTCAAATCCTTACCCTGTTCCTTGGGGCCTCAAGGCTTCGCAGATTATGTACTTTTACGTGGCATAATCTTCTCTCCCCATTGCTCCCGACTGCCCAAAGGAGATCAGGTCCTCCTGTTACAGGCTCTCATAACCCTAATCCTAATCCTCTTTTCTCTTGGGGAGCACAAAATAAAATGGCAATAAAATAATTATCTAAGTGGTTGTTTAATGTTCTTGGCCCACCCAAAAAGTAAACAAACTCCCAGTAAGATTTAAGAA
This sequence comes from Suricata suricatta, assembly GCF_006229205.1. Classification (NCBI taxonomy): domain Eukaryota; kingdom Metazoa; phylum Chordata; class Mammalia; order Carnivora; family Herpestidae; genus Suricata; species Suricata suricatta. Next base: position 134,231,544 of record NC_043703.1, on the reverse strand, counting down.
TATGTCTATCTTTTCCCTCTACAACCCAAGTGCTTCGATGCCCAGTACTGTACAGAGAAGAGGTGTGCACAAAACACCTGTATTATCTCATGAGAAAAACTGATGAGACCGGTGATGAGGGAAACCAAATCATCCACAAAAGGAGAGTAATGCGGAATCCTCGCTGCCCTGAGTTGGCATTGGTGGGCAAAATAAAGTTAAGACGAAACTTTCCAAAGTAAAATTAAGTTTCTCTGTGCATCCTCTGATGTTATGTGAAACAAGAGCTGTCCTTCAGTCACCAGTAAGAGGATACACAACTGAATCAAGACTGCTGCCACATTTGGCACTATCCGCTTCTTGGCAGTCTCTTCGAGGCCAAGAGTCGAGCTGGCCATGGAAGGGTGATTTATCTCCACGTTTAGAAGGGGTCCCTCTACAACAGGAGTGCTGGACGATTAATGGACTTTGAATTCTAACGCAGTCAAACCAGTACCCTTCCTGAGTATTCAATTCGCTTTAAAAAAAAATAAAAAACCTGAATCTTCTGGGTCACTGACAAAACCAAGTTTAATAAGGCACCACAGTCTAATTCGGAGAATTAGACAAAGTTGCTTTTTTCCTCCAAACTGGGGGGAAAAAAATTATACTAACTAGATCTATTTTACAGACCAAAGTCATTACTTGGAAGATTAAAAGAAACTGGTATGCGGATGCTAAGACTCTTGGCCAGGGGTGGGGGGCCGTGGGTGGAGGTTGCCCAGTATAGTAACTACCGCCTGGTCCGGTGGGCAGCAGTGCCCAACCCGCAACGGCCAGTCCCAGGTCCGTCTGATGGACACAGGTTTGACATACGCCAACCCCCCCCGCCGTCTGGATCGTCGCTCTGCCCCTGCCAATGCAGCAAACGGCCAGACCCTCTCCGCGCTGTATTGAGCAGAGCGGCCCGCTCGCGTCCAGCCCTAGCCGGGCACTGCGCGTCCAAGGGAGGGTACAGGTAAGGGCTCGGAGGTCTCGGGGTGACGCTTTTGGCCCTTTGTTCGTTCCAAGGTAGCAGAGCCCCCCGGGCGCCCGCTCCTCCTCCGCCTCCCCCACTGCTCCCCGGGCGCCCGCGCCTCCGGTGGAGGGACAGCGCGGACGCGGGCGCCAAGGCGGCAGCGGCGGCGCCCCCTCCCTCCCCGCG